>NC_053038.3:217111819-217414850 GCF_002575655.3 Aegilops tauschii subsp. strangulata
AGGGATCTTTTCCTCTGATTTTTTAAGGAATATGTCTCGTAGATCGTTAGGATCTCGGTGTCGTCATCCATCGATGGACATCTTCTTAAGTGTGATACTCTGAGTATGGCTTCTCCGCTTTTGGCAACTTGTTTGACCACCCAGCAAGCTCGAAGGCTATGGGTTGGGTTTGTATTGAGCAGGATAGAGTGCATAGGGCATGGTTTGTCCAGCAGTTCATCAAGGACCATTCTGGCTCCTGCCAAGGTTTCTTATTTTTCTCGAATGACTCATATTTAGCTGACTAGCGAGAGTGTGCACGCTTTGCCTGAGCTTCTCTAGATTCCTCTGCCTGGATTGACTCTTTTTGCTCTTGCTGAGCTTGCGAAGCATCCTCCATCGCAGTATTTGCGCACTAGGTTTGGTAGCTCGGAGAAGTTTTGAATGTGGCAGCGAGCGAGGGCGTTTAGGAGGCCTCCATCTCAGCAGTTATGCCGGAAAGTCGCCAGGATTTCCTGGCTGTAGCAATCCGCTATCTTGTTTTTGACAAGGAGGAATGTAGTACAGAATTGCCATACTGTTTCTCCGGGCTGTTGTTTCACATACATTAGATCCCATATGTCCGGCAAAAAATTTGATCCCATTAGGATGCGAGTCTGGAGTCTTAGTGGCCGAGTCTTGGGCCGACGTGGCATCTGATGTGCCGGGCTCTGGGCCTAGATTTTCAGCTAGGTACGGCTGCGTAGACTCGAGGTTGTGTGCTGAATCAGACCCAGGCTTTTGACCCTCTCCGGGATGAAGGTCGGATTCTGAGCTAGAGGACGGAGCTGGATGATTGGAGATTTGTTCCCAATCCTTTCTTGGCTCGGGAGGTAGTAGGGGCGAGCTCTCGACCAAGTCTTCAACTAAGTGGGTGACAGGCGGGATGTAAATTTCCCTGTCGTCAGCTTTAAGTACGATTTGATCATAAACCAAGGACTAGCCATCGGTAATCCCCATGGCTTGGACTCGATTTAGCATCCCATTCAATAATGAGAGATCTGTCGGGTCCATATTTCGGCAGTGCTCGGGTTTGATTTGCAATGTAGCTGCGCCAGGAGCGTTCGAAATCGCTCCAAATTCGTGCTCGGTCGAGGCTGACCCTGGGCTGTTGAGCGTAGAGATTGGATCCGAGCTCAAGGTCGGATCTGGAGTGGTGACCAACCTGACAACGGGGTAAGCCATACCCGAAGTTAAAGCCTCAGGGTTTGCGAGTTCCTCTGGCGAAGTCGAGGACCCTGCGAGAATAAGATCTCCCCAGGACTAAGTGACAAATTCTAGGTTTCCAAACCTGATCTCCTAATTGGGGGCGAAGCACTAACTCGGCGGAGTCGGTTGGTCGGATCAGCGTGTAGCACGATGCTACCTGAAAGTGCTAGTTATCGACTAGAGGGGGGGTGTGAATAGGCGATTTTTATGAAAGTCTTCGTAAGATGCAAAATCTTCGAAGACAGACAACCAAACAACACCTATATGATATGCAGCGGAAGATAAGCTACACTAGACAGGTTATAGTCAAGTAGACAGTACAATGAAAGCACGAAGAGTAGTAGCAGCTAGGTAGAACATATCGGAATGGAAGACAGTATGAAACCAAACACACAAAAGACTTCACACATTGAAGTCAAACAGATCAGGCAAACAAGCAATGACTTCACGAAGACAAACTGAAATGTAAAGGAGGTAGGGAATGGAACCAGTTGCTTGGTGAAGACAAGGATTTGGTAGACCAATTCCAATTGCTGTGACAAATGTACGTCTGGTTAGGGAGGCTGAGATTGAACTCAGAAGACCATGTCTTCACCTTATTCCCCTTGAGCTAAGGACACTTAGTCCTCGTTCAATCACTCTGGCAAGTCTTCAAGGTAGACTTCCAAACCTTCACAGACTCCGTTCATCGGCGATCTACAATGACTCTTGGATCCTCAGAACGTGACGCCTAACCGGCTGGAGGATACACAGTCCTCAAGTGTAACAAGTCTTCAGGTCATGCAGATAGATAGACTTCAGTGATTCCTAACACTCTTTGGCCCTGGGTGTTTTAAGCTTTGTCCTCGCAAGCATTCTCTCTTTCAAAGGCTTCAGAGGTGGGTTGCTCTCACACGACAAAAGCCGTGCACTAACTCTGAGTAGCCACCAATTTATGGTGTAGGGGGTGGGCTATTTATAGCCAGGAGGCAACCCAACATGATATGTCTGAAATGACCCTGGGTCACTAAGGAACTGACACATGTCCAACGATCGGATTTCTAACACACGCGGCAGCTTGACTTGGGCTACAAGCAAAGCTGACTCATCCAACTCTGGATAAGATTTACTCTCATTGTCTTCACTTGAAGACATAGGATTTGGGTTGAGCATCACGTCAGTCTTCTGACTTTGTTCACTGGGACCCCACTTAACAGTTCGGTGGTTCCTATGACTCAAGACAGAAGAAAACGAAACTACGAAAGAAACTATGTCTTCACACTCCATTGTCTTCAAGTGCATGTCTACACACATCACTATCATCGACGTGTATATCTTCACGAACCACCATTGTCTTCAATGTCTTCATACATTTTTAGGGGTCATCTCTGGTAGGTAAACCGAATCAATGAGGGGCTTCTACCTGTGTTATCCGGCAATTCTCGCAAACACATTAGTCCCTCAACCATGTTTGTCGTCAATACTCCAAAACCAACTAGAGGTGGCACTAGATGCACTTACAATCTCCCCCTTTTTGGTAATTGATGACATACTGGTTGAAGTTTTCAACGGGGATAAAATTATGTGAAAGTTAAAGAACGCGGTCATTGGCTTCATGGAGTTGAAATGGCTCCCCCTGAAGATGTGCATATAAGTAATTCGCCCTTGAATGCAAATGCACATGGAAGGTTCTGCTTGGTCGAGATCTCCTTCAACTCATGAAGACAATTCATCGTGCATACAGAAATGTAATGAAGATAATGACATGCACAATGAGAAATGGGGGTCTGTAGAATGACTTCATGCGGAATTTATGATCGCAATAAATGGTAGCAGCAAAAGTGGCAGACGACCATCAAGTTTTAAGTGTTACAACTAAAAACCCAACAGTTCAAGAATGAGAGTTGCCAAACTTAGCAAAACTAAGCACCCGACCCATATAGACCCGCTTGAAGACTATCAACTCATACGTTTCTCCCCCTTTTGTCAGGAATGACCAAAAAGGTGTGAAGACATAGAGCGCCTAAGTGTTCCTGAAGGTGTTGGTGAAGATGTTGGGGCAGCAGGGTCGACGGTGGAGTTGGGCGGTGCAGACGGGCCTGATGCAGAATCCTGATGCAGTGAAGCCATAGCTAGTGAAGTGGCATCGTCCTCTTCATCAATGACTCGGACAACAATAGTTGGAGCCGAAGATGAGTACTTAGAATCTTGAATTGAAGGTGTTGGACGCTAGCTTGCTGACTGTGGAGACCTGGAGTCAAACTTGAATTTTTCAGTGAAACCATCTGCTTGAAGATCATCTTCAAAACGTAGCAGTGTGAGGCTCTTCCAGGCATGTCGATAGGCTTCATGAGCAACAAATGAGTTCTTGGTGGTGAGGTTGCGTATGCGATTGACATTAACAAGGAGTCTCTGCATCTAGCGCTTCATCCAGTCATGATGCCTATCCTGCTTCTGATGAAGTGAAACAAGAAGCTCTCGGTCATTCAGCACACGGGCACGCTTCTGAGGCCTATGGGCTACCGTGCTGGCTGTTGCATCAGTGTTGGCACGATGCGGCAGCCTGAGCTGACCAACAAGAGGACCAACAGTTGTAGGTGGATTCGGCACATGGACGCCTCCAAGTGGCTGTGTGAAGCTTTGGAAGGCAGCATTGTCTTCACGAATAGGTTACTTGGCAGGCTCAGGATATATGGCTTCATGAGACATATCCACTTCAGGCAAAAAGACGACATGGTTGCACGCTGAAGCTTGATAATTGATGGTGGAGTGAAGCTTAATCAGCCGCATGACCCATGGAGTATAGAACTTGAGACCAAACAAATCAATGCCTGAAGCAATCAACTTACATATGAAGAAGTCTTTGTATTGAAACTGATGCCATTGATTATGCAGAAGACCAAAGTCTTCATAGAGCCTTCAATCTTGGCATGAGGAGAATGCCCTTTGATTGGCCATAGAGTATGCCTCAATATGTGGTAGATGGTGCGGGGCAAGTACTCGAGGTCATTGACGAAGAATTCCTTGGGGTACTTAGCATCAACAGGAAAAGGCTTCATCATGCTTAACATTTGACTCATGTTGGGCTCTGGCTTCTGAAAGATGCTCTACAATTCTTGTTCATAACACTGCCAACCAGGCTCATAGAGATCACTAGGAGCGGGCAAGGAAGTTAGCTCGATGATGTCTTGAGCTTTGGCTTCACGATGTACATCACCTGACATCCACTCAAGGACCCATGTCTTCAGATCCCTGTTGTAGCCTGAGATGTGAAGAGTGGCATAGAATTGCAGCAAGAGTTCCTCATTCCAGTGCTCCTTGTCGATGACAAATGGGAGCAAGCCAACTTTACGAAAACAATCAAGAGCTTCTTCAAGGCAAGGGAGTCCAGCACTGGCATCGTAGCACAGGCGCTTGTGAGGGAAGATCCTATCCTGGTTATACAGAATACATGAGTACATCGCTGGTGGCTCCAGAACCTGTCGGAGGAGATCTTGGGATGCTTGTAAGGATTCTTGGCCTTGTTAAAGAATGTGTTGTGCTCTCTAAAGATTAAGACACTGAAAGCACCCTCAGCTGTAACAACACTTGGAAGCCTTGGCAATCTGGGCTTAGGCTTCTATGTTCGAGGCCTTTGCTCAACATGGTAATCATATTGGGGACCATGAGCAACTTGAGGTGTCAAAATAGGCCACCTCACGCTGATGAGCTCACCTTCACGATTGAAGGCTCTTGCCATTGTGTGTGGAATAGGTGGAACCGCAGCAACATCCGACGAGGATGGTTGAAGGTCTTTTGCAGCTTCAGGGGCTTCAGACTGAAGGATGGCTTTAGGAGGTGCATTGACTTCAGCCATGACAACGTCATTGGCTTCAGTAGTAGGGTCAGCATCATCATCATTTGTAGGGGCTTTAGTGGATTCAATAACTTGTGGGTCAGGCACAATCACATCTTGATTTCTTTCTTGGTTCAACTGTAGGGGGAATAACAGCTTGATCTTCTTCATTTTCATCGGGTGATGCAGCCGGAATATCTTCAACCTCTTTGGCTTCAGACTCTTGAGCAGTTTCTGTAGGGATGGCTTCAGGGAACACTTGACGTGCTAATGAGCTTGTGGCTTGCACATCCTCTTCAGGAATGCTCGACATGGAGACCATTGGCCTTGGGCCTCGGTGACGCCTGTGGTGAGGAAGTGGCCTTCTCCATGTCTTCAGGGGTGTCTTGTGGATTCTCAATCACTAAAGTAGTGACATGAGCTGGTGGAGTAGGTGGTATGACTTCATGGAGTGGTGTGTTGGGGTGTTATTCTTCTCAGAAATCATCATGTGTGATTGGCGTTGTGGGACCACCAATACTGATCTGTTCACTGCTCGAGGGAGCAAGCGATGATACCAGCTTGGGCATGATCTGGGGGTACTAAGGAAGGACTTCATCATCAACTACATTGTCTTCATGACCAATGTCTTCAGCTGCGGTGGAGTCAGCAGCTGGAATTTCTTCAGACTCATGAGCCTCTGTGGTAGTAGGCTCATGAACAACCTGTCGGGGCTCGCGGTTGGAGGAGGCAGGAATGGCAACTGAGATAGGTTCAACAAGCAACGGCTCTCCAGGAGCATATGAGGCAGTTTGTCCTTGTGCCCTTCGTGAAGCCTTAGAGGACTTCTCCAACCTCTTCTGTAAAGGAGCAGCATTAGAGGCTTCTTGATGCTTTCACTTCTTGGCTTCAACCTCAACCTGATTTGCCTTCTTTTTCCTAGAAGCAGCTGATGGGACCTTTGGCTTCGAGCCAGTCATGCTGGCAGGGAAGACAACACTTGGTCTTTCCTGCCTTGGAGCTTCGGCTTTAGCTTGCATTGGTTTCTTCTTCCTGATGGCCAATTGGGGGTCAATGCCAGGACGCCCAAGGGCCTTTCTATTCACAGCTTCATTGTGAGCCTGTACGCACTTCTCTGCATAGTACTTCAGGCACTCTCGAGAGCCTTTGGCTTCATCGCGACGCTTATGGAACTCAGCCTTTAGATCTGCAATCATCTTCCAGAAGTTTTGCACATCAGTGACACTGAGCTTGGCCATATGCTTCTTGGCTATGCAATCATCTCATGGTCGATCTTGTTCTTCTGCTCAATGAACTTCTAAGCAATAGCAAGCTCTTTGGCTATGCAGCCCTGGAATGCGACACTGATGTCAATTGGTAGCTGCAGATCATCAATTGTGAGAGTTGTATCTTTAAGCCATTCATCGGTGAAGTTGTTGAGTATGTCAGCATCAAATAGAGGCAAATCTTTGAAGATTTCAGCCTCATGCTTGCTCTTGATTAGCATCTCAAGGGCATCATCAACAAGATCTTCATCACTTGACAAATCAATGACACCCTCTTCATATCACAGGATGCTGGCTGGAGTAAGGCCTTGCCCAAAAATTTTCTTAGGTTTCTTGGAGGTGCGAGATAAATCTTCAGACTGCACACTGGGTTCAGGCGGTGCAGATTTCAATGGCTTCACTCTTGAAGCCTTTGGAGCGGCAGCAGACATTGAAGCCTTAGCCTTCTTCACAGGCTTCAGGGGCTGTGGAAGCTCAGCATGTTCCTCATCCTCAGCAGCTTCTTCAACACTGGCCCTTTGAGTGGCACAATGTGCCAGAAATGAGTCAAAATCCTCAAAGGGGCCAATGAGATTTGGCTCAGCTTCGTGACTGCCATCTGGCCTTGGAGCGGCTGGACCTGGGTTGAAGTCAATCCCAAGGTCCTTCTTGTTTTGAACTGCTGAAGCCTTAGCAAACTGAAGATTGGCTTCAAACAGATCATCCTCACGACACCATCAAAGACTTGATGGGTCGGCATTTTCAGGCATTGGGCCTGGACCATGCAAGGAAAGAAGCCTTTAGCAATGGCTTCAGCCTTGGTCTTGGGTTGAAACTTCTTGTATATGATATCTGCCCATGGGGGCCTCACAACATTCTTGTCTGCGTATTTTGGAGTCACAAAATGATATAGGAACCACTGCTCTGTCCAATATCTGCTAATCCATTGGACTCTGGACTTGCGCTCACCATAGGTTTCTTCAGAGTCAGACTTGTACATCTCATATAGATCTAGTGGCAACACTGGTACGCATCAGTGCTATACAAACAGTTTTTAAACCCTTTCTGCAACGGTGTTTGGAACCGTCGCCAAGTGAGTGACTGAGGTAGGGGGTCCTTCCCACATGACCCAAAAACTGTCGGGGATATACCCTCCTAGCACATACGCTCGGCAAAATAAGGTTGTGTGCGACCGACGAGTGCTCAAATACGGTTATACGTACAATAGTGCTAAAAATACAATTATACAGGAGAAATCATTTCTGGTCGTCAGTACATCCCACATAGTCAGTCCCCGCTAAACGTTTCCGTTCGTATGTACATTCCACACAGTCAATCCAAGGAATACGTTTCTATTAGTATGTCATCGCACACGCTCTTCTATGACAAAACGTTTGCGATGCGCACAACATCACAAACAGTCCATAATTTTGAAGCATGTGTGATAAGGTGACTATCGCAAACATTTAATAAGAAAGAACTATGTGCGATGCTGTTGTTAATCACACACCTTTTTTCTTGGTTGATCATGTGTGCAGTGGAGATTAATCGCACACGTAGTGATCCTAGAAACGTGTCTGATCTCCACGTCTATCGCAGTCGTTTCGCTTTCGCAAACCGTGTGCAGTGTAATCCCTAATTAATCCCTAATTTAAAAATCACATGTTTTTAATTTGAAAGTAGGCAATCACTTATTTCATATCCAACCATGTTTATTACAAATATAGGTTCAACCACGAATGCATAATTCGATGCACATGTACATATACTGAAGAACTATAGAAGCACCAAGTAAAGAATGATGAACCACAGTTGTACTAAAGACTGTAAAGAGTGGCGAAAGACATTCTGGTTGCTAGAGAAGGTGAAGCGAAATGCCCATATTGTGCCCTCCTCCATGTGTAATGCGCGCACGACTCTAGGCCAACCCCTTGTGATGGCTACCCGTCCATACTTCACTGTCTTCATTACGACTTCTCGATGCTCATTGTAGTCTGGATGAAATACTTTAACCTTCATTGCATGTCCACCAATCATGCACTTTGCGAGGTAACCTTGAGTGAACTGCTTCGGGAACCACTACGAATGAAAAAGATTCAGACATTGTTATCTAACAACTCATTGTGGGCAGTAAAAAGAGAAGGATGCAGAGTTTGTAGTTACCATCCTATAGCTCACTGTTGTGTTGGATAGAGCATAAACAAATAATTTTCTTGCCACCATTCGTATCTTTTTATAATGATCCTTATCAGTTTCCTCACTTGATGCTTGTTCATGAATATCTCATTGCCCCATACGCAAAAAGGGTCGATGCATGGGTCCTTGCAAAGGGCATATGTACCTACAAGCAACAAGTCAATATTAGAAGCTGACAAGTGTCCAGGCCTGGATGTATATGCACTACATTATGGAACCACAGGGGGGAGTACAAGCCGAGGGATGAAGCTAACCTCGACGGAAAATGGTGGCCACTCCCGTTGTTTTCCTGCATAAGTAGTGGAAAGGCATGATAAGTACAACAACCTTAACATCAAACAAATATAACAAAGGTAAACAATATCATCTCCAAATGATAGCTTGAGTATGTTGGTTTCAGCATGCTGTTAAAGCAGATATAAAATGGAAGGCAATGTTACCGGCAGCAGGCTTAACAACCATCAAATATTGCACTTCAAACTAGTATTGTCGAAAATGAATAGAACGTAGGTAATGCTTAAACATCACACTGGATAAATGTGTAAAACTGGAATAAAGGGCATGTGTTAACTACACCAGGCATAACTGGAACCAAATATAGCCGTTCAAACTAGTATTGATGCAGTCCAGTGGCACACTTCCGACTTGTACATAATGAACAACACATTGTGATTGACTGAAATAAACAAGGCATAAATGATCAGTATAACAACCAAATATAGCCGTTGAAACTGGACAGAGTCTCACTGCAACCAACCTAACAAGCAAATACAGATAAACATGGCATATGCTTGAAAAGCGGACAAATGCTCACTGCAACCAACCTAACAAGCAAACACAGATAAACAAGGCATCTGCTTGAAAACTAGATAAATGCTAAAAAAAGCAACCTAACAAACAAATACAGATAAACAAGGCATCTGCATGATAACTGGACAAATGCTCACTGCAACCAAACTAAGAACCAAATACATATAAACAAGGCATCTGCTCGATAACTGAAAAATTGCTCACTGCAACCAACCTAACCACCAAATACAGATAAACAAGGCATCTACTCACTATAAACAACCAAATATAGCCATTCGTGAAACGAAAGTGGACAATTCATACTTAAACATCACATAGCCCTATTGAACAATACATTTTTGCATAACTGGAATAATTGCACAGTTAAAGCACCGCATGGCAAATGCTACTAGAACAAAGGGTACGGGTTGGCAAGCTGGAAAAGGTAAGATTTGCTGATAGGATGTTGCCTCACATTTCATGGACGGGATCCTTCCAGTTGGAAGAGCACAGACCCATGGTGCGCTCTCTAATGTCACAGATGGGCTGTTTTACCTTGGAAGATCCTTCGTGGGTGCCCTCCTCGTGGTCGTGGTCGATGAGATCTGACTTGGAAATTGAGGTTCCCAAGCCGTCGTCGTAGAACGTGTCCTTAAAAAATGATAAAATGGGCTCGATGGCGTATAAGGATCGCAAATCATTGATCGCGTGGCGGAGGAGATCAGCGGCAGGGCCGTCAAAGAGATCGATGGCGGTTGAACCAGAGGGGTTGGGGATGGACCACTTAACCCATGACATGGCGCGCGTGAAGCCGTCGCTGTCGACGAGCTTCTTGTCGTAGCCTGCTTTCCCGAGATACAGTAATACGCTAGCCCGCTGACATGAAGCCTTTGGCATGGCAACGTAGTCAACGTCTTCACCGACTTCCGCGGTGACGTGTTGCTCCGGGATCGACAGGTCGGGTCGAACGGCGGCCACCTCGCCAACGTCCGCCGGAGAGGTCATGATAAACCTCTTCTTGGCCGAACGCTCGTCGGGCTCCCTGGGATACGTAGTCGAGCTTAGCCTGCGACATTTGGGAGAAGGGGATGTGGATCTCATGGGGAGGGACACCGCAGGCCTCATCTGAAAACTCAGGGGAGTGGGGCGACGGTATGGGAATCGCTGGGTAACCTGAACTTTATTATCTAAGCTAGGAGGAATGGGCAGACCGGCAGGGGTTGGCGGTGGCGCCGGTGGCGGCCGCGAGCTAGGGTTCAAGGGGGAAGGGGGCCGGGTGGGGGACTGTGGAGGGGGGGTGTTTGAGGATACGCCGTGGCTACTAAAATTTTAGTAATGGTGGGTGGAGATGGTGGTGGACGAGGGAGGGCGACGGTTCAAATGCCTCGGCTACTGCAATTTTACTATAAGGTCGGTGCTGGAGGAGTGTGGGCGACGGTTGAAGTACAATGGCTACTAAAATTTGGGTAAAGGAATTGATGAGGGGCAGGAGTTCCCAAGATCGCGCAAGGTCCAATGAGAATATGCGTGTATAATAAAAAGGAAAAGTGGCGTAACCGCCGATTTTTGCAACACTCAAGGCGGGTAGTTTGTTTTTATATTTCTAGCTAGCTGGTCTATCGCACACGGTTCGTCCTAATTTCTAAATAAACTTACCCGCCTTTAGCTTGCGCAGGTGGTGATTTTACAGCGCACTTTCATCGCTGTAACATCCCAAATTTTCAATTTGGAATGTTATACATTAGATAATCATTGCGTATCATACTTTATTGCATTTTTGTTTGATCCTAGAAATTCTACGCAACTCAAGGACCCACAGAGAGAGTTGGGAATTCCGTTATTTTCATATTTGAGTTTTTCTCAAATTTTGAAAAGAGGATTGTTTGATTTTAATTATTTTCTCTTCAAATATTTCTTTTATAAAAATAAAAGACAGAGGATAAAATGACTTCCTCAAAATAAAGAAATATTGGAGGTTTAATATTAAAATCAAATAAGATTTTTGTTCGGAGTTTTGTCGTTATTTTAATTGAATTAGAAAAAATATGCGTTTTTCAAAATTGCATTAAAAGCCCAAATAAATGTTCACCTAGTCCGACTTAATTTTATAGGACGGAGAAAATTTATTTCAGGATTTTTGGAGTCCGTTTAGTATTACTTTTATTCATTTTGCAGCGTGAAATAATTTTAAAAAAGGAAACGGACTTTGGGCCGTATCCGCCCGGGACTCCGCCCGGGCGGGGGGGGGGGGGGGCACTTTATAAGCCGCAGCCCACCCGCAAACCCTAGCCCCGCCCCGATCCGCCGCCGCCGCGCCGCCCGTCCCGAGCCCCGCCGCCGCCTCGCCGCCGCCGCCCGACCCCGCCGGAGGAGCCGCCCGCCGCCGCCGCCGTTCCGCCCGACGCCGCCGGAGGTTGCCGCTGCCACCTCGGTTTTTGCGAGAAAACCGATCGGTTCTTTTTGAAAACCCTAGATCCGTTTTTTAGTTTCGGTTTGGTTTTTTTGGTTTAGTTATTTAGCGGATGTTCGTCCGTACGTTCGTTTTAACGAACGGTTTTCGCCCGTTAGCCGGAGATAATGAACGTTCGTTCGTTAGTCTGTTCGTCAGTTTTTCTTTTTCCCGGATTTTTCCGTGATTATTTTCGATCGTGATTTCTGATCCGATTTTCGTTTTAGTTTAACTTTTTGCTCGTTTATCGGAATCAGGCGATTCAAGTGCCTAGAGTTTCGTCTCGAAACCCTCTTTCTGTTTAACCTACTTAAACAAGTTTTTGCTACTGTAAAAATTGACTTTAGTCCAGATTAGTAAACGAAGCTTGTTTCTTTCACAGTTTGAGTTTCGTTGCTTCGTTTGATTTGATTCTTTTTGCAAACCAGAGTTCTTAAGTTGAACTTTCTGGTTAGATCTCTTATTTGAGTTTTACCCGTGCATTGTTGCTTGATTGCTTATTGTATGTTTGTTTGTTTGCGATAGAGTACCCGGAGTGCGAAGCATGCTACTACGAGTCTCTAGGTTTGGCGGATCATCAGCAAGGCAAGTAACACTTTGATCATACCTCTTTTCTACCCAGTTTTATTGCATTAGATCAATCCACAAACAAAATCATGGTTAGGATCTAATTTAAATTGTGGGTTTGGGAAGTAGATGAGGTAGTACCTATTCACCTGTTTATTATCAAACCTATGGGAGTTACTTCTACGTTGCTTATATTGCTATGCTATGCTCGTAGACGTGGTTTGAGTTTGAGAGTATTCATGACAGATGTGAGTATTGTTAACTAATGGTTAACTTAAGGTGGAAACTTTAATACACATCTGGGTGGATTGAGGCACCTGGGGAACCCAGTGATTGCCTGTATTTTTGGAAATCCTGGGGTACCGTGTGATTCTCCTATGGACTGCCACCCAGGCTCAAAGGGATCATGAGATTATTCATGCTAGAAACTTCCATGTGCAGCCACAAGCCATTATGGGCTCTGGCATAGTTGAGTATGTTGTGTGACCTCTTTCAGTGGTAGGCTAGCAGATGTAGGGGATGTAGGTGGTACTGTCTACCCAGAGTAAAGAGTTAACGCTTCTGAAAGGCTGTGTCTCGGTCATCCGTTTCTCACAACACCATGTAGTGCGAGAAATACAATGGAGGAGATCGAGTCTTGTGGGTAAAAGTGCGCAAACCTCTGCAGAGTGTACAAACTAATCTTGATTAGCCGTGTCCCCGGTTATGGACATCTTGAGTATCTGGTTCTTGGATTATCATGTGGATCTCATCACTCTTAATTATAAAATTTGATTGGGTTATTAATTACTTTTAATTGGGATTGAGATGGGGTTTACCATTCTGAACGTCTAACAACCACCATGATAGTTAAATAAAATTTATTCTTTGTTGTAGGAAAAAATTGGCTTTTCGAAAAACACATTAACCATACAGCCTCCATCAGCCATATATGCATGTAGTGATAGCCTTATTTTGTTTATTACTCTTTGGTGTTATATTGCCAGCATATTCCATGTGCTGACCCGTTTTCGGGCTGCAACGTATCATGTTGCAGACTTTTCAGACGACGAGTAAGGTGCCTTAGGTCATGGTCTTTCACTCAGTGATGCCGTTGGAGTTGATGGACTCGCTTTATCTTCCAAGCCTTCCGCTGTTATCGTTTTAGATGGCCTTAAGCCATGTTATTTTGTAATAAGTTCTCTTTTCAGACATTCGATGTAATAAGTGTGTGATTGCTACTCTATTATAAATCCTTCAAGTACTGTGCGTGTCAGCATTACCGATCCAGGGATGACACTGATGCACAGAGATCAGACTGTTTGAGGTCTGGTCGCTACAATCGCACACGGTTAAGCCAGTACCTACAGCCTTTGCTCGCGCTTGCCTAGTCGTGGTGATTTTACAGCACACTTGCATCGCACACGGTTGAGCCAGTATCTCCACCTTTGCTCGCGCTTGCGCAGTCATCATGATTCACATCACACTTGTATCGCACACGGTTAAGAAATTATACCCATGTCCGTTGAGCGTCATCAGAGTATTTGCAGCAAAAAAACATTAGAGAGGGTCAGAAGACAGCCACACCCGCATGTGGCCCAAATATATATGAGTGAAAAGGGTGGTCTGTGATGTTCAAAATTCCAATGCAAAATTTTGACTGCGCGGGCCCACGGTTGGGCGCGTCGTCAAAGATCGATGAGAGGGGCGAGAAGTCAAGAACCACCTGGAAGTGGCCAAATATATGTAGGAATATTGGGTGTAATGTTTAAAACTTTAAATACACAATGCACAAATTTGGTGGCACCTGCCTCGGAAACCCGAAAGCACCCTTGGATATATCTATAATGACATAATGTCGTAGCTAGCTAGGATGCTTGGTCCACCACCTCCCACTTCGTGTCAGTGGGGCGGATGCACATAATGATACTTTGGTCATACACGCATGTCGCCATGACCTACCATAAGACAGACCAATGAATCTATCGTTTGGTCAAACGACAACTGTTGTTGTCGATAAAGCGCTTGGGAAAATAGATTGAACCGTCATAAAAATCGTACGAGAAGGACCACAAGACCAGCACCTATTTCATGCGGCCCAAAATGATGTACATTGGGAAGGGGTGATGTGTGTTTTCAATATAGAATAGTGTACAATTCAGATGTGGTGCGTACCTCTCGATACAGACAACAACCATGAAGGCAAGGTAGTTAAGGACGAGATACGCAGGGTACGATGTAGGTCGAACCCAGCAATCCGAGCATGTGGGAGGGAATCCTGACAACGGATGAGCTCGAGCTTTGGTTGAGCGACATGTGACGGTGACTGGCCCTAACACAAAATAGGAGGAATCCATTCATGGCCGAGACATACCCCTCGTTATCGGTCAAAGGGATGATATATATACACTCGGGGAGCCCACAGATATGCATGTCATCACAAAAAACCGCACAAGGGAGACATGGTCGATCAGAAGACCCCGTATACACTGCATGCAGCCCGAAAATATGTATGGATACGGTGGTGTGTGATGTGTTTAAATCCTGATTGCACAACTTCGACGGGCTACCAACTACATTACAAACCGAACATCGTACCCGACTCCAAGCCTGGTTCAATACGTACGATGTCGGTTTCCCAACTTCGAGGCGGCGGGGCGGGGGGGGGGGGGGATCGTCCCACGCATGCGCTCAAACTTTATTTTGTCTAGCATGTCACACATCTATACCCCTATACAGTGTGTGAATAACTTTGAAAGTTGGTCGTTGGATGAAGCCAATCCGACAGTACAGAGATGGCAAATCCGAGCACTACTGGCTGTTGGATATCATCTACATTCCACCAGATTCTGCCACATGTACAATCTAGAAGACTCCATGGTTGAACTTAAGCATAATGCACAAACCTCAAAACACAAGCACTTCTCCTTTGTTCTAGAATCTTCCATATCTTAATTGCCCAATTTCTTTTTCCTAAATGAATTGTCACTATTTGTTTTTTACTTTATGCTTTACAATGCACAATTCCATGAATCTAAAAATAGTTTTTTTTATTATAAAACTAATTGATTTTGAAAGAGATGAACTATAAGAATTAAACGAACATCTACGTCATGCATATATGACTCAAAGCTTACATGCTATAGTGTGGTATTTATTCATAATTTGGTTACCAAATCTCATGCGTGCAATGCACGTGTACCTTACTAGTATCAATAGGAAACCATCATGGTCAAACCCTTCTTGTTGTTCGGTCAAAGGGATAGATTGTGTGGGCCCCCTCATTGTCGGTAAAGGATAATATATATATATATATATACCTCGGGGAGCCCACAAATATCTGCACCGTCTATAAATCGGACAAGGGAGACATGCTCAATCAGAACACCCTGCCCCCTATACCCTGCATGCGACCTGAAAAGGTTTATATAATCGCAGTGACAGGTCAAGTCAGTCATTGTTTAAAATTTTAGAGCAAAAAATAACCAATAAAAACATAGTCTACAAATTAGCAAAACAAGGATTCGCTTGAGATATGCAACTTCCCACTGGGTCACCCATCCTTGGACTACTCCAGCCCGAGCACGCTTAACTTCTGCGTTCTATTCGACTAGGCTAGCGGATGGGAAGCCGCCCCTTGCTGATAGGAATTGCCTCCTTGCCATTAAGGCGTTTCACGCTGGTCACCCTATGGGACCTACTCCTTCCTATCGCACACATCTGTGCTTTTAGAAACTGTGTGCGATATTTACATGGCCGGTGTGTCACTGCCTAGCCTTCAATAAGCACTGACACCGGTAGCAGGAAAACAATGGGAGAAGAGGCGGAAAACTGATGAGAGGAGTGGCGGGAAATGGTAGCCTGTTTAGAAAACGTACTAGAGAAGGAAGCGTGAGCTAGCACGACGCATGCGCATAGTGCTTACCCATGTACTGCATGTGCTGTCGAAAGGGCTGAGGGTTGCCGTTCAATCTGGGAGCATCCAACGGTGCAGACGTACGATCCGTGGGGTTTGGGTTCTGGCCAATCAGAACGCACGACTCAGATCACGGTTTGGTAGGCACACATCTTTCGTGAGTGAACCGTGTGCTATTTGAAAACATTTCATGAGAAGAATCTCAGTTTTAAATCCCCGTAAATCCAAAACTCATCGAAAATCATGAAACACGGCATGGTGTCACGACATGGCACATATATGTCGAGGAATTTTTTTGTCCATTTTGGCACAAGTTTTATTACAAGCCTCTTACAAACCGAAGCTTCTCTCAAAGAAGCCTCGTGGTTCCGATAGGGAAACGTGTCCCCCTTGTGGGCCAAACGTAATCACTGCCTCTTTTTGCCTTGTATTTTCTTCTACAGGCAACATGGAATGACATGATATCCGTGCCTAGATTTAAACTTATTCAGGGTTCGTTTGGCTTTTTTATACACTAATTGAGTTCCTAGGCATTTAATGTCCATAATTCAAATATGGACTTCAAATAAATGCTCCAGTTCACCAAAATGGCTAGAAAAATTATACATGTGTAATTGGATGCATGTTTAGGTCCCATGCGAGGAATGGGAACGAATTACAACCGTATCGGTGTCCTGGCTCGTCCTCAAACATTTGGAATCTCGATTTTTAAACCCCGTAAATCCTAAACTCACCAAAAAGTCATCAAAGGTGGCATGGTGTCACGTCATGGCACATATATGTCATGGTAAAAACATTGTCCAATTTGGGCCAAGCTTTATTACAAACCTCTTACAAACCGGCGCTTCTCTCAAAGAAGCCTCATGTTCCGATAGGGAAACGTGTTCCCCTTGTGGGCGAAACGTAATCATTGCCTCTTTTCGCCTTGTATTTTCTTCTACGGGCAACAGGAACGACAGGATATATGTGCTGAAATTTAAACTTATTCAGGGTTCGTTTGGCCTTTTTATACACTAATTGAGCTTCCTAGGCATTTAATGTCCATAATTCAAATCTGAACTACAAATACATGCTCCAGTTCACCAAAATGGCTAGAAAAATTATACATGTTCCCTTGGGTGCATGTTTAGGTCCCATGCCAGGAATGGGAATGAATTACAACCATACCAGCGTCCTGGCTCGTCCTCAAACATTTGGAATATCGGTTTTAAATCCCCATAAATCCAAAACTCACCAGAAAGTCATCAAAGGTGGCATGGTGTCACGTCATGGCACATATATGTCATGGTAAAAACATTGCCAATTTGGGCCAAGCTTTATTACAAAACTCTTACAAATCGGAGTCTGTCGCAAGAACCCTCGTGGTTTCGATAGAGAAACGTGTCCCCTTGTGGGCCAAACGATAATCGCTCCCTCTTCTAGGCTCGTATTTTCTTCTACACGCAACACAGAACAACGGGAGATTCACGCTGAACTTTGAAATTATTCAGGGTTCATTTGACCTTTTTTTATTCATTAATTGAGTTTTCTAGGCATTTAATGTCCATAATTCAAATCCGAACTACAAATACATGCTCCAATGCACCAAAATGGCTAGAAAAAATGTACATGTGTCTGTGGGGTGCATGTTTAGGTCCCATGGAACGAATGGGAATGAATTCAACCGTCTTGCCGTCCTGGCTTGGCCACAAATATTGCGAATCTCGGTTTTTAAATCTCTGTAAATCCAAAACTCACCAGGAAATCATGAAACTTGGCATGGTGTCACTATATGGTACATATAATTGTCCAATTTGGGCGAAGCTATATTACAAGCCTCTTACAAACCAAAGCTTCTCATAACCCTCGTGGTTCCGGTAGGGAAACATGCCCTTCTTGTGGGCGAAATGATAATCGCTGCCTCTTCTCGCCTTGAACGTTGGTTTCTACAGGCAACATAGAATAACAGGAGTGTCGTGCTGAAATTTGAAACTGTTCATGGTTCGTTTGGCCATTGTATATATTAATTAAGTTTTCTAGGCATTTAATGTAGTCCATAATTCAAATTTGAACTACAAGCACATGCTCAAGTGAAGCAAAATGGGTGGGAAATCGTACATGTGTCATTGGGTGCATGTTTAGGTCTGATTTAAGGAATGGGAATGAATTACAAACTTCTTGTCGTCCTGAAACATTGAGAATCTCAGTTTTTAAATCCCAGTAAATCAAAAACTCACCCAAAAAACATGAAACTTAGCATGGTTTCATGACATGGCACATATATGCCCTGGTGAAAAAAATCGTCTAGTTTGAGACAAGGCGCACACATTAATAGCCAATGAAGTCCTTTTTGAAACAAATAGCTGGCACGTTAATATCGCAAACGGTTGTATTATATGAAGCATGTCTAAATTTAACCATACTCGGTGGCGTGCGTGCAGGTGTTTGATTAGACGGGACGAGCGCAAGAAGTCCGCCGTGCAGGCTCGACGGGACGCGTGCGAGCAGTCGGCCGCGTAGGCTCGACGGGACGCGTGCATCCTGTCCACCTCACAGGCTCGACGGGATACGTGCGAGCAGCAAGCCCGCCCATGCTCACCGGGAAGCAAGCTCTTTGACCTCCATGCACCAGCCGCCGCCTGCCTCGCTCACAACTTCTCCATTAATGGGTTAATTAAAGGACCTGGACGGAGGGTGTTTGCTTCTGATCCCATGGTAGCATTTCCTTTGATAAAGACTAAACGACATTTCCTTACATATTTCACCTAGGAACAAACCTTTCAACGAGTTCTAAGATAACCGGTTATGTTGGAACGTCGCATGTAAACCTCGAAGCTCGCATAGGCATCCAAGCATGCATACTTGATCTGGTCATGATCCAGGTTGGACTTCTCCCACCGATTGACAGTGATGCTTTTGTCCTTGTTAAGACTTATGTATGCAACCTTCTTTGCTAGCTTCTCCAATAAAGCCAGGTTGCCAGCTTTTTGATTATGAACCTTGATATCCAGTCCCTGCACATCGACGGGTTTTCTGATACCCAAGTTATAGAACTTGAGTTTTTTTGATATCATTGCCAATGGCGGCACCTGCAAATTCAATTGTATCTTTGTCAAGGAAGCTGCGGAGAAGCGGAGGAATGAAACTCCAAGCATGAGCCTGGTATAGCTGGTAAAGTAGGCAATGCTTACCCACACAAAGTTGTAAAACAGCGGCACGTTGTGGCTCTTGATTTGCGAGTGCAACTTGCTTCTCAATTGGAAGCTTCTTACACTCTTTGCTATTGATATATCTAGTGTATTCACAGTCAAGGCTGACGTCATGCCACTTGGCGTGATTAAGATACTTTTTCCATTTGAACCTGATGAAGGCAACAACTGTTGAAGGGTTGCTAGTCACCGTGGTAAGAATTCTTATACTCCCCTTGTTGATATGAAAAAGGCGGCCTGGATGATTTTTGTCCACACTCTTGGGGAATTGGATACAGACTTTGCCGACCTTAATATTGTGAAGGTTGACATGGCGAACATTTCTTTGCTGAGGTTGATGGCACACCGACTCAAACGAAGTCTGAGAGGAAACATGTGCAATGGGTGTTGATGATGACAATGGACATGCCAATGTTGATATTGGGTTCACATGACATGTTTCATAGCCATGGAAATTGGGATGCTTTTTCTTGCATTCAAGGGGAAACTTGAGAACCGACTCAGAGCATTCTCCAATGGACTTATCATCCAGCGAAATAATAGGCTCTGAAGCATCAACTTGAACTTCATTCTGAACCTTTAACGTCCTTCCATGCAGAAACGATGAGGAGGGAAATATAATCATGGTATTACCCCCATTCATAGGTTGCTCATAGTGGACTTTGTCCATTGTCTTCCCTTTCCCTTTTTGTGTACCCTCATACTTTCGCCAAACTTGAGTGGACAGAAGACTTCCTGTCGGAGTAAATGGCCACGGGTAGCCTAACCGACTCCCCCTGGCTCTTCAAGGAAATTACCAGGCCATTCAAGCCTTCAAGCATACAAAGCATAGGGCCGCCTTCCCCCGGCCGAGGGCCGACTCCCAGAAGGCGACCCAGCCTCAGAAACCTCCTACAAGAAAGATACGAGATAGTCGACTCCAGGAAGCCGGCCCCAAGAGGACCGACTCCCAGAAGCCGGCCCCAAGAGGACCGACTCCCAGAAGCCGGCCACGAAGAAAGCCGGCTCCCAGAAGCCGGCCAAGACTGCACCCACCAAGACTGTACCCACATAGCGGCGATAGGATGGGGTGTGGCCGCAGTACAGCCCAATACCCCCGAATCCCGGAATAGGCATGGCCACAGGGCGCCGTACGGGCCAGCCATCCCCCGTCCGGCGCGGCACTGTAGCCATGTTGGCCTCGATGTCACCCACGACAGGTGCCAGTACGGCCCGTGGGCGGCGGGCCCCTTTGCCAGAGAGACATCTGAAGGCGGCCTGGCCTCCTCTAGTCGGCCAGGGATGTGGCTGGCTCCCAATAGCCGGCTATCTCCCTCCCTCGAAGCATGCGCCTCATTAAGGAGACAAGACGAGGTAAGGCTACAGTGAGAGCTCGCAAGGCGGTGACACTGTAATCACGCTTACCCCGATGAAGCCCTCATCATCAGAGGCGAGGCAACAGTAACCAGCCGCCGACAAAGCCCCCAAGCGGTGGGGCCGGCATGCCGGCCAAGAGGCCGGCAGCCGGTGGGACCCACCAGTCGGCGGGCCCCAATGACCGGCGGAGAAGCCAGCGAGCATAGACACGGACGGCTGGGACCCGCACCCAGCCGGATTACCATTGTACCCCTGGGGGGTAGGCCTATATAAACCCCCCGGGGCACCCATGCAAAGGGTTGATCTCATAGAATTCCACACACCACCTAGAGAGAAAAGGAGAGCTGGCCTTGCCCTTCCTCTTCCTCTAGCCAAACAGCTCAAGGAGCGCTTGTAGCTACTTGTGTTGACCTAGTTATCATGCGAAGACCCCGCAGAGCAGGACTAGGGGTGTTATCTCAACGGAGAGCCCCGAACCTGGGTAAGATCCGCCGGCGTGCATGTCTTCGCCTCATCCCGTTTCTAGGCACCGGCGATGTTTTACTGGCTCCCACAATGATAAGCCACCCGTTGGCATATGTCGCACCTACCACCCGACATTTGGCGCCCACCGTGGGGCCAGGTGCACCGTCGTCCGGAGACCTGTTCTGGACGGGAACCCTTTTTCTCCCCCACGAGCACAGCCAGCCTGCTACGCCCGACGACGCTTGCCCCGACAAGCTGCAAGGAGTCGCCGACGCCTGCGCGGCAAGCTGCCTCGCCGATCTTCTTGGCGAGACTCGCATCTCCGACGAGCCCGCATCCGACGCGGGCACGGACTACCCCGAGAGCCGCCTCGTCAGCCTCCTCGACCAGCTTCACGTCTCCAGCGAACTTGCTGTAGACTTGGAGTCGGTCGGCTCCACCGACCCGATGCTTGTCGACTCTGACACGGCATCGTTTGACACCTACCCCTCCGACGTGGTAGTCTTTGACGACCCTCTCCCTCGAGCTGACAGCGGCAGCAACGCTATCACTTAGGTGCTGGTCATCAGCCACGTCGCCGACTCGGGCGAGAACGCCCATGACGCCCTACAAGCGGCGATGCATGACTTGTCCGTCCCCATCCCGGCCGATGCCGACACCGAGACCCTGGAGGCACGCCGCCTCACCCTCATCGCGGAGGGTCAGAAGATTGCCTCCATGAGACGCCTCACCGAGGCCCACCAGCGCGAAGTCGACCGTGCCGCTTTTGGTACGCCGCCTCACGGCGG
Source organism: Aegilops tauschii subsp. strangulata (assembly GCF_002575655.3). NCBI lineage: Eukaryota > Viridiplantae > Streptophyta > Magnoliopsida > Poales > Poaceae > Aegilops > Aegilops tauschii. The sequence goes on from NC_053038.3 coordinate 217,133,798, forward strand.
GCCGAGCCGAGACGGCCTCGTCAAGAAGCGCGGCGCGGCCATCGCCAGCATGCTGGGGGCAGACCGCCCGGTCTACGCCACACCGCTCGAGAATCTGCGAGCCGCTCAGGCGGCCGCAGAAGAGCTGAACGGGCTGGGGGCTGATGTGCTCCCCTACATGACAAGACGTATCCAGCAGCTGATCGATGCGGCCGCAGAACGACATGAAGCCGGCGCCCGCGCTGAGAGTCCTCCCCCACGCCGAGAGCACGCCGCGACATCCCGGTCGCCGACTGCGAGCGGCGCCCGCGCAAGGAAGGACAAGGAGCCGGCTGCTAGCCGCAGCCGGACTCGAATCACCATCGAGCGCGACGCAGAAGGACGCCCTCGAGCAGTGGAGCGCCAAGGCGATCCGCCTCCTCCCCCGCCTTGTGGGGAGAGATGTCTCACCCCGCCGCCTGTCACGCACCCGACTCTCGGTGGCCGACTAGGCCGCCGCGAGGGAGTCGGCGAGAACGACGCCCGCCACCGGATGGACCGCCTAGCTCGATCCCTGGCGCTAGAAGAAGAAGACGATGTTGGCCCGCCGTGCTTTGGCCCCCGCATCCGCGACGAGCCCTTCCCCAAAGGGTTCTCGCTCCCCAGAGACACGCCCAAATACAACGGCTCTGTGAAGCCGGAAGATTGGCTCATCGACTACTCTACCGCCGTCAGCATAGCGAACGGCAACATGCGCGTAGCCGTGAAGTACGTCCCTCTCATGCTGCAAGGCACGACACATACCTGGCTAAACAGCCTCAAGCCCTACAGCGTCAACAGCTGGCTGGACTTCACGAAAGTCTTCATCCGCAACTTCACCAGCACGTACAAGTAGCCTCCCAAGCCCCGCCAGCTCTCCTTATGCGTCCAAGGGCCCAGCGAGTCGACCCGCGACTACCTCACGCGGTGGGCCGAGCTCCGCAACTCCTGCGAGGGGGTGCACGAGGTTCAAGCTATCGAGTACTTCACCACCGGGTGCCGAGAGGGCACCCTCCTCAAGCACCGACTCCTCTGCGATGAGCCGGCTACCCTCGACGAGCTGCTGGTCATTGCAGACAAGTACGCCACAGCCGACTCCTCGATGAAGACCGAGCTCCGAGTGGACGCCTCTGGGAAGGTGCTCGCTCCGGCTCCTAAAACACCGGCTGGCGACTCCAATCGGCGCCCCTATCAGAACAACCACAAGCGCAAGGCCCCTATGCCGCCTTCCACCAGTCGGCAGGTGGCCACAGTCAAAGACGAGCAGCCCGAAGAGCAACCCGCTCCCAAGAAGAAGGGCGGCAGGCCGGCTTGGCAGCTGGCCTTCTCCTACGAGCAGACTCTCGATGCCCCCTGCAAGTTCCACAGCGGCGCGAAGCCATCCAACCACACGACCCGAAAGTGCCACTGGCTCACCCGGATCTCCAAGGGTGAGGGGCTGGTGCCGCCTCCGCCTCCCGGCCCGCCGCCTCCAGTCCCCCAGCAGCCGGCTGCTCGACCAGCAGTCGGAGCCATTCAAGATGAGTTCCCAGATGAGCACGCCGCCTACGTCGTCTTCACAAGCCAGGTTGAAGACAAGCGCAGCCGACACCGACAACACCAAGAGGTCAACGCAGTCGCCTCCAGCAACCCCGAGTTCATGCATTGGTCCGAAAGGCCTATCAACTGGAGCCGGGCCGATCACCCAGAGGTGATGCCGTCCCCTCGCTCCTACGCATTGGTGTTGGATGTCACCCTCGCAACAGAGAGGTGGGCTGCCCGATTCTCCCGCGTTCTGATTGATGGCGGAAGCAGTATCAACATACTGTACCGCGACACCATGGAGAAGTTGAACCTCAAGGCGAAGCAGCTCATGCCAAGCCAGACCGTGTTCCATGGCATCGTACCCGGCCTGTCCTGTTCCCCGATCGGCAAGATCAAGATGGATGTTCTCTTCGGAGACAAGGATCACTTTCGCCGAGAAGCAATCTGGCTCGAGGTAGTGGATCTGGAAAGGCCTTACCACGCTTTGCTCGGCCGACGTGCTCTGGCCAAGTTCATGGTTGTGCCCCACTACGCCTACCTGAAGATGAAGATGCCGAGCTCGAAGGGGATCATCACTGTAGCCGGCGACTACAAGAAGTCCATCGAGTGCGCTGCAGCCAGCAGCCGGCTGGCCGAGTCCCTCGTAGTGGCAGAAGAGAAGAAGATGCTGGAGCGAGTTGTGGCCATGGCCGGCAAGCAGCCGGCCTTGTCCCCCAACCCCAAGGAATATGTTGCGCAGGGCTCCTTCTAGCCGGCCAAGGAGACGAAGAAGATACCTCTGGACCCGGAGAACCCAGAGAGGTTTGCAGTCATTGGTGCAAACGTGGACAGTAAATAGGAAGGCGAGCTCGTCGACTTCCTCCGTGAGAATCGAGACATCTTTGCATGGTCCCCAAAGGACATGCCGGGTGTTCCGAAGGATTTCGCCGAGCACAAGTTACACGTCCGAGCGGACGTGAAGCCGGTCAAGCAGCCCCTCCGCCGACTGTCAGAAGAGAAGAGAAGAATCGTAGGAGAAGAGATAGCCCGGCTCCTTGCCGCCGGCTTTATTATGGAAGTGTTTTTCCCAGAGTGGCTTGCCAACCCAGTCTTGGTGTTGAAGAAGAACAACAAATGGCGTATGTGTATAGACTACACTAGCCTCAACAAGGCCTGCCCCAAAGATCCGTTTGCCCTGCCACGGATTGATCAAGTAATAGACTCCACAGCCGGATGCGAGCTGTTGAGTTTCTTGGATGCCTACTCAGGATACCACCAGATTAAGTTGGACCCAGCAGACCGCCTGAAGACCGCCTTCATCACACCATTCGGAGCTTTCTGTTACCTGACTATGACATTCGGCTTGAGGAATGCCGGTGCCACTTTTCAGCGTTGCATGCAGAAATGCCTCCTCAAGCAACTCGGCAAAAATGCCCACGTCTACGTAGACGATATTGTGGTGAAGACAGAAAAGCACGGCACCCTGCTGGAAGACCTCAAAGAAACATTTGCCAACTTGCGCCAATTCCAGATCAAGCTCAACCCCGAGAAATGCGTGTTCGGAGTACCAGCCGGCCAGCTTCTAGGCTTTCTGGTCTCCGAACGCGGCATTGAGTGCAACCCTGTGAAGATCAAGGCCATTGAGAGAATGGAGATTCCCACCAAGTTGCGAGACGTACAGAAGTTCACCGGGTGCCTGGCCTCCCTAAACCGCTTTATCAACCGGCTAGGAGAGAAGGCTCTCCCCCTGTATCGACTCATGAAGAAATCCACTCATTTTGAGTGGAATGACCAAGCAGACCAAGCCTTCCATGAGTTGAAGAAGATGCTGACCACTCCGTCTGTCCTGGCGGCGCCGACTGAGAAGGAGCACATGCTCCTCTACATTGCCGCAACTAGCCAAGTGGTCAGTACAGTCGTCGTGGTCCAGCGCCCAGAAGAAGGCCGAGCCCAGCTAGTCCAGAGGTCGGTATATTATCTAAGCGAAGTACTATCCAGCTCAAAGCAAAACTACCCACACTACCAGAAGATGTGCTATGGAGTGTACTTCGCCGCCAAGAAGCTGAAGCCCTACTTTCAAGAGCATCCCATCACGGTCGTATGCACCGCCCCGCTTGCCGAGATCATAGGCAGCCGGGATGCATCCGGCTGGGTGGCTAAATGGGCCATTGTGCTGGCGCCTTACACAATCCTCTACCAGCCTCGCACCGCCATCAAGTCCCAAGCATTGACCGACTTCCTCATCGACTGGGCCGAGTCCCAGTACCTACCGCCGGCTCCCGACTCTACTCATTGGCGGATGCACTTCGACGGGTCCAAGATGCGCACCGGCTTGGGAGCCGGCATCGTCTTCACCTCTCCCAAAGGCAACAAGCTCAGATACACGCTGTAAATCCACTTTGCCGCCTCCAACAACGTGGCTGAATACGAGGCGCTCATACACGGGCTCCGGCTAGCCAAAGAGCTCGGCATACGCCGGATCCTGTGTTATGGCAACTCAGACTTGGTGGTCCAGCAGTCATCTGGCGACTGGGACACCAAGGATGCAAACATGGCGAGCTATCGATTCCTCGTCTAGCAGATCAGTGGGTACTTCGAAGAGTGCGATTTCCTTCACGTGCCATGGGCCGACAACGACCAAGCAGACGCCCTGGCATGGATCGGCTCCACACGACAGGCTATACCAACCGGTGTCTCTCTCCAGCGCCTCCTCAAACCATCTATCAAGCCGTCTCCAGAGTCGGACTCTATCTTCGTACCACCCGCCCCCGATGCAGCCGGATCCGACTGGAGGAACCTAGCAGGCGGCTCGGGGACTGCCGTAGTCGCACCCGGCTCGGGGAATTCAGAACCCGGCCCAGGGACTGCAGCAGTCGGCCCGGGGCATATGCAATAATAAACAGAGAACTTGTCAAGCGCAGCGTCACTGGGGTCTTCCAGCGCTGCATCGAGCCAGAAAAGGGTGTAGCAATCCTCAAGGATACCCACCAAGGCGAATGCGGCCACCACGCAGCCTCAAGATCACTTGTGGCCAAAGCCTTCCGCCACGGTTTCTTCTGGCCGACTGCTTTGGAAAATGCCAAAGAGATAGTCAAATGCTGCAAAGGATGCCAAGTCTTCAGTTCCAAACAACACCCGCCGGCTTCCGCACTCAAGACCATCCCCCTCACCTGGCCCTTTGCCGTCTGGGGGCTGGACATGGTGGGCCCATTCAAGACAGTCCGCGGCGGCTTGACACATCTGCTTGTTGCCATGGACAAATTTACCAAGTGGATCGAAGCGAAGCCCATCAAGAAGTTGAATGGCCCGACTGCTGTGACATTTATTGCCGACATCACTACTCGGTATGGCATGCCGCATAGCATCATCACTGACAACGGCACCAACTTTGCCAAGGGAGCACTCGCACGTTTCTGCGTGACACAAGGCATCCGACTAGACTTAGCGTCCGTTGCCCACCCGCAGTCAAACGACCGGGTCGAGCGAGCAAACGGCCTCATCCTCTCCGGCATCAAGCCCTGCCTAGTCGTACCACTAGAGCGCTCGGCCGGCTGTTGACTCGACGAGCTGCCGGCTGTCCTCTGGAGTCTGCGTACTACCCCAAACAAGTCAACCGGCTTCACTCCGTTCTTCCTTGTATATGGTGCCGAGGCTGTCATCCCAACTGACATCGAGTTCGACTCGCCTCGGGTCACCATGTACACGGAGGCGGAGGCCAAGGAAGCGCGAGAAGACGGCGTCGACTTGCTGGAAGAAGGCCGGTTGTTAGCACTCAGCCGGTCCGCCATCTACCAGCAGGGTTTGCACCGTTACCACAACCGGAAGGTCAAGCCAAGATCCTTCCAAGAGGGCGACCTTGTGCTTCGGCTGATCCAGTGAACAGCCGGCCAGCACAAGCTCTCGGCCCCTTGGGAAGGCCCTTTCGTCGTCAGCAAGGCACTAGGCAACGACTCCTACTACCTGATCGACGCACAAAAACCAAGAGCACGCAAGAGGGATGATTCCGGCAAGGAGTCGGAGCGACCATGGAACGCAAACCTCCTGAGAAGATTTTACAGTTGAAAGCAGTATGTACCATGCTACCGTTTTTATTAAATATGAGGCAAACGGGCCCCCCGAGGAGCACTCGGGGACTGCCCTCCTTTATCTATGAATGACGAGTGTCATACTCATGAATGTATTATTACATTTGATTTTCTGTCTGGCACCGAGTTCGACAAGTCGGCCCCGGGACTGGCCGCCTTAAGTTATATTAAAAGTTCTACCTGAAGTCGGACAAGTAGTGTGCCGGCACCCGAGCCCTCTCTTGTTGAAAGTCACAGCTCGAAGAACTGACTGTCCGACTGGCAAGAGCCAAAGGCAGAAAGGATGCCCACACGAAAAACGACTAAGGACTAACGAACTTATATAACGCAAAGACGACCTCCAACCACGCCTACCGGCTGTCAAACCAGCCGGCTGGCCGGCCTCCCAGTCACTTCGCTATAATCCAACAAAGCTAGAGTACTTGCCCTCCCAACTGGCCAAGCACTTCTCCAGCCACAGATTGCAGAGCAGCTGTCCGGCTGGGAAGGCGGCAACCAAGGGAGGGCGACAAAGGAAACGGCCGAAGGATGAAAAGCAAAGAGCAAGGGAAAGCCAAACGCATGCATAATTATATTTACACATAAGGCCCTTAACAGGACGGCAGTCAATATAGTTCGAATACACCCCCAGTGGGTGGAATTGCGCAAACTTAACAAAATGCTGTTCCAAGAGTGGTAAAACAGGAAAGTAGAGGCAGTAGACTAGACTAAGGGCGCAGCAGGGGAGCCGGGCTGGTCGGTGGAGATGGCGCCGCCGGCTGGAGGATTGGCCGGCTGGCGGGTCTCGGCTTGATCATCGCCAGCTGCAGGCGGTGCACCCGAGCGTGCCTTGTTGCTAGAGGCACGGTCAAGCTAAGGTTGACCGGCCGCTCCACCATCTGGCACGGCGTCTTCACCCTCCTCCTCCTCCTCCTCGCCCTCGTCGCTGGAGTCGATCTCCTCCGCCGAGTCCTCGCCATCTGCCGGGTTCAGCCCGAACCACTCCTTCGGCTGGGCAACGCCGTTGCCGTCGACCTCAGGAGCGAAGGCGCTGGTGTCGGTGTAGTCGGCAATCGCCGAAGCCCGCTGGATGATAGCCGGCCGCGCCGGCTCCAGCTCCATGTCGGCCTCCTGCCGCCAGGTGGCCAGCTGGTCCAGACTCAGCTCGGGATACCAGGCCTTGGCAAACTCCAGCACCCGCCTGGCGCCGGACCGAGCCGCAGAAGCCTTCCAGGCATCGAAGCGGCCGACCGCCACCTCCAGCTGGGGGTGCGGGAAATCACCTCACCAGGCCAGAGAGCGGCCAACATCTGCGCACCAACACGCTGAAGCCTGCGGAGCATGCGGTGAGCCGGCTAGAGGCGGGCCTGAATCGCCAACAGCTGCTCCTCCAGCGACCGGCGAGCGTTCGGCGCGATCTCGGCGCCAGCCTGCCTTCGTGCCTCGTGGTGGGCCTCGACGACCTGGTTGGCGGCGGTAGAGTAGCCAGGGAAGTACTCTGCGCAAGAAAGAAAGAGAAAGAAGAGAAAAACACCAAGTCAGAAAATGAGCCAAACGGCAAGCGGCAAGCAAGACGAAGAAGAAGGCGGCCTACCGTCAACCAAGTCTTCGATCTGGCCATAGCCGTTGATCAACGACTGCCTCGCTTCGGCCCAGCTGGCCGCCTTTGTCTCATATTCGGCTTGGAGGGCGGCCTCGCTGTCCTGCACCGCCTTCAGGGCCGCCTTGTGGCTCTTCTCCTGGTCGGCCAACCTCTTGGCCAGGCGGTCACGCTCCTGTGCCAAGGTGTCAAATTAGGCCTCCTTAACACGGAGGGCAGCCTGGGCCCCGCCCAGCTGCTCCCTCAGACTGGCGTTGGCCGCTGCAGGGATGGCAGAAAAGAAAAAAGCAATAAGGAAGAAGTCGTCAAGGAAGATCCGACCCGACTGCTCAGCAGTCGGCCTGAATCTCGGGGACTACACCCAGTGGGTGCGCTGACGCACCCCCACGTGAGATAAAAGACGAAGCACTTACCCCTGCTCTAAGATAGGTCAGCATTCTTCTGGGTCAGCTCCCGAGCCTGGGAGTTGAAGGCAGCCGCACGGAGGTTGTGGTAGTCCTGCAAGTCAGGCAGAGGAGCGAATGAGAACAAGATAGCAAAACAAAGCCCGCTAAGAAGTTCCAAGCCGCCTGCTCAGCAGCCGACTCGGAACTCGGGGACTACACCCAGTGGGTGCGCTGACGCGCCCCCACGGAAGAAACCAAGGTCAAAAAAGCAAAAATAAGAAGACTAACCCGAATGGTCGCCCGCGTCGCAAGGAACTCGTCATTGTATTTCCTCAGCGCCGCAGCCTGGGACTGAAGCCGGTTCCGGACGTCCTGTGCTGCCACGTTCACCACAGCCGTCCCTCCACCCGGCGTCCACCCCGAGCTGGCGCTGGCCGCCTCCATGTCCTGGGCTGACGAGCTGGAGCCCGCGGCCTTCTGCGGGTCCGATGCAGCCTTCCCCGTGCGCTGGCGCGATGGCGACTGGACCACCAGGTCCGTCCTCGTGGCCGGCTCGCCCCCAGCCGATTGCGCAAGCGGCACGTTAGGCCGGCCGCCTTGGGTCGCCCCAGTCGGCGGGGCCGGTGCCGCCTCCCTCTCCGGGACGACGACGTCGTCCTCCCTCTCCAATCCCGGCTGGTCGCCGCCGGCTTCCTCTGGCGGGGGCTCTGGGGCCTCGGGTGCCGCGACGCACAGAGGGGTGACGAGCAAAGCACCCTCTGCTGTTGCCGCGGCCGCAGCCTCCGCTTGGGCCTGGGCCGCTGCGTCGGCGCGCGCCTTCGCCGCCTCCTCCTCCTGTGCCGCCTTGGCGGCAGCCGCCCTCAATTCCTCCGCCTCTCGCTGCTCCCGCGCCTCCCGCGCGTTTCGCTCCGTCGCCGCCTGAAGCTCGGCGCGGGGGTTCACGCGGCGGGTGCTCCCGGATCCTCCCGGCGATCCAACGACGGAGGCGGCAGGAACCCGCTCGAGCGAAAGCGGAGCCCTGATTTTTTGAGAAAGGGCAAGGATTCAGAAATCACCAAGAAAAGAAGAAAGAATGTACAAAGGAATATACACTTATGCCGACACCATCTGCGGCTGCTTCACCACCTTGCGGAAGCGGGCCGCCTTCGCGGCCGCCTCATCCCGCCTGGTCGCCGCCGCCCCACCCTTAGGCTTCTTCGGCCGACTGCCGAACAAGCCCAACGCGGCACGGCACTTCTGCCCGCCGCCCCGAGCAGGCGGCGCGGTGGAGCAACCCGCGCCGTGGCCGGACGCCGGCTGGCGGCGTGGGATGATTTCCGCCTCGTCGTCATCTGGCCAGTCGTCGAAACTGGTTCCAAGCCCGGAGCCGCCTGCTTCGCCGCCGACTTCGCCGCCACCCGCCTCGGTGTTGTCATCCATGGCGGCTGCCCCCAAGTCGTGGTCCTCCAGGTCATGCTCCGCCCGGTCGGGGAGGAATCGGCGCTCCGCCTCCGACCCGGCTGCAGGTCGAAGAAGAGGGCTCTGCCAAGGCGTGGCGACTGATCAGAGACGGCTAGAAGGAACTCGGCGACAAAACTAAGAAAAGAAAAGGAAAAAGAGAACATACCGTGGGCGGAGGCTGTGCACGGGAATATGGCTCCTTGCCAAACCGCCACTCTGCGGAGAGCTTGTAGTTCGCAAGGTAATTCACCATATGGGCCACCTCGTCGTGCGGCATGTCCTTGGTGCACATCCGACTCGGATCGAGCTGGCCGCTCATCTGATAGATCAAGTGAGGGCCGCTCTGAAGCGGAAGCACCCGGCGCGCGACGAAGGCGGCCAGCAAGTCGGACCCAGTCAGGCCCTCCGACTGGATCATCACCCGCAGTCGGGCGACGGCCGCGGCTCCAGCCGGCGTCAGCGTCACGGCCCGATAGGACCATTGGGGCCGCCTCCCAGCCGGCGGGCCGGCTACGTAAGCCGACAAGTTGACGTAGTCGCCTTGTGGGGCGATGTTCTTCACGTAGAAATATGACTTCTGCCAGCGCTTCACCGACCGGATTAACGTGATGACGGGAGGGGTTGTCGGCCGCCGGCCTCCGCATCGCGATGAAGGCGCCGCTCTGGGCCGGCACGCCCTGCATGCGGGTGCCCAGCTTAGATTGGAAGAACCCCCCCCCCCAGAGCTCGAGGGTGGGGAGAACGCCAAGAAAGCCTTCGCACAAGGTGACGAAGGCGGACAGCAGCACCACCGTGTTCGGGGTGAGGTGGTGCGGCTGGAGTTGATAGAAGTCGAGGAAGGAGCGGAAGAAAGCGCTCGCCGGCAAGCCGATGCCGCGCAGGAAATGCGAGCGGAAGACTACCCGCTCGCCTTCCTCCGGCTCCGGCATGATCTCCTTCGCAGGCGCGAGACGGACCCGCACCTAGTCCGCGCCGGGCAACCGCCGCGTCTTGCGGAGGAACTCGATGTGGTCCATATGGACGTTTGAGCCGTCCCAGTCCCCGCCGTACTGCATGGTGGCGTGAGGCTGGCAAGAAAGAGTGCGGCAGCGAAGAAAGCACGGCCTCGCGGCGGTAGAGCTGCGGGGCGGAGTGAAGATTGTTGGGACGGCGCGGCGGCGAGTCGCTGCTGTGAGGGAAAGCAGGAGGAAGAAGATGGCGGAAAGGAGAGGAGCGTGCGAGCGTCTGCCGCTTCCCCTCCTCCCCCTACTTATAGCCTCGTGCGGCGAAGCCGAGGAGGCAAGGCGTGGGGAGGAACGTGGGATTAACTGCGCCCACTCCCCCACGTCCCGCGATTATTACGCCCTAACGGTGTGCGGAAACCGCCGCCGGAAGACGTGCGGACAGTTTTGGGCCGCAAAGAATCCGCACCTGGGCCTATGCGTAGGAGTGGTGGGCCCTCGGCCTGCGGCGACGTCTTGTCGCGTGTGTGGGTTGGCAGGCTCTTTTCAGCCAAGGGATGCCACGTGGTTCGGAGGCGGCGAGCGGCCGGCCCACAGCCCGACACACGCGCCAACAGACTCCCGCCTTCCGACTTTAAAAATTTCGCCAAGACGGCGCGCCCAACCGAAGCTGGCTCCCAGCTGCCGGCTTGTCAAGATAAGAAGCTGACCGAGCTTCTCGACCCCCTCTCAGCCTCGAAGCCCAACCAGCTTCGGGGACTACTGTCGGAGTAAATGGCCACGGGTAGCCTAACCCACTCCCCCTGGCTCTTCAAGGAAATTACCAGGCCATTCAAGCCTTCAAGCATACAAAGCATAGGGCCGCCTTCCCCCGGCCGAGGGCCGACTCCCAGAAGGCGACCCAGCCTCAGAAACCTCCTCCAAGAAAGATACGAGATAGCCGACTCCAGGAATCCGGCCCCAAGAGGACCGACTCCCAGAAGCCGGCCACGAAGAAAGCCGGCTCCCAAAGCCGGCCAAGACTGCACCCACCAAGACTGTACCCACATAGCGGCGATAGGATGGGGTGTGGCCGCAGTACAGCCCACTACCCCCAAATCCCGAAACAGGCATGGCCACAGGGCGCCGTACGGGCCAGCCACCCCCCGTCCGGCGCGGCACTGTAGCCATGTTGGCCTCGATGTCACCCACGACAGGTGCCAGTACGGCCCGTGGGCGGCGGGCCCCTTTGCCTGAGAGACATCTGAAGGCGGCCTGGCCTCCTCTAGTCGGCCAGGGATGTGGCCGGCTCCCAATAGCCGGCTATCTCCCTCCCTCGAAGCATGCGCCTCATTAAGGAGACAAGACGAGGTAAGGCTATAGTGAGAGCTCGCAAGGCGGTGACACTGTAGCCACGCTTACCTCGACGAAGCCCTCGTCATCAGAGGCGGGGCAATAGTAACCAGCCGCCGACAAAGCCCCCAAGCGGTGGGGCCAGCATGCCGGCCAAGAGGCCGGCAGCCGGCGGGACCCACCAGTCGGCGGGCCCCAATGACCGGCGGAGAAGCCGGCGAGCATAGACACGGACGGCTGGGACCCGCACCCAGCCAGATTACCATTGTACCCCTGGGGGGTAGGCCTATATAAACCCCCCGGGACACCCATGCAAAGGGTTGATCTCATAGAATTCCACACACCACCTAGAGAGAAAAGGAGAGCTAGCCTTGCCCTTCCTCTTCCTCTAGCCAAACAGCTCAAGGAGCGCTTGTAGCTACTTGTGTTGACCTAGTTATCATGCGGAGACCCCGCAGAGCAGGACTAGGGGTGTTATCTCCACGGAGGCCCCGAACCTGGGTAAGATCCGCTGGCGTGCATGTCTTCGCCTCATCCCGTTTCCAGGCACCGGCGATGTTTTACTGGCTCCCACAATGATAAGCCATCCGTTGGCATATGTCGCACCTACCACCCGACACTTCCATTCCTTGGTCATATACAGTTGGTGATGCAGTGATATTATCCAAATACTGATTTGTTGAAGCCGCACATGGACCAACTGGCACATCAAGCCAAATGTCTCCAATGCGGAGCGTGACCGACTGTGGCACTTGACCATCCATACATTTGAATAAACAAAACTGGATATTAGTTTTCTTTGAGTATATTTTGCACACACAATGTATGTATAGCATGTACTTTAGAAAATCATATGTTGCAATCCTATGTTGGAATTCAAAGATGAGGGGAGAAATATGTCCCACTGGGAGTGCCAGAATCTGATGACGGGAAAATGGCAGGCGTGAGACATGTGTCCACGTCATTGATACCGAATGAATAAATTTAAGCGCATAAATGCATAAATAAAATAGAGATCAAACATTGCAGGTACATGATTTCCAGAACTCTTACATTTACATAAAAATTCTGTTAATTACATCTCCGAAGAGAAAACCCCTGATTAAGAATTCCAACTATCCTATTACATAGAATTGCAACACATGACTATTAAACAATGATAAAAAATCGCTCCTCCTCGCTGTCGTTGACGCCGGTGTGCTCAGGGGAGCATTCTCAATCTTCTTCAAATTATCATGTGTCTTGTTCATTTATATTTTACTCTTGTACCATTATGAGCAGTACGTAGAGTACGAGTGCAATGTATGCTTTTGCATCAGACACTTAGTTTGTGTAGTCGACTTTACCAACATATGCTAGTATGACCATGCGGCTATCTTAATCAGGTTTCAGGTCATTTCATTTTAAAGAGTGATGAGTCGACTGGAAGTATATCCACTTAATATGCATGTTACATCTTTTATTGATGCATATATGACCATGCATGAGATGATGGGGCATATGACTTAGTTCATGTTGGATCTACGCATGAAAATTTAATATAAGGAGAGGTCATCATATCAGAACCATCCCATATATTTTAATTTTGTTTGGTATGTTTGATGGCAGCATCTACTAAGCAAATTAGTCTGTTTTGGTTAGGACTAAAGCAAGCTAGATGCAATATCCTTTATTTTAGTATGGGTCACATGCATATACTCTAACCATCGGTGGGCAGTATATGCGTGTTGCATAGAGTCTGTACGCTCTAGATTTCGTATTTTAGATATGTAGGATTACATTTTTAACTTAACCTACACACATTCACTTTCTTTTATGAGCATATTTTATTTAAGTGTGGACCGAGACAACTAGTATTTTCATTACCTCATGTCTACACATTGGATTTCACTTAGCACATTTTATATGCATTAGAGTATCCTCATTTAACCATCTATATGACAGATGTATATGACATTTGTACCTCCCTGTTTGTATTACTACTGACGTGGCATAGCATATATGCCCGCAGTGTAACCAACAAGAGGCTCCAAATATAGTTTGGCAAACACCTAATTTATACATTTTTTCATGCACTAGATCTGGAGGTACATGCAGAATCTACATGGTCTTGCTTTATGCAACTCAAACATACAACAAATGAAGAGTGCATTTTTGTAGGCACATATTTATTCTATGATTTTATGTAGATGGTCATAGGTTTGTGTATGTTTCATATTTGTTTTCTCCTGAGCTTTACCTTTGCGTCGCTCTCATTTATGATGGAAGGGAAAATATGTCCTCCTTAGTATGGTCGCCATGATCAACTAAGGAGTAAAATTCATCATCTTTGACATAATCGCGCTTTGGCTCGTATCACGATGATCGGCCAAGGCAAAAAATGACAAGATGGAATTATATGTTATATGTTCCTTGATTTGTATCATGATGATCCGCCAAGGATTATTTTTTGTTGCTCTTGAACATATTCGCACTTTGGCTTGTATCATGATGATCAGCCAAGGCAAAATGTCAAGATGGGGCTATATGGAGAATGCTCCTTGGTTTGCATCACAATGATCAACCAAGGACCAATGTTCTTCTCTTAAATATAAGTGCTCTTTGGCTCGTATCATGATGATCAGCCAAGGCAAAATATCAAGATGAATATATGTGGAGAATACTCCTTGGCTTGTATCACAATGACCAATCAAGGGCAAAGTTTCCTCTCCTGAACATAACTGCTCTTTGGCTCGTACACGATGATCAGCCACGGCAGAATGTCAAGATGAGGATACATGAGGCATACTCCTTGGTTTGTATCACAATGATCAACCAAAGAGAGAGATGAATGTGATGAGAGATATAGGGAGGAGCAAGAAGATTAGAGGAGGTTCCCACCTTCTCTACCTTTTTCAGGTCCCCGGCTGGACGGCGGCCTCGCAGCAGCAGCGTATATGAGCTTTGTTTCTACAGCAGCAGTATATGTGCGTGGTTGAGAGCAGCGGCGGCAGCAGAGCAGCGGCAGCCCGGGCAAAAGAGAGTAGCAGCGTGCGGCCAGAGAGAATAAAATGGAGTCCTCAAGGGCAGCCCCCCTCTGGGTATTTATTGGAAGGGGCAGCGCAAGGATTTGCTTAGAGACGCGGCCACGTTCTAGAGACCGTGTGCTGATCGTGGGGGTTGTGGGAGCATGCTTCCTTTTCTTTTCTTTGGCTTATTTCCCTTGGAATCCTAAGTGAGTCAACCACGTAGCTTGACTAGCAATTCCAATACGTACATGCTTACCTGATGTGGGCTAAGTTCTCCTCTTTTTTAATTCTAATTAATGCATGGGCCTTGACATCACCCACCACATATTTTAATGGGCTAGGCTTTAATTAACTATTAGCGTCACATTAAGGATTATATTTTCTTAGTGTGACGTGCCGTATATAAATACATGGAAAATGTATTTTCCTTTTCTTACGTGGCGTTATATCCATCATACCCATATTCTATTAGGAATGATGTACGTCTCTTTTTCTATGTCGCCGTGATATTTTATTACCGATGATGAAATAATGCCGACGTATGTTGCATGGTTCAATATTCTTTACCAAATAAGCGACGCCCGCGATGATTTATGTTGACATTTCATGCGGTCTAATATTTTGAAGATATTAGCGCCTTCTATAATCTTGTGGCCCACAGTTATCATTTCATTGGGGGAAAGCTTTCTATGGAGACTTTATTTATTTATTTTACAATCTTTGTGAATACGGGATATTTTCATATTCTAAGAAAATGACAGTGTCAACGATTACATATTCCGGCTCATTCCTTTTATTTCCGCGCTGCTATTTTCTGTTAAGCGACCCAGTTTACCACAGTCATTTCCTCAAGCTATTTGGCAATTTCACCATTCCTATTTTATAATTTGACATTATCATATTTTGATAACAAATATCGCTTTGTATTTTACTTCGGTGAAATTCCGTGTCGACAATAGCTTCTTCTTAATTTCAAGCTTGGCGATTTCAGTGGCGCCGAGTGCGTGAAGCTCATTTGTGATATCAGTGAGGCAGTCGAACGTGATCTGGACATTCTCATTGTCATTCCTCTTGAATCAGTTGAAGAGATTGCGAAGTACATCCATTCTTGAGTCTCTCTGTGTTGAGACGCCTTCGTTGACCTGGGACAGCCAGTCCCAGACTAACTTCATAGTTTCCAGAGCACTCACACGGCCATACTATCCTTTGGTTAGAGGATCACATATGATGATCTTGGCGGTTGAGTCCAGTTGCACAAACCACTTGACATCAGCAACGGTGACACCTTCACCGACTTTGGGAACACTAGTCTTGATGACATACCAGAGGTTGATGTCAATGGCTTCAAGATGCATGCACATGTTGTTCTTCCAATATGGGTAATCAGTGCCATCGAAGACTGGGCACGCAGCGGAGACTTTGATTATCCCTGCAGTCGACATAGCTAAAAGTTCAGGTGGTTAAACCGAATCACACAGAACAACAGAGCACCTTGCTCTGATACCAACTAAAAGTGCTAGTTATCGACTAGAGGGGGGTGAATAGGCGATTTTTATGAAAGTCTTCGTAAGATGCAAAATCTTTGAAGACAGACAGTCAAACAACACCTATATGATATGCAGCAGAAGATAAGCTACACTAGACATGCCATACTCAAGTAGACAGTACAATGAAAGCACAAAGACTAATAGCAGCTAGGTAGAACAGATCGGAATGGAAGACAGTATGAAACCAAACACACGAAAGACTTCACACAGTGAAGTCAAACAGATCACGCAAACAAGCAATGACTTCACGAAGACAAACTAAAATGTAAAGGAGGTAGGGAATGGAACCAGTTGCTTGATGAAGACAAGCATTTGGTAGACCAGTTCCAGTTGCTGTGACAACTGTACGTCTGGTTAGGAGGCTGAGATTAAACTTAGAAGACCACGTCTTCACCTTATTCCCCTTGAGCTAAGGACACTTAGTCCTCGCCCAATCACTTTGGTAAGTCTTCAAGGTAGACTTCCAAACCTTCACAGACTCCGTTCACCGACGATCCACAATGACTCTCGGATCCTCAGAACGTGACAACTAACCGGCTGGAGGATACACAGTCCTCAAGTGTAACAAGTCTTTAGGTCACGCAGAAAGATAGACTTAAGTGATGCCTAACACTCTTTGGCTCTGGGTATTTTGGGCTTTGTCCTCGCAAGGATTCTATTTCTCAAAGGCTTCGGAGGTGGGTTGCTCTCAAACGACAAAAGTCGTGCACTAACGATGAGCAGCCACCAATTTATGGTGTAGGGGGTTGATACGCCTCGAACGTATCTATAATTTTTGATTGTTCCATGCTATTATATTATCTGTTTTGGATGTTTTATATGCATTAATATGCTATTATATATAATTTTTGCGACTAACCTATTAACCTAGAGCCCAGTGCCAGTTTCTGTTTTTCCTTGTTTTAGAGTTTCATAGAAAAGGAATACCAAACGAAGTCCAAACGGAATGAAACTTTTGCGATGATTTTTCTTGGACCAGAAGACATCCAGAGGACTTGGAGTACACGTCAGGGAAGCCACGAGCTGGCCACAAGGTCGGAGGGCTCGCCCAGGGGGGTAGGGCGCGCCCCCCACCCTTGTGGGCTCCTCGTGACTCCACCGACCTATTTCTTCCGCCTATATATTCTCAAATATTCCAAAACCTATCAGGAGAGCCACGGAAACACTTTTCCACCGCCGCAACTTTCTGTACCTGTGAGATCCCTTCTAGGGGCCTTTTCCGGCATCCTGCCGGAGGGGAATTCGGTCACGGAGGGCTTCTACATCAACACCATTATCTCTCCGATGAAGCGTGAGTAGTTTACCACACACCTATGGGTCCATAGCTAGTATCTAGATGGCTTGTTCTCTCTCTTTGATTCTCAATACCATGTTCTCCTTCATGTTCTTAGAGATTTATCCGATTTAATACTCTTTTACGGTGTGTTTGCCGAGATTCGATGAACTGTGGATTTATGATCAGCTTATCTAAGAATATTATTTGAATCTTCTCTGAATTCTTATATGCATGATTTGATATCTTTGCAAGTCTCTTCGAACTATCGATTTGGTTTGGCCAACTAGATTGGTTTTTCTTGCAATGGGAGAAGTGCTTAGCTTTGGGTTCAATCTTGCGGTGCTCGATCTCAGTGACAGAAGAGGAACCGACACGTATTGTATTGTTGCCATCGAGGATAGCAAGATGGGGTTTTCATCATATTGCTTGAGTCTACCCCGCTACATCATGTCATCTTACTTAATGTGTTACTCTGTTCTATGAACTTAATACTCTAGATGCAGGCAGGAGTCGGTCGATGTGTGGATAGTAGTAGATGCTGGCATGAGTCGGTCTACTTGATACAGACGTGATGCCTATATTCATGATCATTGCCTTAGATATCGTCATAACTTTGCGCTTTTCTATCAATTGCTCGGCAGTAATTCGTTCACCCACCGTAATATTTTCTATCTTGAGAGAAGCCTCTAGGGAAACCTATGGCCCCTGGGTCTATTTTCCATCATATAAGTTTCCGATCTACAGTTTTAGTTTCCTATTTACTTCCTTTGCCATCTTTTACTTTCTGTTCCATAAACAAAAAATACCAAAAATATTACTTTACTGTTTATCCATCTCTATCAGATCTCACTTTACAAATAACCGTGAAGGGATTGACAAGCCCTTTGTCGCGTTGGGTGCAAGTTAGTGTTTGTTTGTGCAGGTATTCGGTGGCTTGAGCATTTTCTCCTACTGGATTGATACCTTGGTTCTCAAAAGCTGAGGGAAATACTTACTCTACTTTGCTGCATCACCCTTTCTCTTCAAGGGAAAAACCAACGCAAGCTCAAGAAGTAGCAGGAAGAATTCTGGCGCTGTTGCCGGGGAGATCTACGTCAAGTCAAGACATACCAAGTACCCATCATAAACTCTCATCTCTCCCATTACATTATTTGCCATTCGCCTCTCATTTTCCTCTCTCCCACTTCTAAAACAAATTTTGAAAAGATTCGCCTTTTCATCGCTCTTCTTCCGTTCGTCTTCTTTGCATGCTTTTTGTGTGCTCGTGTGTTGGATTGCTTTCTTGTCACAATGATTCCACCAAAAAATGTTGACCCTCACCTTAGGAGGTTAGACGAAATTGAAAATAAGGTTAGAAGCTTCATGTCTTTGCAATTTGAGCATAACAATTTCTTTAGAAACGAGCTCAAGGAGCAGAAAAGTTTTATGGAATACATGAATAAGGAGCTTGATGATATGTCTAAGGAATTTTATGGTTTGAGATCTCAGTTTGCGCATCTTGAAAATTTAGTAGGCCAAATTTCTGATAAACAAGCTACCTTAGTAAACAAAATGGCCGCTAAACCAGAGGCTTTCAATAATGATGAAGATCTTAAAGTGATCGATGTGGCTCCTATTGAATCTTTGTTTTCCAATATAAATCTTGATAAAGAAGGGACTGGAGATGAGTCAATTTTAGTTAAAAGGCGTCCCAATGATTCAGAGTTTTTAGATCTTGATGCAAAAATTGATAAAAGTGGGATTGGAGAGGTCAAAACTTTAAGTAGCAATGAACCCACTCTTTTGGATTTCAAGGAGTTTAATTATGATAATTGCTCTTCAATAGATTGTATTTCCTTGTTGCAATCCATGTTGAATTCTCCTCATGCTTATAATCAAAACAAAGCTTTTACTAAACATATCGTTGATGCTATGATGCAATCTTTTGAAGAAAAGCTTGAGTTGGAAGTTTCTATCCCTAGATAACTTTATGATGAGTGGGAACCTACTATTAAGATTAATATTAAAGATTATGAATGCCATGCTTTGTGTGATTTGGGTGCTAGTGTTTCCACGATTCCAAAAACTTTATGTGATGTGTTAGGTTTTCGTGAATTTGATGATTGTTCTTTAAATTTGCATCTTGCGAATTCCACTATTAAGAAACCTATGGGAAGAATTAACGACATTCTTATTGTTGAAAATAGGAATTATGTGCCCATAGATTTCATTGTTCTTGATATAGATTGCAATCCTACATGTCCTATTATTCTTGATAGACCTTTCCCTAGAATGATTGGTGCAATTATTGATATGAAGGAAGGAAACATTAGATTTCAATTTCCATTAAGGAAAGGCATGGAACACCTTACTAGAAAGAAAATTAAATTGCCTTATGAATCTATTATGAGAGCCACTTATGGATTGCATACCAAAGATGATGATATCTAGATCTATTCGTGTTCTACGCCTAGCTAAGGGCGTTAAACAATAGCGCTTGTTGGGAAGCAACCCAATTTTATTTTTATGTTTTACTTTTTAGGTTCTGTTTTGCATTAAATAATTCATCTAGCCTCTTTCTAGATGTGGTTTTGTGTTAGTGTTTGTTCCAAGTAAGACCTTTGGGATAGCTTACGGTGATAGTTGAGATTCGATCTTGCTGAAAAACAAAAACTTTTGCGCTCAGTCCCAGAATTGTTAAAAATCACAGAAGCGAGATAACATACTGATTCTTTTTGAAGAAGATTAATAAAAAAATTCATGGCTCTTCCTATGTTTTCAGCATTTTTGGAGTTACAGAAGTATTCAAAATATCCATATTGCTACAGACTATTCTGTTTTTGACAGATTCTGTTTTCTATGTGTTGTTTGCTTATTTTGATGAATCTATGGCTAGTATCGGGGGGGTATGAACCATGGAAAAGTTGGAATACACTAGATATTACACCAATATAAATAAAGAATGAGTTCACAACAGTACCTAAAGTGGTTATTTATTTTCTTATACTAACGGAGCTTATGAGATTTTCTGTTGAGTTTTGTGTTGCGAAGTTTTCAAGTTTTGGGTAAGGCTTTGATGGACTATGGAATAAAGAGTGGCAAGAGCCCAAGCTTGGGGAGGCCAAAGGCACCCCAAGGTAATATTCAAGGATAACCAAGGGCCTAAGCCTGGGGATGCCCTGGAAGGCAGCCCCTCTTTTGTCTTCGTCTATCGGTAACTTTAATCGAGGCTATATTTTTATTCACCACATGATATGTGTTTTGCTTGGAGCGTCTTGTATGATTTGAGTCTTTTCTTTTTAGTTTGCCGCAATCATCCTTGCAGTACATACCTTTTGAGAGAGACACACATGAATCGTGATTTATTAGAATGCTCGTTGTGCTTCACTTATATCTTTTGAGCTAGGCAATATTGCTCTAGTGCTTCACTTATATGTGTTTAGAGCACGGTGGTGGTTCTATTTTATAGAAACTGATACACTCATGCTTCACTTATATTATTTTGAGAGCCTCCAAACAGCATGGTAATTTGCTTTGGTTATAAATTTAGTCCTAATATGATAGGCATCCAAGATGGATATAATAAAAACCTTCATATAAAGTGCATTCAATACTATGAGAAGTTTGATTCCTTATGATTGTTTTGAGATATGAAGATGGTGATATTAGAGTCATGCTAGTGAGTAGTTGTGAATTTGAGAAACACTTGTATTAAAGTTTGTGATTCCCGTAGCATGCACGTATGGTGAACCGTTATGTGATGAAGCCGGAGCATGATTTATTTATTGATTGTCTTCCTTATGAGTGGTGGTCGGGACGAGCGCTTGTCTTTTCCTACCAATCTATCCCCCTAAGAGCATACGTGTAGTACTTCGTTTCAATAACTAATAGATTTTTGCAATAAGTATATGAGTTCTTTATGACTAATGTTGAGTCCATGGATTATACGCACTCTCACACTTCCACCATTGCTAGCCTCTCTTGTGCCGCGCAACATTCGCCGGTACCATACACCCACCATATACCTTCCTCAAAATAGCCACCATAACTACCTATTATGACATTTTCAGAGCCATTCCGAGATATATTGCCATGCAAGTTTCCACCGTTCCGTTTATTAAGACACACTCCATTATTGTCATATTGCTTTGCATGATCATGTAGTTGACATCGTATTTGTGGCAAAGCACCATTCATAATTCTTTCATACATTTCAGTCTTGATTCATTGCACATCCCGATACACTGCCGGAGGCATTCACATAGAGTCATATTTTGTTCTAAGTATCGAGTTGTAAGTAAATAAAAGTGTGATGATCTTCATTATTAGAGCATTGTCCCATGTGAGTAAAGGATGATGGAGACTATGATTCCCCCACAAGTCGGGATGAGACTCCGGACTAAATAAAAAAAGAGGCCAAAAAATGAGAGAAGGCCCAATAAAAGAATAAAAAAATAAATGAGAGAAAAGAGAGAAGGGGCAATGCTACTATCCTTTTACCACACTTGTGCTTCAAAGTAGCACCATGATCTTCATGATAGAGAGTCGCCTATGTTATCACTTTCATATACTAGTGGGAATTTTTCATTATAGAACTTGGCTTGTATATTCCAATGATGGGCTTCCTCAAATTGCCCTAGGTCTTCATGAGCAAGCAAGTTGGATGCACATCCACTTAGTTTTGTTTTTGATCTTTCATAAACTTATAGCTCTAGTGCATCCGTTGCATGGCAATCTCTACTCACTCACATTGATATATATTAATGGGCATCTCCATAGCCCGTTGATACGCCTAGTTGATGTGAGACTATCTCCTTCTTTTTGTCTTCTCCACAACCAGCGTCTATTCCACCTATAGTGCTATGTCCATGGCTCACGCTCATGTATTGCGTGAAAGATGAAAAGTTTGAGAACATCAAAAGTATGAAACAATTGCTTGGCTTGTCATTGGGGTTGTGCATGATTTAAATACTTTGTGTGATGACGATGGAGTATAGCCAGACTATATGATTTTGTGGGGATAAGCTTTCTTTGGCCATGTTATTTTGAGAAGACATAATTATTTTTTTATTATGCTTGAAGTATTATTGTTTTTATGTCAATATTAATGTTTTGTTTTGAATGATACGGATCTGAACATTCATGCCACAATAAAGAAAATTACATGGATAAATATGTTAGGTAGCATTCCACATCAAAAATTCTGTTTTTGTCATTTACCTACTCGAGGACGAGCAGGAATTAAGCTTGGGGATGCTTGAAACATCTCCAACATATCTATAATTTTTTATCGTTCCATCCTATTATATTATCTATTTTGGATGTTTTATATGCATTAATATGCTATTTTACATTATTTTTGGGACTAACCTATTAACCTAGAGCCCAGTGCCAGTTTCTGTTTTTCCTTGTTTTAGAGTTTCGCAGAAAAGGAATACCAAACGGAGTCCAAGCGGAATGAACTTTCGCGATGATTTTTCTTGGACCAGAAGACATCGAGAGGACTTGGGGTACACGTCAGGGAAGCGACGAGGTGGCCACAAGGTCGGAGGGTGCGCCTAGGGGGGTAGTGCGCGCACCCACCCTTGTGGGCCCCTCGTGACTCCACCGACCTATTTCTTCCGCCTATATATTCTCAAATATTCCAAAACCTATCAGGAGAGCCAAATAAACACTTTTCCACCGCCGCAACCTTCTGTACCCGTGAGATCCCATCTAGGGGTCTTTTTCGGCGTCCTACCGGAGGGGGATTCAATCACGGAGGGCTTCTACATCAACACCATTGCCTCTCCGATGAAGTGTGAGTAGTTTACCACAGACCTACGGGTCCATAGCTAGTAGCTAGATGGCTTCTTCTCTCTCTTTGATTCTCAATACCATGTTCTCCTCGATGTTCTTGGAGATCTATCCGATGTAATACTATTTTGCTGTGTGTTTGCCGAGATCAGATGAATTGTGGATTATGATCAACTTATCTATGAATATTATTTGAATCTTCTCTGAATTCTTATATGCATGATTTGATATCTTTGCAAGTCTCTTCGAACTATCGATTTGGTTTGGCCAACTAGATTGGTTTTTCTTGCAATCGGAGAAGTGCTTAGCTTTGGGTTCAATCTTGCGGTGCTCGATCCCAGTGACAGAAGGGGAACCAACATGTATTGTATTGTTGCCATCGAGGATAACAAGATGGGGTTTTCATCATATTGCTTGAGTCTATCTCGCTACATCATCTTACTTAATGCGTTACTCTGTTCTATGAACTTAATACTCTAGATGCAGGCATGAGTCGGTCGATGTGTGGAGTAATAGTAGTAGATGCAGGCAGGAGTCGGTCTACTTGATACGGACATGATGCCTATATTCATGATCATTGCGTTAGATATCGTCATAACTTTGCGCTTTTCTATCAATTGCTCGGTAGTAATTCGTTCACCCACCGTAATATTTTCTATCTTGAGAGAAGCCTCTAGTGAAACCTATGGCCCCCCGTCTATTTTCCATCATATAAGTTTCCGATCTATAGTTTTAGTTTCCTATTTACTACTTTTGCAATCTTTTACTTTCCGTTCCATAAACCAAAAATACCAAAAATATTACTTTACCGTTTATCCATCTCTATCAGATCTCACTTTGCAAATAACCGTGAAGGGATTGACAACCTCTTTGTTGCGTTGGGTGCAAGTTGGTGTTTGTTTGTGCAGTTATTCGGTCACTTGAGCGTTATCTCCTACTGAATTGATACCTTGGTTCTCAAAAGCTGAGGGAAATACTTACTCTACTTTGCTGCATCACCCTTTCCTCTTCAAGGGAAATACCAACGCAAGCTCAAGAAGTAGCAGGGTTGGGCAATTTATAGCCAGGAGGCAACCCAACATGATATGTCCGAAATGACCCTGGGTCACTAAGGAGCCGACACATGTCCGACGGTCATATTTCAAACACACGCGGCAGCTTGACTTGGGCTACAAGCAAAGCTAACTCATCCAACTCTGGATAAGATTTACTCTCATTGTCTTCACTCAAAGACATAGGATTTGGGTTGAGCATCACGTCAGTTTTATGACTTTGTTCACTGGGACCCCACTTGACAGTTCGGTGGTTCCTATGACTCAACAAAGAAACTATGTCTTCACACTCCATTGTCTTCAAGTGAATGTCTTCACACGTCATTATCTTCGACGTGTATGTCTTCACGAACGACCATTGTCTTCAGTGTCTTCTTACATTTTTAGGGGTCATCTATGGTAAGTAAAGCGAATCAATGAGGGACTTCTACCTGTGTTACCCTGCAATTCTCACAAACACACTAGTCCCTCAACCACGTTCGTTGTCAATACTCCAAAACCAACTAGGGGTGGCACTAGATGCACTTATACTACCAAACGTGAGGAGCTAGTCAGGAACCAAGACGTCCCCGTTGCAGATGCCGTCGCTGATGACTAAGCGAGCCATTGATCCTTCGATGATCCTACAACGGAACTCTCAATGAAAGCACCAATGTCGGTGTCAAAACTGACAGATCTTGGGTAGGGGGTCCTAAGCTGTGGATCTTAGATTGATGGGTAATAGGGAACATAGAGACAATGTTTATCCAGGTTCGGGCCCTCTCTAGGTGGTAAAACCCTATGTCATGCTTGGTTGTATTGATTTGTTTGTATGACAATTACAGAGTTGATCTACCATGAGATTGGATGAACTAAAGCCTAGGTGGTTATGGTGATGATGGTTCTTGCCCTTTCTACAGGTTAAATTCTCTGGTTTATATCACTACTACAGGTTGCTGCTAACGCGACACTACAATCAGAGACCCTTCGACGAAACTGTGTATGATGCCATAATCGCAAATGGTGGTGTAAAAAACCGTCAAAAAAGGTGCAAAACGTTTGCGATGGAGTATGCATCAAACACGGTTCGGATTTTAGTTGGTTGTGCGATGCAGGGCATAAGGTTGAGCTCAATTGACTGTTTGCGATGAGGAGGAACAAAAGAAACGGGCAGCCAGATGAAGGTGTGTGTGATATACAGCATACGATTCACTCGGATGAACTGTTTTTGATTAGGCAACACAAAAGAAACGGTCAGCCAGATCAAGGTGTGTGCGGTATACGGCATGCGGTTCACTCGGATGAACTGTTTGCGTTCAGACAAGAGAACAGAAACGGTTCAATATATCAAGATGTGTGTGATACGCGACAAACAGGTCCGTAATCAGAAATGTGTGCGAAGACCGATAATAACACAAACTATTGCTTCTAATAAGACGTATGTGATATGCTCTGTCTACACAACATTTATTGGCCATAAGGATGCGAAGAGGCATCCTATATCAGTAAGGACTAGCTGTTCTATCAGTAGCTCATCTAAGGGAACTCTCAAGTTAAGTGTGCTCAGGCTGGAGCAGCCATCAGATGGGTGACTGGATGGGAAGTTGTCTTGGTGTTAAATTAACTCATGGGATGGATCATCCAGGTCAAATGTGTTATATATTTTTTATTTATTTTTTAACACATGTTAAAGAAGGTCTACCGCGTTACTTTTTTACAATGTGTGATACGTGGCATACAGTTGATCCATCCGACCTGTATTTATGATGGACTAAGCCGTGTGTGTTGTAGGCAAACGCTTGCTAGTATTCAACCGTTTGCGATTGATGAATTCATCACCGACGGGTTCCCTAGTGTGGTCCGTGTTCATCTAATCATCATCTACTTCTTGTGCTAGCTCGATGTTCCTTCTATGCTAAGTTTCCATTAATTGATGGCGTTTTATGAACATGCCATCATTTCCTCACCTGTTTCCCGCCACCCAGCGATATTGCGCATAAACCTAGGCGGCGCGCGACGCATGGAGGCGACAAGCGCAGCCTGTAGCACATCCACCTTTTCCAAGCATGCCAACCAACCAGAGCGCCGCCTCTGCCATCAACCTCGTCGTCGAGGAAAACGAGCAAGCGACACGGTCCAACGAGGCCGAGGCGCTCCCCGGCAACGCGATGTACGACGCCGTGATGTGCGTCATCGCCAGGGTTGAGTAGACCTTTGGCCCATGGCGCTTGAGCACCGCGGATCAAGATAGGCATGTCAGCGCCGACAGGCTGCAGTTCGCTGCACAACATGATCGATGGCACGCCGCAGAGCAAGCTAGGCGCGTCCGCGCCAATAGGCTGCGGCTCGCCGCATGGCGAGACCGTTGGAGCGCCGCAGAGCAAGAGGCGCAGTGCGCCGCACAGCAAGAGCGGATCCATCGGTGCTTGCCTGTCGACACGGCGTCGCAGCTGGGTACACTTCTCGTCAGTACCCCCATTCAGCACCAGGAGTGGGCAGAGGCCCCCAGCGCCGTACTTGCACTAGAGGCCAGCCGCGCCGTACTTGCACCGGACGCCCGCCGCGCCGTTTGCATGGGTGGCGCCATTCGCCTTCTCCGCGACCCGCTGGATGCCAACGCCCTGGTCCGTAGGCTCGACCACCTCCTTGGCCCAAGTGTCCACGAGGGCGCAATAGAGGAACATGGCCGTCGCATCCTCGAGATGGTGATCTCCGATGAAATAGCCAACTTGGAGCTCGGATCGTGCTCCAGATGTACCACGAGCGTGTCGACCGCTTGGACGAACGCCTGCACGAGTTCAGGCAGAACCAAGAGCTACCATAGGCAAGGGCTGCTGGTCATGGTCTCATGGACGCGTTATATTTTGTTGAGTCGTTTCGATGTGGATAGCTATGTATTCACAGCAATCATAGTATTTCTCTGTTTATTCCTCTGTTTCAATGTGTGTACTCTATTTTCCGTTCTTATCTGTTCTGTTTCAATGTGTGTATATAGATTTCCATTCTGTATATGTGGATGATAACAGCTAGATTCAAATTAGTATACAAAAACAGATAAAAATGGAATTCATAATATATATATATATATATATAATATCATCACATATATATTAATTGTTCATTAGTTCATCACAGAATATATATATATAATATCATCACATATAGGTGATGATACTTAACTACTAGGTACAATGCATAAAATTGAAAACGAACAATACTAAAACTAATAATCCCTCCTGGGGCCAGTATTCCGGCAGCGGCTCACCAGCAGCTCCCTGGTGCGCGCCGTCTTCCCGGTGCGGAGGCAATACTCCGCCTCCTCCGCCTCGCAGCGCTTGACGTATCGATCTGCCTCTTGCTGGCGGACGCGCGCGAACGATCTTGCCATTTTGTTGGGCACCCACCGGAGCTCCTCGTCAGTGGCACGCTGGAGCTTATCAGCCCACCTCCACGCAGCGACGAGGCGCCCAACGCCTATGACCTTCCTCGCGAAGTACCTGTCTTCGTACACCTCCTCAGCACGATGACTCGCCCGCCCCCAAAGATCCGCCGCCTCCTTTTTCCAGGCGGCATCACGGGCTTCACAGGCCGCCTGGTGCCTGGCTTCCTCCTCCGCCATCTCCTTCTTGAAAGCCACTTGCCTGGCTTTCTCACCCGGTGGTAGCGACTTCCACAGACAAAGATTGTACTGGCCCCAAAATCAATCCAAAGTTGGGGGGTCCAGCGCAACCTCGTCCGGCGGCGCGTAGGGGTCCTCGTCGCTACTATTCGAGTGAGCGTCCTCGGGGGGCAGCAACTCCTCGTCGGCACGTGGGTAGACCGGCGGCGCCATGGCAGGGATTTGAGAGAGAGAGAGAGGGCGAGCGAGGACAGGATGTAGATGAGAATGTAGGCGGGACAACATGAGCAAGGTAGTATTTATTGGCGGCCGAAATCAAGATCGACGGGGACCGTACACACGCCGGTCACCGGAATTTACGAGTACTGTAGTTTGAATTACACACGATTCCCGCAGCAAAATCCGTGTGTGAACATAATAGCTGACGGTTTCCAAAAAAGGAACCATGTCTGATTAATGATCCCCGCCACTCACCTACCAAACCTCGAGCCGCGAGGTAGAGTGTCAATCGTGTGGGGGCCGGTTGTCTTGCCAGATCTTTACATTTTCTTTTTTGAACACCAGATATTTACATCGTCTAACGATTTTTTAACTCGCACACAAGTACACAAAAATATGATTTTTCAAACCGTTATGGTTAGCCGTTGCATGTAGATGTACTTCAAATTTGAATTACGGTCATTAAATGGCTAGAAAATCACTTAAATATCTTTAAAAGGTCAAATGACCCCTATAATTTTCCAAAATTTCACATTACAGTTGTAGTAGTGCACGTTAAATGTAGAAAAAAATTGAAGGCCGTAAGAGGAATCTATCTTCCGTTCGTCATCAAACATGCATTGTTCCCTCTCGGAACCATGAGCCTTCTAGTGAGTTGCTCCAGTTTGTGAGGGGTGTGTGTCCAAACTTTCATCAAACATGCCAACTTTTTTTACCACATCATCTTGGTGGCAGGACATTAAATCAAGCAAGGTTTCATGTTTTTCTGATCAATTTTTATTTTTTTGAATTAAAATGCCATGGCACTCCATGCATGTGCCCATGCCATGAGACCAATATGTTTGAATATTCCTTCTAGTTTACTGCACATGGAATTAACTCGCACACAAGTACACAAATATGATTTTTCAAACCGTTATGGTTAGGCGTTGCATGTAGATGTAGTTGAAATTTGAATTATGGTCATTAAATGGCTAGAAAATCAGTTAAATGTCTTTAAAAGGTCAAATGACCCCTAAAATTTTCCAAAATTTCACATTACAGTTGTATTAGTGCATGTTAAACATAGAAAAAATTTGAAGGCCGTAAGAGGAAGCTATCTCCCGTTTGTCATCAAACATGCATTGTTCCCTCTCGGAACCACGAGCCTTCTAGTGAGTTGCTCCGGTTTGTGAGGGGTGTGTGTCCAAACTTTTGTCAAACATGTCAATTTTTTTACCACATCATCTTGGTGGCATGACATTAAATCTAGCAAGGTTTCATGTTTTTCTAATCATTTTTTAATTTTTTGTAATTAAAATGGCATGGCACTCCATGCATGTGCCCATGCCGTGAGACTAATATGTTTGAAAATTCCTTCTAATTTACTGCACATGGAATTAACTCGCACACAAGTACACAAATATGATTATTCAAACCGTTATGGTTAGCCGTTGCATGTAGATGTACTTTAAATTTGAATTACGGTCATTAAATGGCTAGAAAATCAGTTAAATGTCTATAAAAGGTCAAATGACCCCTAGAATTTTCCAAAATTTCACATTGTAGGTAGTAGTGCACGTTAAACATAGAAAAAATAGAAGGCCATAAGAGGAAGCTATCTCCTATTCGTCATCAAACATGCATTGTTCCCTCTCGGAACCACGAGCCTTCTAGTGAGTTGCTCCGGTTTGTGAGGGGTGTGTGTCCAAACTTTCGTCAAACATGCCAATTTTTTTACCACATCATCTTGGTGGCATGACATTAAATCAAGCAAGGTTTCATGTTTTTCTGATCATTTTTTAATTTTTTGGAATTAGAATGCCATGGCATTCCATGCATGTGCCCATGCCGTGAGACCAATATGTTTGAAAATTCCTTCTAATTTACTGCACATGGAATTAACTCGCACACAAGTACACAAAGATGATTTTTCAAACCGTTATGTTTAGGCGTTGCATGTAGATGTAGTTCAAATTTGAATTACGGTCATTAAATGGCTTGAAAATCACTTAAATGTCTTTAAAAGGTCAAATGACCCATAGAATTTTCCAAATTTTCACAGTACAGTTGTAGTAGTGCACGTTAGAGTAGAATAAATTTTGAAGGCCGTAAGAGGAACCTATCTCCTGTTCGTCATCAAACATGCATTGTTCCCTCTCGGAACCACGAGCCTTCTAGTGAGTTGCTCCGGTTTGTGAGGGGTGTGTGTCCAAACTTTCGTCAAACATGCCAATTTTTTTACCACATCATCTTGGTGGCATGACATTACATCAAGCAAGGTTTCATGTTTTCTGATTTTTTTTATTTTTTTGGAGTTAAAGTGCCATGTCACTCCATGCATACATATGCATGTGTCCATGTCGTGAGACAAATATGTTTGAAAATTCCTTCTAATTTACTGCACATGGAATTAACTCACACACAAGTACACAAATATGATTTTTCAAACCGTTATGGTTAGGCGTTGCATGTAGATGTAGTTCAAATTTGAATTACGGTCATTAAATGGCTAGAAATTCACTTAAATATCTATAAAAGGTCAAATGACCCCTGAAATTTTCCAAATTTTCACATGACAGTTGTATTAGTGCACGTTAAACATAGAAAAAAATTTGAAGGCCGTAAGAGGAAGCAATCTCCTGTTCGTCATCAAACATGCATTGTTCCCTCTCGGAACCACGAACCTTCTAGTGAGTTTCTCCGGTTTGTGAGGGGTGTGTGTCCAAACTTTCGTCAAACATGCCAATTTTTTTACCACATCATCTTGGTGGCATGACATTAAATCAAGCAAGGTTTCATGTTTTTCTGATCATTTTTTAATTTTTTGGAATTAGAATGCCATGGCATTCCATGCATGTGCCCATGCCGTGAGACCAATATGTTTGAAAATTCCTTCTAATTTACTGCACATGGAATTAACTCGCACACAAGTACACAAAGATGATTTTTCAAACCGTTATGTTTAGGCGTTGCATGTAGATGTAGTTCAAATTTGAATTACGGTCATTAAATGGCTTGAAAATCACTTAAATGTCTTTAAAAGGTCAAATGACCCATAGAATTTTCCAAATTTTCACAGTACAGTTGTAGTAGTGCACGTTAGAGTAGAATAAATTTTGAAGGCCGTAAGAGGAACCTATCTCCTGTTCGTCATCAAACATGCATTGTTCCCTTTCGGAACCACGAGCCTTCTAGTGAGTTGCTCCGGTTTGTGAGGGGTGTGTGTCCAAACTTTTGTCAAACATGCCAATTTTTTTACCACATCATCTTGGTGGCATGACATTACATCAAGCAAGGTTTCATGTTTTTCTGATCATTTTTTAATTTTTTGGAATTAAAATGGCATGGCACTCCATGCATACGTATGCATGTGTCCATGTCGTGAGACAAATATGTTTGAAAATTCCTTCAATTTTACTGCACATGGAATTAACTCGCACACAAGTACAAAAATATGATTATTCAAACCGTTATGGTTAGCCGTTGCATGTAGATGTACTTTAAATTTGAATTACGGTCATTAAATGGCTAGAAAATCAGTTAAATGTCTATAAAAGGTCAAATGACCCCTAGAATTTTCCAAAATTTCACATTGTAGTTGTAGTAGTGCACGTTAAACATACAAAAAATAGAAGGCCTTAAGAGGAAGCTATCTCCCATTCGTCATCAAACATGCATTGTTCCCTCTCGGAAGCATGAGCCTTCTAGTGAGTTGCTCCAGTTTGTGAGGGGTGTGTGTCCAAACTTTCGTCAAACATGCCAATTTTTTTACCACATCATCTTGGTGGCATGACATTACATCAAGCAAGGTTTCATGTTTTTCTGATTTTTTTTGTTTTTTTTTGGAATTAAAGTGCCATGTCACTCCATGCATACATATGCATGTGTCCATGTCGTGAGACAAATATGTTTGAAAATTCCTTCTAATTTACTGCACATGGAATTAACTCACACACAAGTACACAAATATGATTTTTCAAACCGTTATGGTTAGGCGTTGCATGTGGATGTAGTTCAAATTTGAATTACGGTCATTAAATGGCTAGAAATTCACTTAAATATCTATAAAAGGTCAAATGACCCCTGAAATTTTCCAAATTTTCACATGACAGTTGTATTAGTGCACGTTAAACATAGAAAAAATTTGAAGGCCGTAAGAGGAAGCAATCTCCTGTTCGTCATCAAACATGCATTGTTCCCTCTCGGAACCACGAACCTTCTAGTGAGTTTCTCCGGTTTGTGAGGGGTGTGTGTCCAAACTTTCGTCAAACATGCCAATTTTTTTACCACATCATCTTGGTGGCATGACATTAAATCAAGCAAGGTTTCATGTTTTTCTGATCATTTTTTAATTTTTTGGAATTAGAATGCCATGGCATTCCATGCATGTGCCCATGCCGTGAGACCAATATGTTTGAAAATTCCTTCTAATTTACTGCACATGGAATTAACTCGCACACAAGTACACAAAGATGATTTTTCAAACCGTTATGTTTAGGCGTTGCATGTAGATGTAGTTCAAATTTGAATTACGGTCATTAAATGGCTTGAAAATCACTTAAATGTGTTTAAAAGGTCAAATGACCCATAGAATTTTCCAAATTTTCACAGTACAGTTGTAGTAGTGCACGTTAGAGTAGAATAAATTTTGAAGGCCGTAAGAGGAACCTATCTCCTGTTCGTCATCAAACATGCATTGTTCCCTTTCGGAACCACGAGCCTTCTAGTGAGTTGCTCCGGTTTGTGAGGGGTGTGTGTCCAAACTTTCGTCAAACATGCCAATTTTTTTACCACATCATCTTGGTGGCATGACATTACATCAAGCAAGGTTTCATGTTTTTCTGATCATTTTTTAATTTTTTGGAATTAAAATGCCATGGCACTCCATGCATACGTATGCATGTGTCCATGTCGTGAGACAAATATGTTTGAAAATTCCTTCAATTTTACTGCACATGGAATTAACTCGCACACAAGTACAAAAATATGATTATTCAAACCG
Source organism: Aegilops tauschii subsp. strangulata (assembly GCF_002575655.3). NCBI lineage: Eukaryota > Viridiplantae > Streptophyta > Magnoliopsida > Poales > Poaceae > Aegilops > Aegilops tauschii. Next base: position 217,166,520 of record NC_053038.3, read on the forward strand.
TTATGGTTAGCCGTTGCATGTAGATGTACTTTAAATTTGAATTACGGTCATTAAATGGCTAGAAAATCAGTTAAATGTCTATAAAAGGTCAAATGACCCCTAGAATTTTCCAAAATTTCACATTGTAGTTGTAGTAGTGCACGTTAAACATACAAAAAATAGAAGGCCTTAAGAGGAAGCTATCTCCCATTCGTCATCAAACATGCATTGTTCCCTCTCGGAAGCATGAGCCTTCTAGTGAGTTGCTCCAGTTTGTGAGGGGTGTGTGTCCAAACTTTCGTCAAACATGCCAATTTTTTTACCACATCATCTTGGTGGCATGACATTACATCAAGCAAGGTTTCATGTTTTTCTGATTTTTTTTGTTTTTTTTTTGGAATTAAAGTGCCATGTCACTCCATGCATACATATGCATGTGTCCATGTCGTGAGACAAATATGTTTGGAAATTCCTTCTAATTTACTGCACATGGAATTAACTCACACACAAGTACACAAATATGATTTTTCAAACCGTTATGGTTAGGCGTTGCATGTAGATGTAGTTCAAATTTGAATTACGGTCATTAAATGGCTAGAAAATCACTTAAATATCTATAAAAGGTCAAATGACCCCTGAAATTTTCCAAAATTTCACATGACAGTTGTATTAGTGCACGTTAAACATAGAAAAAAATTTGAAGGCCGTAAGAGGAATCAATCTCCCGTTCGTCATCAAAAATGCATTGTTCCCTCTCGGAACCACGAACGTTCTAGTGAGTTGCTCCGGTTTGTGAGGGGTGTGTGTCCAAACTTTTGTCAAACAAGTCAATTTTTTTTACCACATCATCTTGGTGGCATGACATTAAATCAAGCAAGGTTTCATGTTTTTCTAATCATTTTTTAATTTTCTGTAATTAAAATGGCATGGCACTCCATGCATGTGCCCATGCCGTGAGACTAATATGTTTGAAAATTCCTTCTAATTTACTGCACATGGAATTAACTCGCACACAAGTACACAAATATGATTATTCAAACCGTTATGGTTAGCCGTTGCATGTAGATGTACTTTAAATTTGAATTACGGTCATTAAATGGCTAGAAAATCAGTTAAATGTCTATAAAAGGTCAAATGACCCCTAGAATTTTCCAAAATTTCACAATGTAGTTGTAGTAGTGCACGTTAAACTTAGAAAAAATAGAAGGCCATAAGAGGAAGCTATCTCACAATCGTCATCAAACATGCATTGTTCCCTCTCGGAACCACGAGCCTTCTAATGAGTTGCTCCGGTTTGTGAGGGGTGTGTGTCCAAACTTTCGTCAAACATGCCAATTTTTTTACCACATCATCTTGGTGGCATGAAATTACATCAAGCAAGGTTTCATGTTTTTCTGATCATTTTTTAATTTTTTGGAGTTAAAATGCCATGGCACTCCAAGCATGTGCCCATGCCGTGAGACCAATATGTTTGAAAATTCCTTCTAATTTACTGCACATGGAATTAACTCGCACACAAGTACTCAAATATGATTTTTCAAACCGTTATGGTTAGGCGTTGCATGTAGATGTAGTTGAAATTTGAATTATGGTCATTAAATGGCTAGAAAATCAGTTAAATGTCTTTAAAAGGTCAAATGACCCCTTAAATTTTCCAAAATTTCACATTACAGTTGTATTAGTGCATGTTAAACATAGAAAAAAATTGAAGGCCGTAAGAGGAAGCTATCTCCTGTTCGTGATCAAACATGCATTGTTCCCTCTCGGAACCACGAGCCTTCTAGTGAGTTGCTCCGATTTGTGAGGGGTGTGTGTCCAAACTTTTGTCAAACAAGTCAATTTTTTTTACCACATCATCTTGGTGGCATGACATTAAATCAAGCAAGGTTTCATGTTTTTCTAATCATTTTTTAATTTTTTGTAATTAAAATGGCATGGCACTCCATGAATGTGCCCATGCCGTGAGACTAATATGTTTGAAAATTCCTTCTAATTTACTGCACATGGAATTAACTCGCACACAAGTACACAAATATGATTATTCAAACCGTTATGGTTAGCCGTTGCATGTAGATGTACTTTAAATTTGAATTACGGTCATTAAATGGCTAGAAAATCAGTTAAATGTCTATAAAAGGTCAAATGACCCCTACAATTTTCCAAAATTTCACATTGTAATTGTAGTAGTGCACGTTAAACATAAAAGAAATAGAAGGCCATAAGAGGAAGCTATCTCCCATTCGTCATCAAACATGCATTGTTCCATCTCGGAACCACGAGCCTTCTAGTGAGTTGCTCCGGATTGTGAGGGGTGTGTGTCCAAACTTTCGTCAAACATGCCAATTTTTTTACCACATCATCTTGGTGGCATGACATTACATCAAGCAAGGTTTCCTGTTTTTCTGATTTTTTTTGGAATTAAAGTGCCATGTCACTCCATGCATACATATGCATGTGTCCATGTCGTGAGACAAATATGTTTGAAAATTCCTTCTACTTTACTGCACATGGAATTAACTCACACACAAGTACACAAATATGATTTTTCAAACCGTTATGGTTAGGCGTTGCATGTGGATGTAGTTCAAATTTGAATAAGGTCATTAAATGGCTAGAAAATCACTTAAATATCTATAAAAGGTCAAATGACCCCTGAAATTTTCCAAATTTTCACATGACAGTTGTACTAGTGCACGTTAAACATAGAAAAAAATTTGAAGGCCGTAAGAGGAAGCAATCTCCCGTTCGTCATCAAACATGCATTGTTCCCTCTCGGAACCACGAACGTTCTAGTGAGTTGCTCCGGTTTGTGAGGGGTGTGTGTCCAAACTTTCGTCAAACATGCCAATTTTTTTACCACATCATCTTGGTGGCATCACATTAAATCAAGCAAGGTTTCATGTTTTTCTGATCATTTTTTAATTTTTTGGAATTAAAATGCCATGGCACTCCATGCATGTGCCCATGCCGTGAGACCAATATGTTTGAAAATTCCTTCTAATTTACTACACATGGAATTAACTCGCACAAAAGTACTCAAATATGATTTTTCAAACCGTTATGTTTAGGCGTTGCATGTAGATGTAGTTCAAATTTGAATTGTGGTCATTAAATGGCTTGAAAATCACTTAAATGTCTTTAAAAGGTCAAATGACCCCTAGAATTTTCCAAATTTTCACAGTACAGTTGTAATAGTGCACGTTAGAGTAGAATAAATTTTGAAGGCCGTAAGAGGAACCTATCTCCTGTTCGTCATCAAACATGCATTGTTCCCTTTCGGAACCACGAGCCTTCTAGTGAGTTGCTCCGGTTTGTGAGGGGTGTGTGTCCAAACTTTCGTCAAACATGCCAATTTTTTTACCACATCATCTTGGTGGCATGACATTACATCAAGCAAGGTTTCATGTTTTTCTGATCATTTTTTAATTTTTTGGAATTAAAATGCCATGGCACTCCATGCATACGTATGCATGTGTCCATGTCGTGAGACAAATATGTTTGAAAATTCCTTCTAATTTACTGCACATGGAATTAACTCGCACACAAGTACACAAATATGATTTTTCAAACCGTTATGGTTAGCCGTTGCATGTAGATGTACTTCAAATTTGAATTACGGTAATTAAATGGCTAGAAAATCACTTAAATATCTTTAAAAGGTCAAATGACCCCTAAGTTTCGAAAATTTCACATTACAGTTGTAGTAGTGCACGTTAAATGTAGAAAACAATTGAAGGCCGTAAGAGGAATCTATCTTCCGTTCGTCATAAAACATGCATTGTTCCCTCTCGGAACCACGAGTCTTCTAGTGAGTTGCTCCAGTTTGTGAGGGGTGTGTGTCCAAACTTTCATCAAACATGCCAACTTTTTTTACCACATCATCTTGGTGGTAGGACATTAAATCAAGCAAGGTTTCATGTTTTTCTGATCAATTTTTATTTTTTTGAATTAAAATGCCATGGCACTCCATGCCTGTGCCCATGCCGTGAGACCAATATGTTTGAATTTTCCTTCTAATTTACTGCACATGGAATTAACTCGCACACAAGTACACAAATATGATTTTTCAAACCGTTATGGTTAGGCGTTGCATGTAGATGTAGTTGAAATTTGAATTATGGTCATTAAATGGCTAGAAAGTCAGTTAAATGTCTTTAAAAGGTCAAATGACCCCTAAAATTTTCCAAAATTTCACATTACAGTTGTATTAGTGCATGTTAAACATAGAAAAAAATTGAAGGCCGTAAGAGGAAGCTATCTCCTGTTCGTGATCAAACATGCATTGTTCCCTCTCGGAACCACGAGCCTTCTAGTGAGTTGCTCCGGTTTGTGAGGGGTGTGTGTCCAAACTTTTGTCAAACATGTCAATTTTTCTTACCACATCATCTTGGTGGCATGACATTAAATCAAGCAAGGTTTCATGTTTTTCTAATCATTTTTTAATTTTCTGTAATTAAAATGGCATGGCACTCCATGCATGTGCCCATGCCGTGAGACTAATATGTTTGAAAATTCCTTCTAATTTACTGCACATGGAATTAACTCGCACACAAGTACACAAATATGATTATTCAAACCGTTATGGTTAGCCGTTGCATGTAGATGTACTTTAAATTTGAATTACGGTCATTAAATGGCTTGAAAATCACTTAAATGTCTTTAAAAGGTCAAATGACGCCTAGAATTTTCAAAAATTTCACATTGTAGTTGTAGTAGTGCACGTTAAACATAGAAAAAATAGAAGGCCATAAGAGGAAGCTATCTCCCATTCGTCATCAAACATGCATTGTTCCCTCTCGGAACCACGAGCCTTCTAGTGAGTTGCTCCGGTTTGTGAGGGGTGTGTGTCCAAACTTTCGTCAAACATGCCAATTTTTTTACCACATCATCTTGGTGGCATGACATTACATCAAGCAAGGTTTCATGTTTTTCTGATTATTTTTTATTTTTCTTGGAATTAAAGTGCCATGTCACTCCATGCATACATATGCATGTGTCCATGTCGTGAGACAAATATGTTTGAAAATTCCTTCTAATTTACTGCACATGTAATTAACTCACACACAAGTACACAAATATGATTTTTCAAACCGTTATGGTTAGGCGTTGCATGTAGATGTAGTTCAAATTTGAATTACAGTCATTAAATGGCTAGAAAATCACTTAAATATCTATAAAAGGTCAAATGACCCCTGAAATTTTCCAAATTTTCACATGACAGTTGTATTAGTGCACGTTAAACATAGAAAAAAATTTGAAGGCCAAAAGAGGAAGCAATCTCCCGTTCGACATCAAACATGCATTGTTCCCTCTCGGAACCACGAACCTTCTAGTGAGTTGCTCTGGTTTGCGAGGGGTGTGTGTCCAAACTTTCGTCAAACATGCCAATTTTTTACCACATCATCTTGGTGGCATGACATTAAATCAAGCAAGGTTTCATGTTTTTCTGATCATTTTTTAATTTTTGGAATTAGAATGCCATGGCACTCCATGCATGTGCCCATGCCGTGAGACCAATATGTTTGAAAATTCCTTCTAATTTACTGCACATGGAATTAACTCGCACACAAGTACACAAAGATGATTTTTCAAACCGTTATGTTTAGGCGTTGCATGTAGATGTAGTTCAAATTTGAATTACGGTCATTAAATGGCTTGAAAAACACTTAAATGTCTTTAAAAGGTCTAATGACCCCTAGAATTTTCCAAATTTTCACAGTACAGTTGTAGTAGTGCACGTTAGAGTAGAATAAATTTTGAAGGCCGTAAGAGGAAGCAATCTCCTGTTCGTCATCAAACATGCATTGTTCCCTCTCGGAACCACGAACCTTCTAGTGAGTTTCTCCGGTTTGTGAGGGGTGTGTGTCCAAACTTTCGTCAAACATGCCAATTTTTTTACCACATGATCTTGGTGGCATGACATTAAATCAAGCAAGGTTTCATGTTTTTCTGATCATTTTTTAATTTTTTGGAATTAAAATGCCATGGCACTCCATGCATACGTATGCATGTGTCCATGTCGTGGGACAAATATGTTTCAAAATTCCTTCTAATTTACTGCACATGGAATTAACTCGCACACAAGTACACAAATATGATTATTCAAACCGTTATGGTTAGCTGTTGCATGTAGATGTACTTTAAATTTGAATTACGGTCATTAAATGGCTAGAAAATCAGTTAAATGTCATTAAAAGGTCAAATGACCCCTAGAATTTTCCAAAATTTCACATTGTAGTTGTAGTAGTGCATGTTAAACATAGAAAAAATAGAAGGCCATAAGAGGAAGCTATGTCCCATTCGTCATCAAACATGCATTGTTCCCTCTCGGAACCACGAGCCTTCTAGTGAGTTGCTCCGGTTTGTGAGGGGTGTGTGTCCAAACTTTCGTCAAACATGCCAATTTTTTTACCACATCATCTTGGTGGCATGACATTACATCAACCAAGGTTTCATGTGTTTCTGATATTTTTTAATTTTTTCGAATTAAAATGCCATGTCACTCCATGATTAATTGTGTCATAGCCGGTAGACCAATATGTTTGAAAATTACGTCCAATTTACTGCACATGGAATTAAATCGCACACAAGTACACAGAATATGAGTTTTCAAACCGTTATGGTTAGCTGTTGCATGTACATGTAGTTCAAATTTCAATTACGGTCATTAAATGGCTAGAAATCACTTAAATGTCTTAAAAGGTCAAATTACCCCTGAAATTTTCCAAAATTTGACATGACAGTTGTATTAGTACTACAAAATTTCTTGTACATTTAAAACACCATCCGTTGCCACTATACACCAAATTCGTCTTTCACAGCTAATAAAAATATCTAAAACATCACACACAATTGTTTTATAGAAACCGTTTGCGATGAAAATATCCGGGTCTATTTAAGTCTCCCTCCTTAAGCTTCGCCGGCTCGTCTGCTCCAGTGCCGGCAACCCCCGAATCCACGAATCCCGATCCCCATTCCTACACCCCCTTCTTGCAAAGATGATGCCATGGAAACGCTTCGTGAAGGCCCGTACGGTGGCCACGTCCCCACCCCCCCCCGAGCGCCGCCGCCTGCGCCGAGAGCGCCGCCGCCTACGCCGAGAGTGCCACCGCATCCGCATTGAGCGCGTCCGCTTCCGCCGAGAGGGCGTCTGCGGCAGCTGACAGGGCGGCTGCAGCAACCGAGTCGGCTGCAGCTGCTATTGCTGCGAACACGGCTGCAAACGCCGAGAGCGCTCGAGCTGCCGTCCGTGCCGCCGATGTCGCCCTGGCCCGGGTCGAGGCCATCCACGCCAAGATCGCGGATGCACACGCCAAGATATTCCAGGCCACCTCGGACTCCAGCATGCAACCCACGTCCGAATAGGCGGCGGTGGCCATGGAGCACCTGCTTCCTCATGAGGTCGTTGAGCGGGAGCTGGAGATGCAGGAGGCGGCGGAGATCAAGGAGCGCCGGGTGGAGGAGTTGCGCGTGGCCGAGGTCGAGGTAGAGAAGAGTCTGTCTGTCGAGGAATCGGCAGTGGAGTACCAACGCGAGCTCTGGCACAACTACTACTACAAGTACTACAACCTTGAGGGCCGCACCGAGGACAAGGACGAGGACACGGTCGACTTCAGCGGGGGGGGCATGGAGTCCACGAACGGCGGCATTTCGCCAGGACAAGTCATCGACGTCTCATCTCACACCGGTGATGCATAGGCCGGTGCGGCGGCGGATTTGTTAAAATTATGCATACTTAGGGTTTGTTTTTAATGCTGGTCTTTTGTTAGAGCAATGTTTAGGTCAACTGGCTCTGTTTAATTACTAAAATTGCTCGATTCAGTAAGTGCGGTCTGTCTGCTGTACGCTCTTTTGTGTGCCCAAATTAGCAAGCGATGTTAAATTATGCAATGACGTACCCGGGGAAATTTCCACCAAAATTTGAATTATCAAACTCATCCCATGCGCCTAAAGCAGAAGAATTGTTTGCCATGCACACAATCGTTCAAAGTGAATGGTCTGGCGGCACCGCGCGCAAAGTTTCCCTCCACATTTCCAAAATTTTGGCCTACCGCCAAAATATCTACCCCCGCCCCCTCCCCCCTTCCCCACCCCCTTTTCTCCCCGCCCACAAGTCACATTTCCCCTGTTTCCTCCTTCCTTCCTTCCTTCCTAAGCTATAGCCGCTTCCTCGCTCTCGCCGTCTCGCATCCTACCGCCGGGGTCGCCATAGTCTTCTTCAATGGCCTCTCCAGCGGTTCCTCCTCTGGCAACGACTCCTTCACCACCCGGGTATGCCTCTCTTCTCTCTCTCGGGCTATGACTTGGAATGAATGATTTTTACCCGGTGGTCGATTTGAGTCATTTCTTCCTCTTGTAGCTCCCTAGGACCATCAGTGGCAACGAATGGAGCGGGGTGGCTTAAGATCTATCTGCTCGTTGTCACCATCAATCTCCATGCGTGAAGCTAGTTGCGTTTGAATCTGTGGACAGTGGGAGGAAATTTCTGGCATGTGCAGAGAAGGTTAGACCCTCTTTCGTTGTTACAAATCATTTGTTAAATGTGATTCAGACACTGTCACGGTCCCAACCCATTCATACCACACCTTCAACCAAACGCATCCTAAGACAGTGTCACAGTTTGTACCTAGTATCTTAAATTGTTGCCATCTCATCAGCGGTGCCATTAGAAAATTATTTGGCACCGCTTCAACAGTTTGTGCAGCCAACTTTGGTCCACACATCTGTAACGCCCCAAGACCGGCACGCCAGAAGCCTTCCATGTTTTTCGTTGTCATCGTGTGTTTTATTTGCTTGTTGCATTTCATCATCGATTCATTCGCATTGCATCGGCACTCCGTTGCCGTCATGTTTTAAAACTTGCATTCGTTCGTCGTTGCCGTTTCTCCCTTTGCCTTCATCACCTTCCCTCGGATCGCCTTGCCTGCATTGACCGTTCCAGACCAATCGGGTTTTCGCTTCCCTCTTGACCGTGACCGCCTAACCCCTCTTTGTGCAGAGCATCGACCCCTCGCCCGTGTCCGAAACTTCCCCGAACCCGAACCGGACTTTCGTTACCGTTGGGTCCGGATCATCCCCAAATATCTATAAAACATCTCCGGTTTCTTATTTGGGCTACCTAACCTATTTATTCTCGACCGCTCGATTTCGATCGGACGGACCGGATTAGTCCCTAACCTAATCCGCACGCTATATATAAACTAGTCCAACCCTAATCTTTAGGAGGCTTGTCCCATCAGTCTCGTCCCCGCCGCCAGCCATCCACCCACTCGCCTCCCACCTTGGGATCCTCCCAGATCCATCCCGGGCCAACCACCGTCCCCCCTCGATCCATCCACCCAACCACACCGCAGCCAGCCGCCTTGCGGCGTCCTCTCCCTCGAGCTCCAACGGGAACCGCGCCACCAGGACCCCGCGGCCTCAAGCCCCTCGCGCCCGGAGCTCTCCTAGCCGTGCGCCTCCGCACGTTCTTCCCGAAGACCAGCAGCGCTTGCCCGCCTCCATGTTCGTTTTGGTTTGGGAGAGGAGCTCCCGACCGTGCCTCCCGCTGGCGAGAGCCCACCGGAACCAGCCGCCGCCGGCGACCGCGGCAACTCCGCTGGACCCAGGTCGCGTCGCCCCTGTCCCTTCCCTTTCTCCCGTCTTCTTCTCTGTCTCTCTAACCCTCCTCTCTCCCCGTCATGGCAGTAGTAGCTAGGGACGCCGTGTCACCAAGCAGCAGCAGCAGTCCCGAGCCCCGTTGCATCCCCTTGACCGAAACTCGCCGGCAACCCGCAGGTGACCAGCGCCACCTCATCTCCTCCCACGCCTCTCCTCCCATGTTGTTCCCTCTCTCTCGCTGCTCATCTCTCCCCTCATGTCTTTCTCTACAGGAGCCCCGCCAGGGATCTCCCAGTCCGTGGCCGCCGGTTTGCCTCCGCCCCACGCCCGCAGAACCTCACCACCGGTCAGATCGGTCCCTCCTTCGCGCCCGGTTCCAGGCCCTCCGTCCTTCGCCACCGTGCTGGAGATCCCTCACGCCGCTGTTCTGCTTCTGCTCCCTATCGAGCAGAGGACCGCGCCCTGCTTCCCCTGCATCGATCGCGTTGACCGCGGCATCAATCCAAGCCAGCTTGTGAACACCGCGTGGCCCATCAGCCTCCAGGCCCAGCGCCCCCCCCCCTTCCGGCCTACCTCTCCACCCAGTGGCCTTGGCCCATGATGAGAACCCAAGTCGCTGCCCTGTTTCAGATTCGGCCCAACGCATGTTTTTTTTCCTGGACGATTTAGCTAATTATCCAGAAAACTGCATGTTTACAGATTGCACCCTCATGTTCATGCATTTAATAACTCCACAACCGTGCACCGGATTAAAATGTTTTAACTATGTAAAATGCTTAGAATTTTGTCTAGTTTCATAATATCCAACTCTCATCCATGTTTAAAATGTTTAAACTTGCTGTTTTTTAATTTTGCATAAATGACATGTTAAAATGATTTATTTCATAACTAAATAACCGTAGCTCCGAATTTAATAAACATTATATGTAAATGGGGTGAAAAAAATGCATAGATTAACATGATAGCATTACTTTGCATGTTTAACAACACTAAAATATGCTTTAGGACAGAACAGTACCAAATCTAAAATACGGACATGAGGATTTTCCGGATTTGTTGTTTGTTGTTCGGCCTAGATGTGCAGTTTTATTATGCTTCACCTCCTGCCATGTTTAAAAACATTTAATATTGTTGTGTACCTTAACGAGAGCGAACTAAATAACTCGAATGTGGTGTTTCTTCAATATGCAACTTGTTGCATATTGAACTCCACTTAATTTGTAGTATTGTTTGTTGCACTTTGCCGTGTCATGACTCATTAAACCGGACATGCATCATACTTAATTGTGCATCATGCCATGCTTATGTGTTGGTTGTTTACCATGTTGTTTGCTTCTTTCCGGTTCGCTTCTCTCGTTAGCTTTGGTTTCGTTCCGGAGTTGTGAGGATTCGTTCGACTACGTTTGTTTGTCTTCTTCATGGAATCGTTCTTCTTCCTTGCGGGATTTCAGGCAAGCTGACCATACCTTCGAAATCACTTCTATCTTTGCTTGCTAGTTGTTCGCTCTATTGCCATGCCGCGCTACCTACCACTTGTTTATCATGCCACCCATATTGCCATGTCAAGCCTCTAACCATCCTTTCCTAGCAAACCGTTGTTTGGCTAAGTTACCGCTTTTGCTCAGCCCCTCTTATAGCGTTGCTAGTTGCAGGTGAAGTTGAAGCTGGTTCCATGTTGGAACATGGATATGTTGGGATATCACAATATCTCTTATTTAAATTAATGCATCTATATACTTGGTAAAGGGTGGAAGGCTCGGCCTTATGCCTGGTGTTTTGTTCCACTCTTGCCGCCCTAGTTTCCGTCATACCGGTGTTATGTTCCTTGATTTTGCGTTCCTTACGCGGTTGGGTGATTTATGGGACCCCCTTGACAGTTCGCCTTGAATAAAACTCCTCCAGCAAGGCCCAACCTTGGTTTTACGTTTGCCTACCTAAGCCTTTTTCCCTTGGGTTTTCGCGAGCCCGAGGGTCATCTTTATTTAAACCCCCGGGCCAGTGCTCCTTCGAGTGCTGGTCCAAACCGAGCGATGTCCGGCGCCCCCTGGGCAACCAGGGTCTATTCCAACCCGACGTCTGGCTCATCCGGTGTGCCCTGAGAACAAGATATGTGCAGCTCCTATCGGGATTTGTCGGCACATTCGGGCGGTCTTGCTGGTCTTGTTTTACCATTGTCGAGATGTCTTGTAAACCGGGATTCCGAGACCGATCGGGTCTTCCCGGGAGAAGGAATATCCTTCGTTGACCGTGAGAGCTTGTGATGGGCTAAGTTGGGACACCCCTGCAGGGTATAGACTTTCCAGAGCCGTGCCCGCGGTTATGTGGTAGATGGGAATTTGTTAATGTCCGGTTGTAGAGAACTTGACACTTGACTTAATTAAAATGCATCAACTGCGTGTGTAGCCGTGATGGTCTCTTTTCGGCGGAGTCTGGGAAGTGAACACGGTGTTTGGGTTATGTTTGACGTAAGTAGTAGTTTCAGGATCACCTCTTGATCATTTCTATCTTCTCGACCGTTGCGTTGCTTCTCTTCTCGCTCTTATTTGCTTATGTTAGCCACCATATTTGCTTAGTGCTCGCTGCAGCTCCACCTCATTACCCCATCCTACCCATAAGCTTAAATAGTCTTGATCTCATGGGTGTGAGATTGCCGAGTCCTCGTGACTCACCAGATACTTCCAAACAGTTGCAGGTGCCGATGATACCAGTGCAGATGATGCAACCGAGCTCAAGTGGGAGCTCGATGAAGAACTTGGTCGTTACTATGTTTCGTTTCCTGATGATCAGTAGTGGAGCCCAGTTGGGACGATCGGGGATCTAGCATTTGGGGTTGTCTTCTTTTATTTTGGATCCGTAGTCGGAGCTTGTTTGTACTCTGAATGATGTATGTTTAATTTATGTATTGTGTGAAGTGGCGACTGTAAGCCAACTCTTTATCCCATTCTTGTTCATTACATGGGATTGTGTGAAGATGACCCTTCTTGCGACAAAACCACCATGCAGTTATGCCTCCAAGCCGTGCCTCGACACGTGGGAGATATAGCCGCATCGTGGGTGTTACAAGTTGGTAATCAGAGCCATCCCCGACTTAGGAGCCCCCTGCTTGATCGAATCGCTGACGTTGTTGAGTCTAGAACAAAAATGTTTTGAGTCTTAGGATTATATATATCGGAGAGTAGGATTCTTTTTACTCCTCAGTCCCTTCGTCGCTCTGGTGAGGTCTCCAGACATAGATGTTTTAACTTTCCTCTCCTCAAATTTCACTAAAAAAAAATTAGGATCACGCGGGTATCTTGGGACCGTTCCGATATTCTTGTGACGAGAACATTGTTCTTGGTGCCTCCTGACATTTAGGGGTTGTGGCAGTGTCCCGGGGAGTTGAGCTCCGAGGTGTTGTCGTCACAATTTTATCGTTGCAGTTCTGGAATACCTGAGTTTCGCCGACATCAAAAATCTCTTTTATGTAGTTGTTGGTGAGATCACCTCGACGCCACCCAGTACTGGGGCGGGAGTTCGGGAGGATTGCCATAACTCGTATAACGGATGCTTTTCGAAGGTTGAGGTACACGATTTCCGAAGGTTTCTTGGTTATGTGTTGACGGATGGATACATCTGGATCTAGGGATTGTTAGTTTTGGGTGAGATATATTGTGTCCCCTATATCCCCAACACCAGATTGCATAACCAGAAAGTTTCGGGAGTTTATAGGTGGGAATTCAAGTAGCTCCTAGAATATCTTGTCGACAGATGTATGATTTGAGATTGGGGTCCAACGTCTAGTGGTTCGCTTTTCACGGTCGATTTACAGTGGTCGTGAGGCGTCTTAAAGAATCCTTGGCTATGCCGATTCGGGGACGTCTTGTTTGTCATTCGTGACGTCCACTGTACGTCGTGCCCGTGGGGCCTCATCACGAACACTTTGGGCGAAATCTCTATTATATGTTTGTTCCGTCTTATTCTGCAAGCCAAATCCTTTGTTTTGTTTTATTTGTGGTATTCGAGTTGCTTCGATGTCAAGTGTTGATTCCATACCTTTTCTAAACGGTGTTATCATATTTCTATGGGAGTGCTAATCCTTCTTGATCACTGAGGTTGTCATGTCAACTCTTTTCCAACCGGCCTGCTTCTCTTCAAGTGGATCCGATCATTTCAACATTTGCGAGATCAATTCTAAGTTTTCTCAACGGTGTCCATTCCATCTGCCCAAGTTGCCTTTGTTTTTCCTGCCCTCCCACCCTTTTTCTTCAAGGACTCATATATTTTAATCAAGTATCCATTTATTCATGTGAAGTCTCTTCACTCTTTTCAATCAATGTTCTGATCCGATGATTTCCCATGAAGATACTAACGAAGCTTCAAGTTCATCATCCTTCATTGTTATTTATTCTCCGATGGATTCAATTCAAGCTTTCAGTGTTGATCATATTCCTTTCCTCGCTTCGATGCTTTCTCATACCGGTGCACCTCTCAATCATTCACCTCTCACTATTTTCATTGGTTCCGTAGTGTACAAGATATCTCAGAAGATTCTCATTTCCATTCCCAACCTGTTCAAGCTATCTCGAGGTTGTTATCTCTTTTGAGCCATTTAATTCGACCGACGCAATCTTTCTTTTAATCATTCAATGGTGTATCTTTTGAGTGGGCCCTAAGCCACAAGTCTTTTCCACGATCTTACCTGACTCTTCTAACTTTCCCGGAGCTACTAAAATTCTTTTCAAAGTTTGATGTAAGAATGGGTTATCATCAGTCATATGTCTTTCTCCAAGATCTTTCAAATTCTTTTCATCGTTGGTTCAACCTTTCTAATTTTCATTCCGGAGTGCCTCAACAATTCATGGTGGTGTTTCTCATCGTCATTCTCAACATTAGATCAAGGTAGAGATTTCTCCTAAAATCTTGGTCCACTCTCTTGAAGATTCATGGTTCTAGCTTCATGCCACTCTCATAATTGTTTTCGATTGTGAGAATTCATTTCACCCATCCGGAGCTTTCAGGAGTCTTTTCAGTTTGATTATCCGGAGGCCATCATCTCAGAATGATTATTTATTCCAGCTTTCAGCTCTCGTTCTCCAAATCTTACCGGTGCATCGTTCAAGTATACTCTAGTCAACTCATGATCTCTTTGTTCTCTTGTATCCAAGTTCCCCTCAAGTATCTTTATTCGTTTTCCAATTCTTCCCAGTGAATTGTGCGTTTGCTACGTTCATTTTCAATTCTTACGGTGGTTCGTTCAAGATTTCTCTTCCTTCATTATCATATCATTTTATTCATTGTTTCAATCCTACCGATGGTTCGTTGAAGACCTTCCCAAGTTTGCGCTATATCTATCTTAATCCTTTCTACGAGAATAAGTAGTATGCCAAATCCATTGCTAGTCATCAATTTAATTTGATGAAGGATAAGCATACAATAAATCTTATTTTTATTTCCTCGAGGTGATTCAATTCTTTTCTTTCGGAGATTGTTCATGATGAAATAATTCTCGGTTCTAGTGTTTCATCTTTTCCTTTTCCGGAGTAACAAGTTTTCTCGGTTATATCGCCGTGAAGCTCAATCTAAATCATCGCAAGGCTTCACCTTGTGTTTTCAACTTTCGTTTCGTTTGATCATTCTTTTATTACCGGAGTTCTTCATGGAGGCTCTATATGGTGGTTCGCTAAAGATTTAACTCATTCTTGAAGTGTTCTTCAAGATTGTTCTTGGAGGAGCTCAAGTATTATTCATCTTGCATTCCAAAGTGCAATTCTCTCTATCTTATCTTTTGAGATGGTGTTATATCATTCTTAACAATCCCCCTTCATGGTTCATGATTCACAAGTTGTCCGGAATGACATATTTTAAAACCATCATTTTCAATTCGTTCACGAGATCTTTTCAACCCATCAATCTCTTCATTGAAGTTACCTTGGGTTATATTTCACCTAAAGCTTTCCCTAAGGATTGTTGCTATTTATGGTGCTTATAAATGACCCAAGTTCTTCATTTATCCTCCCGGTAAAATAAGTTTCTTGGCTCCTTGTTCATACCAATCCAATCTATTGTTTCCATTAGTGGCAGAATTTCACCTCATAATTTTGAGAAGTTTTCCATAAGCCCACTACAAGTTTATTCGTTTCATTGTTGGTTTTCAAACAACTCCGTTCTAACCTTCTTGGAAGGGTGCTTTCCAAGCTCATTTGTGGCAGAAGTTGGCATTTTCTTCTCCATTCTTTTATTCCAACAATCTAGCTACTATTCTTTTGTTCCGGAGGCACTGTGATGTTGCTCTCTTCGACCCGTTGTCTTGTTTTCTCAAGATCATGTTCTTTACTTGCTTATCCATTTACCCGGAGTGGTTACATGTCCTTTCTTGTCGCTAGAGCTCTTCATTCATGTCTTTGTAACCCCAAGGTTCTCGTAATGTTCCTTGTCTCTCTTTGCTAATGGAGTGTTTGCAACCTTGTTCATCTCCATTGTACTCTTTCTTTCAATTTGTTTGACCTCTCAAGACTCGTGGTTTCACTCGTTTTTCGTAGAAGCAACTTGGTTTTACCTCTTGCTCTTCCGCTTCCCTCCGGTGCCATCCTAGATCTTGGGACGAGATCCTCTTGTAGTGGTGGAGTGTTGTAGCGCCCCAAGACCGGCACGCCAGAAGCCTTCCATGTTTTTCGTTGCCGTCGTGTGTTTTATTTGCTTGTTGCATTTCATCATCGCATCATTCGCATTGCATCGGCACTCCGTTGCCGTCATGTTTTAAAACTTGCATTCGTTCGTCGTTGCTGTTTCTCCCTTTGCCTTCATCACCTTCCCTCGGATCGCCTTGCCTGCATTGACCGTTCCAGACCAATCGGGTTTTTGCTTCCCTCTTGACCGTGACCGCCTAACCCCTCTTTGTGCAGAGCATCGACCCCTCGCCCGTGTCCGAAACTTCCCCGAACCCGAACCGGACTTTCGTTACCGTTGGGTCCGGATCATCCCCAAACATCTATAAAACATCTCCGGTTTCTTATTTGGGCTACCTAACCTATTTATTCTCGATCGCTCGATTTCGATCGGATGGACCGGATTAGTCCCTAACCTAATCCGCATGCTATATATAAACTAGTCCAACCCTAATCTTTAGGAGGCTTGTCCCATCAGTCTCGTCCCCGCCGCCAGCCATCCACCCACTCGCTTCCCACCTTGGGATCCTCCCAGATCCATCCCGGGCCAACCACCGTCCCCCCTCGATCCATCCACCCAACCACACCGCAGCCAGCCGCCTTGCGGCGTCCTCTCCCTCGAGCTCCAACGGGAACCGCGCCACCAGGACCCCGCGGCCTCAAGCCCCTCGCGCCCGGAGCTCTCCTAGCCGTGTGCCTCCGCACGTTCTTCCCGAAGACCAGCAGCGCTTGCCCGCCTCCATGTTCATTTTGGTTTGGGAGAGGAGCTCCCGACCGTGCCTCCCGCTGGCGAGAGCCCACTGGAACCAGCCGCCGCCGGCGACCGCGGCAACTCCGCTGGACCCAGGTCGCGTCGCCCCTGTCCCTTCCCTTTCTCCCGTCTTCTTCTCTGTCTCTCTAACCCTCCTCTCTCCCCGTCATGGCAGTAGTAGCTAGGGACGCCGTGTCACCAAGCAGCAGCAGCAGTCCCGAGCCCCGTTGCATCCCCTTGACCGAAACTCGCCGGCAACCCGCAGGTGACCAGCGCCACCTCATCTCCTCCCACGCCTCTCCTCCCATGTTGTTCCCTCTCTCTCGCTGCTCATCTCTCCCCTCATGTCTTTCTCTACAGGAGCCCCGCCAGGGATCTCCCAGTCCGTGGCCGCCGGTTTGCCTCCGCCCCACGCCCGCAGAACCTCACCACCGGTCAGATCGGTCCCTCCTTCGCGCCCGGTTCCATGCCCTCCGTCCTTCGCCACCGTGCTGGAGATCCCTCACGCCGCTGTTCTGCTTCTGCTCCCTGTCGAGCAGAGGACCGCGCCCTGCTTCCCCTGCATCGATCGCGTTGACCGCGGCCTCGACCCGAGCCAGCTTGTGAACACCGCGTGGCCCATCAGCCTCCAGGCCCAGCGCCGCCCCTTCCAGCCTACCTCTCCACCCAGTGGCCTTGGCCCATGGTGAGAACCCAAGTCGCTGCCCTGTTTCAAATTCGGCCCAACGCATGTTTTTTTCCTGGACGATTTAGCTAATTATCCAGAAAACTGCATGTTTACAGATTGCACCCTCATGTTCATGCATTTAATAACTCCACAACTGTGCACCGGATTAAAATGTTTTAAATATGTAAAATGCTTAGAATTTTGTCTAGTTTCATAATATCCAACTCTCATCCATGTTTAAAATGTTTAAACTTGTTGTTTGTTTAATTTTGCATAAATGCCATGTTAAAATGATTTATTTCATAACTAAATAACCGTAGCTCCGAATTTAATAAACATTATATGTAAATGGGGTGAAAACAATGCATAGATTAACATGATAGCATTACTTTGCATGTTTAACAACACTAAAATATGCTTTAGGACAGAACAGTACCAAATCTAAAATATGGACATGAGGATTTTCCGGAATTGTTGTTTGTTGTTCCGGCCTCATTTAAACTTGCCTAGATGGGTAGTTTTATTATGCTTCACCTCTTGCCATGTTTAAAAACATTTAATATTGTTGTGTACCTTAACGAGAGCGAACTAAATAACTCGAAGGTGGTGTTTCTTCAATATGCAACTCGTTGCATATTGAACTCCACTTAATTTGTAGTATTGTTTGTTGCACTTTGCCGTGTCATGACTCATTAAACCGGACATGCATCATACTTGATTGCGCATCATGCCATACTTATGTGTTGGTTGTTTACCATGTTGTTTGCTTCTCTCGTTAGCTTTGGTTTTGTTCCGAAGTTGTGAGGATTCGTTTGACTACGTCTGTTTGTCTTCTTCATGGAATCGTTCTTCTTCCTTGCGGAATTTCAGGCAAGATGACCATACCCTCGAAATCACTTCTATCTTTGCTTGCTAGTTGTTTGCTCTATTGCCATGCCTTGCTACCTACCACTTGTTTATCATGCCTCCCATATTGCCATGTCAAGCCTCTAACCATCCTTTCCTAGCAAACCGTTGTTTGGCTAAGTTACCGCTTTTGCTCAGCCCCTCTTATAGCGTTGCTATTTGCAGGTGAAGTTGAAGCTGGTTCCATGTTGGAACATGGATATGTTGGGATATCACAATATCTCTTATTTAAATTAATGCATCTATATACTTGGTAAAGGGTGGAAGGCTCGGCCTTATGCCTGGTGTTTTGTTCCACTCTTGCCGCCCTAGTTTCCGTCATACCGGTGTTATGTTCCCTGATTTTGCGTTCCTTACGCGGTTGGGTGATTTATGGGACCCCCTTGACAGCTCGCCTTGAATAAAACTCCTCCAGCAAGGCCCAACGTTGGTTTTACATTTGCCTACCTAAGCCTTTTTCCCTTGGGTTTTCGCGAGCCCGAGGGTCATCTTTATTTAAACCCCCGGGCCAGTGCTCCTTCGAGTGCTGGTCCAAACCGAGCGATGTCCGGCGCCCCCTGGGCAACCAGGGTCTATTCCAACCCGACGTCTGGCTCATCCGGTGTGCCCTGAGAACGAGATATGTGCAGCTCCTATCGGGATTTGTCGGCACATTCGGGCGGTCTTGCTGGTCTTGTTTTACCATTGTCGAGATGTCTTGTAAACCGGGATTCCGAGACCGATCGGGTCTTCCCGGGAGAAGGAATATCCTTCGTTGACCGTGAGAGCTTGTGATGGGCTAAGTTGGGACACCCCTGCAGGGTATAGACTTTCCAGAGCCGTGCCCGCGGTTATGTGGTAGATGGGAATTTGTTAATGTCCGGTTGTAGAGAACTTGACACTTGACTTAATTAAAATGCATCAACTGCGTGTGTAGCCGTGATGGTCTCTTTTCGGCGGAGTCCGGGAAGTGAACACGGTGTTTGGGTTATGTTTGACGTAAGTAGTAGTTTCAGGATCACTTCTTGATCATTTCTATCTTCTCGACCGTTGCGTTGCTTCTCTTCTCGCTCTTATTTGCGTATGTTAGCCACCATATTTGCTTAGTGCTCGCTGCAGCTCCACCTCATTACCCCATCCTACCCATAAGCTTAAATAGTCTTGATCTCGTGGGTGTGAGATTGCTGAGTCCTCGTGACTCACCAGATACTTCCAAACAGTTGCAGGTGCCAATGATACTAGTGCAGATGACGCAACCGAGCTCAAGTGGGAGCTCGATGAAGAACTTGGTCGTTACTATGTTTCGTTTCCTGATGATCAGTAGTGGAGCCCAGTTGGGACGATCGGGGATCTAGCATTTGGGGTTGTCTTCTTTTATTTTGGATCCATAGTCGGAGCTTGTTTGTTCTCTGAATGATGTATGTTTAATTTATGTATTGTGTGAAGTGGCGACTGTAAGCCAACTCTTTATCCCATTCTTGTTCATTACATGGGATTGTGTAAAGATGACCCTTCTTGCGACAAAACCACCATGCGGTTATGCCTCCAAGCCGTGCCTCGACACGTGGGAGATATAGCCGCATCGTGGGTGTTCCAACATCCGAGCAGCCAAGCAGTAAAATACTAAATCTTTATGGCACGAAGGAACTGGGCATCAGAGCAACTACGTGCTCCGGAGTCTGGGTCCCTGATTTTTTCCGCTGCATCGGCTCGCAATGCAGGGCACCGGTGCGAGATGTAGCAACAGTTGTCTTTACCCCAGTTTTGGCATACATAGTGGACGGCCTTAGTGCTATTAGTTCTATGTTACTAAATTTGTGCATGTACACACCTGTTAGTATCAATTTGCTGTCATCCAAACACTGTCGCTATGCTGTGCAGTTATATTTACTTCCTCATAAAATGTTCAATTTGTTATTTATTGTACATGAGTAAGAACTTGTAGCGTTGTTGTAGTTAATTATAGTTTCTGATGTTCCATAATTTGGTCGTTGTCTCAGTAGCAATTAATTCATTTGCACATTGCTCTTTTTGAGAAGAAATTTCATAATTAACATGTTTCTTCAGTTTTTCAAAATAAGCATTGGTGATTTTCTATGTTGCTATAAACCCATTTCCCCTACAATTGTTACTGATCTAGTTTTAAATACTGTAGGATGAACGGAAGTGTTCTTACTTGGAGTGGGTTGATCGAGAGTGGCCACACTCTTTGAAGATGTGCCTAGCGAAGCTCTGGAGCATGTATGAGGAAGAGAACAGACATAGGCTTAGAGAAACTGTTGTCAATGTTGAAGAATATTTCAAGATGCGGGATAAAAAGTGGAGAATGAGCTCAGATTTTTTAAATAAGACTTTGCTAAGATGGTGTTGGTGAAGGAGGAGGCACTTTCCCAGTTGGCCCATGCAAAACATGTTCTTATTGAACTGAAAGCAGAGGTGGATAAGACGAGCCTGGATGATCTCGATTAGGGAAATGAATATATTGTTCTAATATTGTTCTTATGAAGTTGAACTAGCTATATGTTGTACTGTGTTGTTTTCATGTAGCTATCATACTGTGATGTTATAATATATTTATGTGCCTGATATGAAATTGGCAAACATCTGTTCGATATGAAATGTGAATTTGCGTAATACCGGAATCATTAATTGTAAACAAATAAACCTACTAAATGTGTCATGGAACTTTGCAAACGGTTCTAGCAGTAAAAGTGCTTGTGATGGATAGCCCAATGCCACACAGTTTTCTTCATGAAATCGTGTGTGATGTAGTTGATAAAAGCAAACAGTTAACAAAGGTAGAGCGTGTGTGATAGTTACACCTTTCACACACGAGCCTACACATAAAACTGTGTGGCATGTACATACCAACAGAAATGTTTTCCCTGGATTGACTGTGTGGGATGTACATAAGAACGGAAACGTATTCCTTGGATTGACTGTGTGTGATATACATACGAATGGAAACGTTTTCCCTGGATTGACTGTGTGGGATGTACATAAGAACGGAAACGTATTCCTCGGATTGACTGTGTGTGATATACATACCTACGGAAATGTTTTTCTAGGATTCACCGTGTGGGATGTACATACCTACGGAAATGTTTTTTTCGGATTCACCGTGTGGGATGTACATACCTACGGAAATGATTGGGTTTCGATGCGTCGCCCGATCGCACACGGCCCCAGCCTGTGTCCCAGGAGGGCCTATCCCCGATGATTTTTGGGTCATGTGGGAAGGACCCCCCTATCACCCACACTCACTTGGCGGCGGTTCCAAATGCCGTCGCGGAAAGGGGTTAAAAACCGTTTGTATAGCACCGACGCGCACCAGTGTATAGACACCAGGGATACCTAGGGTTACACATGGTGGATCATGAGGGGATAAACATGCCGGTTTCGCTACTAGACATGGAGGATACACCAAGTATTCGAAGATTTCCTTCGAGAGCATGAGGTTTATTATAGTCCAGCCTTCCTTTGATGAATCGAGAGCGGCCCACCAGTCTGGCACATGAGAGATAGGCCAGTAGCCTGAGGATCCCTTAGTCCAGGTCACCCTCAGTGGCCTCAGTGGGGCTCAGCCTAGAAGCTAGGGGCCTCGCGAGGCTAGTCCCTCGTGAGACAGCTCCCTCTAGAGCGGCTGAGGCAGGGCCATCCCTCGGGGGCCAGCCCAAGTGTCGCCTCGTGGGCTGGAAGCAAACGGATCATGGTACCCTGGTTCCCACTGGGCTGACAGGGGGAAGGGCCAATGGTCTCTCATAAGCCGGTGTTGCTTTCCGGTTGGGTCTGGTTGACGCATGTGGGTCGGACCCGAGATTGCGTACCAGTAAAAAGAATGCCAAAAAAATGAGAACACACTGTTGGGGTATCAATGGCATTGGATAGACCCGACTTACAAGATCATGTCGTCAATATGTTATCAATATCCTCATATAAATTGCTATTTACTTGTGCCCTTAGACCACGAGAAAATTATAGACCCAGATAGATAGCAGATGATTATTGACGGTGTACTACACTGTGGGTGGCCCATATGCTAGGAGATTTGACAGTGGGCCGACCTCAGGGCCCAAGAGGCGTACACAACGTTCGGCACCATGATGTAGTCCAGGGGCCCCGCAAAAGGTCGGAAGACCAGCTTGGTGTGCAAGCCAAGGTGGCGGCGCAACGAGATCAGATTAGTTCCATGTAAACCCTAGTCCTCATCACCTCTATAAGGTGGGGCTAGGGATAGCCATTCTCATCTACTCCGTATACAGACTCTTGGTAGCGACATTCATCATCCTCTCAGTAACCCCCTCGCACAAGGTGCTCCACCATTAATAAAAATCCAAGGTAGGACGTAGGGTATTACCTCATCATGAGGCCCGAACCTAGGTAACCCCCTTGTGAAACTCCCATCTGGCACTTCCAGCCGCATTCGCCGCCCTACCGACGGTAATGCCATTTTCCAGTACCGTCAGTTGGCGTGGCAGGAAGGGGCTACATTGGGCGGAGATCAAACCTAGATCGGATCTTCAATCGCGATTGGCGATGTTGTGTCAGGAGAGAGCCTCACCTTCACTTCCCCCACCTTCGTTGTAGACGGGGTGGGACGATTCGACATCAACCCACCGAGCTTCCGCTCTCACCTTCGGAACACCCGCATTCATCATCGACCACTATGGCAACCTTCGCTTATGCATCCCGCCAAATGGTCGATCCACAAATGTGGTCTTGTCAGAACCCGCGTGACCAACACCGTCATCCTCTGACTCCTAAGAAGACGATCCCGCATCATCGTGGTTCATGGTCGGGGCCCGCATGCTGGCTTCAATTTCAAGGTGCTGCATGGACCTCAAAGCAATCCACCAGCTTGCCACTATATCACATCTGGCACCATGGTGTGAGACAACTACTTCGACGATCACGCACCTGAGTACTGCATCATTGACGGCTACGTCTCACACTACATCTTAAGCTCCTCCAGCCTCGTCCACATATCGGAGATGGAGGATGACGAGGACGCCCGGGCCAGGGTCATATCCACCTCGAAGATGGAGGACGGGCTGGCACCAGTGGTAAATCAGTAACAACCACGATCATGACCACAAGGAACCCCTGCAGACCATCGCCTTGGAGTAGGTCCTTGATGTCTACTACACAACTTTATTCTTGAAGACACGTGTTGGGCCTCCAAGCATAGATTTTTGTAGGACAGTAGCAATTTTTCCTTAAGTGGATGACCTAAGGTTTATCAATCCGTGAGAGGCATAGGATGAAGATGGTCTCTCTCAAACAACCCTCCAACCAAATACAAGAAATCTCTTGTGTCCCCAACACACCCAATACAATGGAAATTGTATAGGTGCACTAGTTCGGCGAAGAGATGCTAATAAAAGTGTAATATGGATGGTATAAATATATTTTTATAATCTGAATAAATAAAAACAGCAAGGTAGCAATTGATAAAACCGAGCAGAAACGGTATTGCAATGCTTGAAAATGAGGCCTAGGGTCAGTACTTTCACTAGTGCAATCTCTCAACAATGCTAATATAATTGGATCATATACCATCCCCCAAAGTGCGATGAAGAATCACTCCAAAGTTCCTATCTAGCGGAGAACATAACAAGAAATTATTTGTAGGGTACGAAACCACCTCGAAGCTATTATTTCCGATCGATCTATCCAAGTGTTCGTACTAAAATAACACCAAATAATTTCAGATTCATAATACTCAATCCAACAAAAAGAACCTCAAAGAGTGCCCCAAGATTTCTACCGAAGAAAGAAAGACAAGAACGTGCATCAACCCCTATGTGCAGATCACCCCAATGTCACCTCGGGAATCCGCGAGTAGAGTGCCAAAACATATATCGGGTGAATCAATATGATACCTCATTGTTACCATGAGTATTCATATGCAAGACATATATCAAGTGATCTCAAATCCATAAAAGTATTCAATACGCTAAAATGAAATCTCAAAGGGAAAACTCAATTCATCAGAACAAGATAGAGAGGGGAAAACACCATATGATCTGACTATATTAACAAAGCCCGTGATACATAAAGATGGTGACATCTCAAGAAAACGAGTGAGAGAGAGAGATTAAACACATAGCTACTGGTACAAACCCTCAGCCTCGAGGGTGGACTACTCCCTCCTCATCATGGTGGCCGCCGGGATGATGGAGATGGCCACCGGTGATGATTCCCCCCTTCGGCAGGGTGCCAGAACGGGGTCTAGATTGGTTTCTCGTGGCTACAGAGCCTTGCGGTGGCGGAACTTCTGATCTAGAGTTACCCCGAGGGTTTTTGGAATATTTGGGAATTTATAGGGCGAAGAGGGGGTGCGGGAGGCCACCGAGGTGGGCACAATGCACCTGGGCGCGCCTGGGCCCCCAGGCGCGCCCTAGTGGGTTGTGCCCCCCTCGGGGCACCCCCCAGGTGCTTCTCTCGCCCATTGGATGTCTTCTGGTCAATAAAAAATCCACAAAAATTTTCGTGGTGTTTGGACTCCGTTTGATATTGATTTCCTGCGATGTAAAAAACAAGCTAAAAACTGCAACTAGCACTAGGCACTGGGTCAATAGGTTAGTCCCAAAAAACAATATAAAGTTGCTATAAAATGATTGTAAAACATCTAAGAATGATAATATAACAGCATGAATACTTCATAAATTATAGATACGTTGGAGACGTATCAGCATGCCCAAGCATAATTCCTACTCGTTCTCGAGTAGGTAAATGATAAAAGAAATAATTTATGAAGTGTGAATGCTAGCAAAGTGCATAAGTTTGATCAATGATAATTTCAATCACTTTTCCTAGCATCATAATAGCAATTCTTTCTCATAAAACTCATCATGGTAAAGTAGCAACGAATTCGCACGTTAAGGGTCAAACAATGAATTCTATTGAAACTCAACAACATATATTCTCAGTCACCAAGCAATTGCAATTCAACTTATTCAACAGAGTATAAGCAAGAGATCCACATACTCAACCATCATATAGTCTTCTACGATTGCTAACACTCACCGCATACACATGAGCAAAACGTTTCAACCGGACACATAGAAAGATAGGGGCTTATAATTTCGCCTCCCAACGTATTCACCTCAAGGGTGATGTCAACAATAATAACTCATGCTACCCATATCCAACTGGATATATGTGCCTAGATCTTTCCTCACCGGACTATGCTTGCCGAAAGACAAAAATAAAAAGGAATAGAGAGAAAAAATTTGACTCTTGCATGAAAGTAAATACATGAAAGTAAAATGTAGGCCCTTCGCAGAGGGAAGCAGAGCTTGCCATGCTCTTTTGGTTTGTATGTTCAATCCCTTAGTGCAAGAGAACATCACGTTATATTGCCCCTTATGATAGCAACCTTTATTATGCAGTCTGTCGCTTTTATTCTTTGCCATCACAAGTTCGTACAACGCTCAATTTTCTCTTACACTAAATGATCTAACACTTTTAGAAGCAATTTTTATTGCCTTATTGCACCGATGCCAACTTACTTGAAGGATGTTATTCAATCCTTAGCTAGGTATGGTGGACACTTGAAAATAAGATTTGGGTTGAAGGGTTTTTGGATGCACAAGTAGTATCTCTACTTGGTGCGGAAATTTTTGGCTAGGAAAGATAGGGGGCAAGCACCACATGTTGAAGGATCTATGACAATATAACTTCTATGTGAATATGAACGAACAGAAATCAATACGTTGTCTTCCTTGTCCAACGTCAACAATTTGGGCATATAATATTTTGATGGGGGCTCCCAATCACAAAAGATTTCCAAGATAGTGTATTTGCATGTGAAAGTTCTCTTCCTTTTAGTAATTATTCTTGAATTGCTTGTATGACCAAAATTGTGATTGTCAAGCTTCAAAAGATTTCACTTTCTAAGCCCAATGTGAAGCTACCACTGGGCATGATATAATTTCAACTTCATGATATTTAATTCATTCAACAATTTACTCATAGGATATAAGTGAAGCACAAGATTAAATGACAAGCTACTCCAAAAAGATAAAAGTGAAGATCAATCGAACAATTAAGTAAATAGACATCTATGTGAGGTCTCTCTCTTATTTAAAACTTTCAGATCTAAGTGTTTTATTAGAACAACAAGCAAAATGAAAATAAATTGACATTTCAAGGATAGCACAACTCATGTGAAATTGCAAAAACTTAGGATCAACCGATACTAACCGATATTTGTTGATGAAGAAAGGTGGGATGCCTACCGGGGCATCCCCAAGCTTAGATGCTTGAGACTTCTTGGAATATTTTCTTGGGATGCCTTGGGCATCCCGAAGCTTGAGCTTTTGTGTCTCCTTAATTCCATTTATATGACAGTTTCCCTAAATCTTAGAAGCTTCATCCACACAAAACTCAACAAGAACTCGTGAGATAAGTTAGTACAAACCAATGCAAAAACCTTATCATTCTCTACTTTAGCAAATCACTAAAATTATTATTCAACATTTCATACTAAATTTTGCTGCATATTTAATACTCCTATCCTCAAATAGAATCATTAAAGAAGCAAACATATGCAAACAATGCAAACATAACAGCAATCTACCAAAACAGTACAGTCTGTAAAGAATGCAAGAGTATCAATACTTCTTTAACTCCAAAAATTATGAAAATTCACCTCATTGTGGAAAATTTATCAGAGCTTACTGTGCAAAAAGTTTCAAAATTTTATCACATTCTGACTTTTCTCGGGAAGTTTTGCAACATCGATAAACTTTCTGTTTTGAAATAGCAACATGTAGACTTGCAAAATAAGCATGGTAAAGGGCTATCCTTGACATTTTTATAGAAAAGTAAGATGCAAAACATTATTCTAAATAACAGCAAGAAAATCCTAACAAAAGATAATGAAGCTCGAAGCAAAACACATATCATGTGATGAATGAAAATATAGCTCCAAGTGAGGTTACCGATAATGTTGGTGACGAAAGAGGGGATGCCTTCCGGGGCATCCCCAAGCTTAGTTGCTTGGATATTCCTTGAATATTAACTTGGGGGCGCCTTGGGCATCCCTAAGCTTAGGCTCTTGTCACTCCTTATTCTCCTCATATCGATATGTCACCCAAAACTTCAAAAGTTCAATCACACAAAACTTAACGGAACTTCATGAGATAGGTTAGTATGATAAAGACAAATCATTCACTTTGGTACTGTCAAAGACAAGATTCATAATTGTTTCCACACAATGCCTACTGTAGCATATCATTTCCACAATTTATATTGAGAAATATAAGCCATAGAAACTAGGAAACAAGCAAACTATGCATTGAAAACAGAATCTGTCAAAAACAGAACAGTCTCTAATGATCTGGACAAATACCATACTTCTACTACGCCAAAAATTCTGAGAAATTAGGAAAACGTAGACAATTTGTATATCAATCATCTGTAAAAAAAATGAGAATTTTATCACAATCCAGTGAATTTAAACAATTCTATTTCTGGAAGCAAAAGTTTCTGTTTTTGCACAGAATCAAGTCAACTATCATCCACACTATCCCAAAGGCTTTACTTGGTACTTTATTGAAACAAAGGCTATAAAACATGATTACTACAGTAGCTTAATCATGTGAACACACAAAAACAGTAGGGTAAATGTTGGGTTGTCTCCCAACAAGCGCTTTTCTTTAGTGCCTTTTAGCTAGGCATGATGATTTCAATGATGCTCATGTAAAAGATAATAATTGAAACACAAAGAGAGCATCATGAAGCATATGACTAGCACATTTAAGTCTAATCCACTTCCTATGCATAGGTATTTTGTGAGCAAACAACTTATGGTAACAAGAATCAACTAGCATAGGAAGGCAAAACAAACATAACTTCAAGATTTTCAACACATAGAGACGAAACTTGATATTATTGCAATATGTAAAAGCATATGTTCCTCTCTCATAATAATTTTCAGTAGCATCATGAATGAATTCAACAATATAACTATCAAATAAAGCATTCTTTTCATGATCCACAAGCATAGAAATTTTATTACTCTCCACATAAGCAAATTTATTCTCATGAATAGTAGTGGGAGCAAACTCAACAAAATAACTACCATGGGATTGAAAATTAAAATCATGAGGATAAGTTTCATGGTTATCATTATTCCTCATAGGATACATGTCATCACCATAATATATAACAACTTTGCTGTCATAGTCAATTGAAACCTCTTCCAAAGTAGTGGATTCATCATTAAATAAAGTTATGACATATCCAAATCCACTTTCATCATTATAATCATCATAAATAGGAGGCATGCAATCATTATAACAAATTTGCACATCAAATCTTGGGGGACTAAAAGTATCATCTTCATCAAACATAGCTTCCCCAAGCTTATGGTTTTGCATACCATTAGCATCATGAATATTCAAAGAATTCATACTAACAACATTGCAATCATGCTCATCATTAAAAGATTTTTTATCAAACATTTTATAAAATTCTTCTTCTATCAATTGGGCACAATTTTCCTTCCCATCATTTTCACGGAAGACATTATAAAGATGAATAATATGATGCAACCTCAATTCCATTTTTTGTAGTTTTCTTTTATAAAGCCAAACTAGTGATAAAACAAGAAACTAAAAGATTCGAATACAAGATCTAAAGATATACCTTCAAGCACTCACCTCCCCGGCAACGGCGCCAGAAAAGAGCTTGATGTCTACTACGCAACTTTATTCTTGTAGACACGTGTTGGGCCTCCAAGCGCAGAGTTTTGTAGGACAATAGCAATTTTCCCTCAAGTGGATGACCTAAGGTTTATCAATCCATGAGAGGCGTAGGATGAAGATGGTCTCTCTCAAACAACCCTGCAACCAAATACAAGAAATCTCTTGTGTCACCAACACACCCAATACAATGGCAAATTGTATAGGTGCACTAGTTTGGCGAAGAGATGGTAATAAAAGTGTAATATGGATGGTAGAAATATATTTTTATAATCCGAATAAATAAAAACAGCAAGGTAGCAATTGATAAAACCGAGCACAAACGGTATTGCAATGCTTGAAAATGAGGCCTAGGGTCCGTACTTTCACTAGTGCAATCTCTCAGCAATGCTAATATAATTGGATCATATAACCATCCCACAAAGTATGATGAAGAATCACTCCAAAGTTCCTATCTAGCGGAGAACATAAGAGGAAATTATTTGTAGGGTACGAAACCACGTCGAAGCTATTCTTTCCGATCGATCTATCCAAGGGTTTGTACTAAAATAACCCCAAATAATTTCAGATTAATAATACTCAATCCAACACAAAGAACCTCAAAGAGTGCCCCAAGATTTCTACCGGAGAAACAAAGACAAGAACGTGCATCAACCCCTATGCGTAGATCACCCCAATGTCACCTCGGGAATCCACGAGTTGAGTGCCAACACATATATCAAGTGAATCAATACGATACCCCATTGTCACCACGAGTATTCATATGCAAGACATATATCAAGTGCTCTCAAATCCATAAAATTATTCAATCCGATAAAAAGAAATGTCAAAGGGAAAACTCAATTCATCACAAGATAGAGGGGAAAACACCATATGATCCGACTATATTAACAAAGCCCGCGATACATCAAGATGGTGACATCTCAAGAACACGAGAGAGAGAGAGAGAGATTAAACACATAGCTACTGGTACAAATCCTCAGCCCCGAGGGTGGACTACTCCCTCCTCATCATGGTGGCCGCTGGCATAATGGAGATGGCCACCAGTGATGATTCCCCCCTTTGGCAGGGTGCCGGAATGGGGTCTAGATTGGTTTCTTGTGGCTAAGAGCCTTGCGGCGGTGGAACTTCCGATCTAGGGTTACCCCAAGGGTTTTTGGAATATTTGGGAATTTATAGGGCGAAGAGGGGGTGCGGGAGGCCACCGAGGTGGGTATAACCCACCTGGGCGCACCTGGGCCCCCAGGCGCGCCCTGGTGGGTTGTGCCCCCCTCGGGGCAACCCCCCAGGTGCTTCTCTGGCCCATTGGATGTCTTCTGGTCCATAAAAATTCCACAAAAAGTTTCGCGGTGTTTGGACTCCGTTTGATATTGATTTCCTGCGATGTAAAAACAAGCAAAAAACAACAACTGTCACCGGGTCAATAGGTTAGTCCCAAAAAATGGTATAAAGTTGCTATAAAATGATTGTAAAACATCCAAGAATGATAATATAACAGCATGAATACTTCATAAATTATAGATACGTTGGAGACGTATCAGTCCTCATGGTGGCTCTAGGCGGCCCCACAGAAAGCCGATCTTGAACAACAAGTGCGGCCCCAACCAACGCCAATGCAAGCAGAGCCATGGCCACCCACATGGTTCCACCCACACTAACGGCCCCGGTCTCCGAGCCAGCGATCATCAGCCCCTCGGCAGCAGCGACTCAACATTACTAGGGCAGAACCCAACCGGTTTCACCACCTTCGGCAATGCCCCTAGAATTTATAACTCCTAGGGTCGGCCCCTCTAGCCTTGTCGGGGGACGATGAGACTGTTGACGGTGTCCTAGACTAGGGGGTGCTAAGGATGTCAGCCTACCCGTCATGGGCCGGGCCGAGGACCCCCAGACAACCGAATAATGGGCCATGTTTGCCATGACCCACGGCGTAG
The DNA here is from genome assembly GCF_002575655.3 of Aegilops tauschii subsp. strangulata. Lineage (NCBI taxonomy): Eukaryota > Viridiplantae > Streptophyta > Magnoliopsida > Poales > Poaceae > Aegilops > Aegilops tauschii. The sequence continues at coordinate 217,197,692 of NC_053038.3, forward strand.
CCAAGATGGAATCCTCTGAAGACTTTGCGCATACTTGAAGACACATTTGAATCATTAGCATGTTTATCCCTCTATGTAACTGACCTACATATAACCCTAGGTATCCCCGGTGCATATATAAGACGAGGGGTTTAGTCCGTAGAGACATACACATGCGATCTCGAGGTAGATCATCCTGTACTTTGTACCCCGTCCACAATCAATACAACAGAAGCAGGACGTAGGATTTTACCTCTTCGAGAGGGCCTAAACCTGGGTAACACGTCGTGTCCCTTTGTCCTGTTACCATCTAGCCAAGATACCAGCTCGGCACTCCCTACCCGAGATCCGCCGAATTCAACCCCGGCATTGGTGGCCCATACAGATCCCGTTGTGTGGTCGAAGCGGCTTGCTGGCGCCATCGTTGAAAGATCACATCCGTTCGAGTGTTCTACGCCAGAGCGCCTAAACCTCGGTGTGACCAAAACACTGGAGAAAGTTGAAGCTCCAACCCCTCACCGGGACATCGATCTTGACAACCGAAAACCTGTGGATACTTCGCCGAGGAGCCACAAATGATCATGTCCCAACTGTCGGTTCCGCACCCGATAGGGTGGAAGTTACATTTCACCGGACCCAGTCTAGAGCTCGGATCCAAGGACTAACAAGTATGGCCAGGATAACCAAGCCGCACAGGTGATCCCGAGGCCTATACTGGATCAACCTCAGGAAACCTCACCAGGGAGGCCGATGTCAAATCTGCTTGGAATAAAATTTTCTCTCCCACCCACCCCATATCGCTTATTGCCCCGATAAATTAGGGGTGGCCGACATCTGGGATCTAGCTCTTGTCGTACAAAAATAAAGAAACAGGCCGACAGTTCTGGATGTGATTCCTATTCGTAAAAAACAAAATCCCAAATTGCCCAGACGAGGAGGCCTTAGCGGCATTGCATCAAAACTGTTATGACGAAGGAATTAGAAAAGTTATGGCACATAAACACCATAGAACATTTGCCGAGCTATCCGATATAGTAACAAGATATTGCGTTATGGAGGATGCCTTGTTGCCCAATCAACGGTAAATCCAAGGCAGGAACAACCCGAGCCAGACGACGATGGCACACACTCGCGACGTAACCAACACCCAAAGCGATCCAGTACTGATAGATCTAATGAGCAGCCAGCGTAGAAGAGAAAACAACTAGGCAAGGGACCCAAATCGATGCTAAACATGATATTGGACCAACCAGGTGCAATTTACTCTGTCTCCTCAGACAACCTGTCAACACACAGGCTTCGAGTGTGTTGGGTTATTAGGCAGGTAGCAAGGGGAGGAGTGCAACTCCTCGACAACCTGGGTGTGCTAATAAGCCAAGGAAACACACCTAATCAGATTGAGCAGTCGTCCGAAGATGAGGAGGTCCTAATGATATATGAGACTCACTCCTTGAGAAATCAACAAAAAAGAGGCCACGTCGACCATGCAGTGGTCTTGAATAACAGATGGTCGGATATACCGATCACCTTTGATCGTGAAGACCAACCGATTGGAGTCCACAGCTGATATCTCCTTTTTATTGATCCGGTATTGGAACTGAAAAGAGTACCCCGCACATATTTCCCCAGAGGTGAGCTTGGGTTGTTGAACCCACGAGAGGAACATTCCCTTGAAGCGATGGTCTCTAGCAAGCATTTGCCAAAGTGTCAAATCCAGCTTTTGACCGGATCAATAAGCAAATAGTGATTCAGAGACTTATAATAAAAAGAAGGTATGGGGACGAGGTCTTAATGCTTACAACCATGTATTGGTATAGGGATAAAAAATGATATTAGTTTGTGCTTAGGAAGGCACACATCAAGAGGTGCTTGCTTTGTTTGGAATGGGGGGGGTGTCCAAATAACATCCTAACCGGCACGAGTCCTGCATCAAGAATCATTTGTCCTACCGAATGCCTTATCCGTCTCGCGTGGTTGCCCCAATAATTAAGATAATAATATCAGACAAAAGCTTTGGGCATTCAATGACTACACCTCATGAATCCCCAAGGATATGATCCATGTTACCCTACTAAACCTTACTATCACCGGTGTTCGGTATAGCACTTCATGGTCCCCTTGCTCCTAACCTCACCGGTGCTCGATCTCCAGGATCCTGGGTACATGCAGGGATGAAGATCGCGGACAAGACAAGAGATACTTCACGATGCAATTTTATTTTACATATTGAAGACGTTGTGTGAAAGACTTCCATTGACCCCTTTGGTGCATGCCTCATCCCATACCTTACCGGAGTACTCACACATGGAGATCAGATCGCGGGAAGAAATCATTGAAGAACACATCTTGAGATTGATTGACTGCATTTTGTCTTACAATGGATGCCTTGTGCGATGCACAATTACAATATGAAGTAGATGAGTGAGGGTTATGGTGGTGGAGATGGCTATGGAGGTGAAAATGGCGGCGGCTAGGGTTTGTTGATTGCAGAGGATGATGAATGGGTTGTGGTTGTGCTTGACGCTCCTCCTCTGCTCATTCTATTGACATTTTGATGGGGTCCCATTAATAAAAGTTGTTCAGGTGGACGGCCAGCCTCGGTTTACACGATAAACGACCGCTCACGATGGTAATGGAACACCGTCTTTCGCTTTGGAGGCCTTCTGGCGCCTCTTGAAGATTCATTTCTTCTCCATTCTCTTTCCTTTCCTTTATCCCCAGGTGATATCTTTCCTTTTTAGCCCATTTCATGTGGACAAAATATTGAGGAGATGATTTGTGGAATCCTTTGTATTCATTAGTCATTAGTGGTAATATCAGAGCGGATATCTCTCTTTTTATGAAATATCGGAAATGAGTGTAAAAATATCACTCATCAACTCCCCCAAGCTTAAACTTGATTGTCCTCGAGCAACATAGAGAGAAATCTGAATCATAAGGAACTCAATTGTTTAAACCGAAATAATGAGAAGGTTTTGGTTCACTTACGATCGGTATGCCTAGATAGCCCTCCACTCTTGACTTGAAAACTAATAATAGATATATCGGTGGCATGGTTATAGTGCAAGTGTTAGTGAAGTAAAGATAACCAACACAAAGTTTCTGATCTACTAGATAAACAACTTTGCAACACTTCATTTCATTTAATCTAGACAACACTTGGTTGCCGGGAAAGCATAGAAGAGTTTCTTAAGATAGAGCCATGAAAACATAAGTTAGAGAGTAGAAAGCATGTAGTACAACATGATGCTCAAGTTCTCTTGAACACATACACAATTGTTTCCCCACTAGGCTCTTAAACACTTTGTTCCGATCATTGTTTGCTAGAACTTTGATTGTCATGTGAAGGAGATTATGTCAAATAAGTGATCATGCATAGGTTTTCGCTGTGGTTTAATGTTTGGGAACTATGGACCTTTAGCAATAATGTCTCTTTCGAGCTCTTTTGACCAGTCCCCATTATTTACCACATACACACCCACTCAAGAGAAAAACCGAATAATATTAGTTGTTAGAGTTGCCACTACGTACGGTAACAAACTCATAGCCGAAATCCGAGCAATCGCTCTTGGTTGATCGCTCATTAGCCAGCGGAGTCCTTAGCTAACATCAAGAAGGGTGACCAAGCCACATTTACACACGTAAATGTGCATATAGTAGCAAAGGCCATGGTACCAGCCAGAGGCTGTAACACCATGTTGAGATATACAATACAGATTTTTGGCATAATCTCACCCACCTTTCAACTAAGTTCCTCTAGATAATTTAATCCACAAGTGCTACGAAGTCTATTACAATTAACAACATGTGGTTGAGCATGTTTAAACATCACTTCCCTACAATTTCTCAACTCCCAAGTCTTGAAAGAAAATTTCCTAGGGAACTTCCTTATAAAGGGATCTTTAGCTACTAAATCAAAAGAAAATTTCCCTCACACACATTTATCACAGCTTTAATAGTCCTTAGAAAAGGTCTACCGAGAATTATAGGAGCAATTACATCTTCAGGCATATCTACTATAACAAGATCAATCATGACAAGGCAATCATTAATTTGAACTATAACTCCATGCTTAATGCCTACTGCCTGAGTAAAAGTAGAATTAGCCATATTCAATATAATCTCAATACTAGCATAATGACCAAGATTTAGACTATCATAAACAGATTTGGGGATAGTGGACACACTTCCCCTTAGATCACATAAAGCACTGAACTTATTAAGTTCTATCTCAATCTCTATGGTTGGTTCAAAAGCATCCTCTTGCTTAGCTGGTAACTTATTGAATAACTTTTTTCTTTCATCATCAAGTTCACGTACCTTGGCTGCAACGTGTTCAACAAAGACATTATATGCCTCATCGTTAGTTACCTCCGGTAATGGATACTTCGTGGATATCATCTTGACAAAACCTGCAATGGTATAATTGTACTCAGGCACATGACTTGTGTTAAGTACCTCAGCTTTTTTTTCATTGCTTATTACATTTTTAACTTCTTCAACCGGGTTTGGCTCCGGTTTCCCTGCAAACTTGGCCAAATCAAGATTTTGGCTCTCTGATATCTTTGCCACTTGTGTCTCCATATTCTTGGATCTGGCTTCAAGTATATGCACTCATTTGTTAGTCCAACAACCTTACCGGTCAATTGACTGAGTAAGTTATCATGATTCTTCAAGATATTCTTGAAGTTTTCATTCTGCTCAGTTTGGCTAGCAATAAAACTTTTAAGAGTTTCTTCAGGAGTATTTCTATTTCTACCACTAGCTCCATTAAAATTATTTGATGCTCCTCCATTATTAGGATAGGGAAGTTTAGGAGCATAACTATTATTTTCCAATTGGGACTATAGAAATTACGAGCAATAAAATTCACATCAATAATATCTTCATCAATGATGGCATTGACATTTACCTCCTCTTTACCTTTAATCAAAGAGATAAGTTCTTCTATCTTGGTTGTTAACTCTGAGCTATTTTCTTGTATGGCATTCAGCTTCATGGTGTTGGTTCTCTCAACGCACCATTGGGCATGGTTCTCTTTCATATAATCTAGTATCTTCTTGACATCTTTCCATGGGTTTTCCCATGATTGTTCCTCCTGCAGCTGTATCAAGCATAGTTTTCGACATATGGCTCAAGCCATTATAAAACACATGAAGGATTAAACACTCCTCCATTCCATGACTGGGGCAGTTTCTTATTGCTTCTTTCATTATATCCCACGCAAGCACTAGTAGCTCATGTTCTTCTTGCTTGAAACCTGTAATCTGAGAATGTAATTGCATAATTTTTGCAGGCGGACAAAACTTGGATAAAAATTTACTGCAACAAGCATCCCAAGAAGTAATACTGCCTTTAGGAAAAGCTAAAATCCATTCTTTAGCTTTTCCTATCAAAGAGAAAGGAAGTAAGTGAAGTTTCAGAGCATCTGGGTCATAATCCTTTATGCGTGTCATGCTGCACAATTCAGTAAAATTATGTAAATGCATACATGCATCCTCAGAAGCAGAACCTCCAAATTGGTCCCGTTGGACCATGGAAACTAAGTTTGGTTTGATCTCATATTCTGCAGCTGCAACATCAGGTTGTTCTATTGGTTCACGCATGAAATTGTTGCTAGGCATAGCAAAACTCCCAAGATTACGAGCCATAGTAACTTTTCAGATTTTCTACTGACAAGACTTGCAACAAAATAAGACTTAAACTACACCTGAAAAAGTAAAGACAAAAGATGAAAATTAACTTTAACAAAAACTATAAACACAAAGACTAGGAATACTAAACTCCTCCCCGGCAATGGCACCAGAAAAGGGATTAACAACTCCTTTTTATTGATCTATTGGAACTAAAAAGTGTATCTGTTTTAGGGTGGAGATCCTAAGTGGAGATCTTTCATCCATGAAGAACGCGAAGAACAAGAAGGGAAATCACAAGAGGAACACTTAAGAACAAGTCCAATCACACATCCACTAGACTCACAAACACATGGGATTCACAAGGTACAAGAACAATCAAAGGGAAACAAGATACATGGTAAAGTTCATCCCAAATCCTATGAAGGAGATGAGGTCTTGATGATCTAGATAGATCCTTCCCTCAAGGGGATCTTGAATCCCTAAGGATCTTCTCCAATGGAGGTCTTGAACTCAATGGAGTCTTCTATCTCTCAAGAGGAATCCCACAAGGGGAGGTACATGAGCTAAGCTCTAATGTCTAGATCTATTCGTAGAGTCTAAATGGAGGAGGAAGTGGAGTATATATAGTCCTAGGGGATGAAGGGGTAAGCAGAGGCAAAATAGACATTACATGGGCAAGCCCATCAGCAACACACAGACAACCCCATGTGCACAGGGTAAGTGGAGACCGTGCGCACGGGTCTCCAACGACCTGAGAACATTAGCCCATGCACACGGGGGTCCTGTGTGCATGGTACACACGCGTACGCACGGGGTCTTCAGATCCGTGCAGACTGGGAGGCCCGTGCGCACGGGGTCACCTCCAAATCTTGGTCCTTGAGTTGCTCCGTAGTCATACCCGTCGCCACACCGTCTTGACAAAGAGTCGTAGTAGACTCGGCATCGTCAATGCCACAAAGAGGGATGGCGTTGAATTAGAACTTGGGAACGTCATCTTGGAGCTCGTTGGGCTTGGACATCTTGGTGGTACTAGCCTCATGCTCGCCGTCTTGGAGCATGGTCGTCATGAAGTGTGCTTGGGGTCGAGTATACTTGGCCTTCTTGAGTTCTTGCTCCTCCTTGAGAGCACCAGAGTACATGTTGTCGAGGGACTTATAGTTGTTGGTGAAGATAGTCTTGGCGATGTTGTTGTTCAATCCCATCGTGAAGTAGAACTTCATCTAAATGGGGTCGTCCACACCATCTCGTCGCAAGGCTTTCTTCATATTCTTGAAGTACTTGTCGAGGGACTTGGATCATTGTATGGTGTTCTCCAATTGGCTTTGAAGATGTTTCGTGTAGGTGGAAGGCACAAATTCTCGCCGCATGGTTTTCTTTGTCTTGGGCCAACTCATGTTGAAGCTATTTGAAGGTGTGTGAAGCCACCAAATCAACGTGTAGTCGTGGAAGGTACTTGTGATGCACTTCACTTGGTATTCGGAGGGGACTTGATGTAGCTTGAGGTAGTCGTCCATCTTGTGCTCCAACTTGAGGTACTCTTCGGGGTCATGAGTCCCAAAGAATGGAATCTCTTCGGTGTTGACGAAGTCGAAGTAGCTCGTGGAGGTAGTGGACTTGAGCTCATGGAGTAGGCGAAGATGTCGTACGTCCGAAGGCGAAGATGCCTTGAAATCACTTGGCGACGGTGCCAATGTTATTGAAGAAGCCGCAGCCTTAGGGTCGATGATGATGTTCTGTATGGCGCGTGCGCACGGGGGTGCAGGAGGCCGTGTGCACGGGGGTCGAAGGCCCATGTGCACGGGGTTGGAAGAGAAGCCAACATGCTCTCGGAAGGCTGCTCTTCCGTTCTTTTGGCATGCCCTTGATGGCCTTGAGCTTCGTGGTCTTGTCAATGTTGATGCTTGTGTGTACTTGCCAGAGATGGTAGCTCAGGAGTTTTTGCACTTGAGCGTCTTCTCGAAGATGAGGAAGACCTCTTGCGGTTGTTGATGAGGACCTTGAGCTCCTCCATGTGCTTTTCCATCTTGGCGTCGATGAAGGTCGTCGTGGCATCGAACTCGTCGTCGTGGTTGTAGTCCGGAGATGATGTGCTTTGCCTATCCATCACAATACTCGAGCAAAGGTGAGTAGGAAATGAGATAAACAATACCAAAATACCTTTCCCAATGTTGAGGATGTATCCCCTCAATGTGAAATGAAAGAATAGTGGAATTGGTACCAGACTTGTTCACCTACAGAGTAAAGCTTATCGAGTGGCTTGGTTAGGACAAGTGGCACAAATTCATGAAAATTGAAGTCCAATATATTGTAAATGTTGAAATAAATCCAAAGGACTCAAAATGCAAAGCAAGTAATCACAAATATAGAAGAGGGCAATAAAGAAACACACACGACGGGATAATGGGGCTTGTGCAACTATAGGAGGAGCAATACAAAATTGCCTAACGAAGACTAAGCTCGTGTTGCATAAACACTAGGAAAGCACTAGCTTGATTGCACACTTTGGCATGATTCACCACTTGGCACCAACCTATATGCATGCAACAAGAACGTGCACAAGTATCTCTTTTCATGCTCAACACTCTTTTTCTTATAAGCTTATGATATTTATTTTCTTGCTTAAAAGCTTCTTTTTTTGCTCTTCTCTTCCTTTCCACTTGTCTTATTGAGCCCCAACCAATCACATGAGATAAGTATCGGAAGATATGCATGGGAGCAAGCAATTGCACTAATAGATATATCCAATGATGCAACAATATTATATCATATCACTATGATGCACAAGTTTTTGCAAAGCCCGACAATACCCACATAGCTAGTCTCAATAGGTATGAGGGTATTCACAAAGATGTTGGGGCTATCAAGATGTAATGGCAAGGAAGTAAAAGTTTATGATGGAATGGATACCTTCGTCACACTTAACCTTTCACGAAGTTGGGGGTAAACGGCCTTGCTTCCGCTTGAAGATGGTCTCGAAGGATGGGTGGTCGTCATAGATGTGGAATGTCATGGTGGATGTAGTCATTGGAATGATACAAGTGTCGAGTGGTGGATGAATATGTAACCGTCCCTAAGTATCCGAAACACCTTAGGAAACTCAAATCACAACTCAAAGAACCACAAATGCAAAATGAACCAAAATGGGTTAGTTTGCGGAATTTTTATGTGGTGGTGCGAAAATTATGGCGGAGGGCCGATGCAAAGATGCAAAAACACACCAAATTTTGTGGATTCAAATGATGGTAAAACCAAGATGAGGAGCTCGGGCACATATCTAGCTTTCCAACGAGCCAAAGAACATCCAAATCGGAGTTCGGGAGTGGGAGAAATGAGGAAAACAGTGAAGTGGTCGTGGCTGATTCTGGGAGGGTCGTGCGCACGGGGTCTAAGGCCCGTGGAGACGGGGTCCCGTGCACATGGTACACGTGACAAGGACACGGGGTCACCTAGAACTTGCGTGGGCCCGTGTGCAGGGGGTTCGGGGCCTGTGGTGAAGGAAATATGCCCTAGAGGCAATAATAAAGTTGTTATTTATATTTCCTTATATCATGATAAATGTTTATTATTCATGCTAGAATTGTATTAACCGGAAACTTAGTACATGTCTGAATACATAGACAAAACGGAGTGTTCCTAGTATGCCTCTACTTGACTAGCTCGTTAATCAAAGATGGTTACGTTTCCTAACCATAGAGATGTGTCGTCATTTGATGAACATGATCACATCATAAGAGAATAATGTGATGGACAAGACCCATCTGTTAGCTTAGAATAATGGTCTTTAAGTTTTATTGCTATTGCTTTCTTCATGACTTATACATATTCAGATTATGCAACTCCCGAATACCGGAGGAACACCTTGTGTGCTATAAAACGTCACAACGTAACTGGGTGATTATAAAGATGCTCTACAGGTGTCCCGAAGGTGTTTGTTGGGTTGGCATAGATCAAGATTGGGATTTGTCACTCCGAGTATCGAAGAGGTATCTCTGGGCCCTCTCGGTAATGCACATCACTATAAGACTTACAAGCAATGTGACTAATGAGTTAGTTGCGGGATGATGCATTACGGAACGAGTAAAGAGACTTGCCGGTAACGAGATTGAACTAGGTATGAGGATACCGACGATCGAATCTCGGGCAAGTACCATACTGATGACAAAGGGAATAACGTATGTTGTTATTGCGGTTTGACTGATAAAGATCTTCGTAGGAACCAATATGAGCATCCAGGTTCCGCTATTGGTTATTGACCGGAGATGTGTCTCGGTCATGTCTACATAGTTCTCGAACCCGTAGGGTCTGCACGCTTAGCGTTCAATGACGATTTGTATTATGAGTTATGTGTTTTGGTGACCGAAGATTGTTCGGGGTCCCGGATGAGATCACGGACATGACGAGGAGTCTCCAAATGGTCAAGAGGTAAAGATTGATACTTGGAAGATGGTATTCGGACACCGGAATGGTTTCGAGTGGTTCGGGTATTTTTCCGGAGTACCGAGGGGTTACAGGGACCCCCCGAGGGAAGTCATGGGCCTCATGGGCCACGGGAGAGAGAGTGGACAGCCCACAAGGGGTGGCCGCGCGGCCCCCCATGGGAGTCCGCATTGGACTAGGGGAGGGGGCGGCACCCCCCTTTCCCTCTCCTACTCCCTCTCCCTTTCCCCCTTTCCCGCTCCGGAGAAGGAAAGGGAAATCCTACTTGGACTGGGAGTCCTAGTACGACTCCCCCCATGGCGCGCCCCTCTAGGCCGGCCGCCTCCTCCCTTCCTCCTTTATATAAGGGGGTAGGGGGCACCCCAAAGCACAACAGTTGTTCTCTTAGCCGTGTGCGGTGCCCCCTCCACAGTTTTCTCCTCTGGTCATAGCGTCGTAGTGCTTAGGAGAAGCCCTGCGTGGATCACATCACCATCACCATCACCACGCCGTCATGTTGATGAAACTCTCCCTCGACCCTCAGCTGGATCAAGAGTTCGAGGGACGTCATCGAGCTGAACGTGTGCTAAACTCGGAGGTGTCGTACGTTCGGTACTAGATCGGTTGGATCGTGAAGACATTCGACTACATCAACCGCGTTAACCTAACGCTTCCGCTTTTGGTCTATGAGGGTACGTGGACACACTCTCCCCCTCTCGTTGCTATGCATCTCCTAGATAGATCTTGCGTGGTCATAAGAATTTTTTTGAAATTGCATGCTACGTTCCCCAACAGTGGCATCCGAGCCAGGTCTATGCGTAGATGATATGCACGAGTAGAACACAAAGAGTTGTGGGCGATAATAGTCATACTGCTTACCACCAACGTCTTATTTTGATTCGGCGGTATTGTTGGATGAAGCGGCCCGGACCAACCTTACATGACCACGTTCATGAGACCGGTTCCACCGACAGACATGCAACTTGTTTTGCATAAAGGTGGCTGGCGGGTGTCTGTTTCTCCAACTTCAGTTGAATCGAATTTGACTACGGTCGGTCCTTGTTGAAGGTTAAAACATCACACTTGACGAAAATTCGTTGTGGTTTTGATGCGTAGGTAAGAACGGTTCTTGCTAGAAGCCCGTAGCAGCCACGTAAAACCTGCAACAACAAAGTAGAGGATGTCTAACTTGTTTTTTCAGGGCATGTTGTGATGTGATATGGTCAAGACATGATTTGATATAAGTTATTATATGAGATGATCATGTTTTGTAAAAGTTATCGGCAATTGGCAGGAGCCTTATGGTTGTCGCTTTATTGTATGAAATGCAATCGCCATGTAATTGCTTTACTTTATCACTATGTGGTAGCGATAGTTGTAGAAGAAATAGTTGGCGAGACAACAACGACGCTACGATGGAGATCAAGGTGTCAAGCCGGTGACGATGGAGATCATGACGGTGCTTTGGAGATGGGGATCAAAGGCACAAGATGATGATGGCCATATCATGTCACATATTTTGATTGCATGTGATGTTTATCTTTTATGCATCTTATTTTGCTTAGTACAGCGGTAGCATTATAAGATGATCCCTCACTAAATTTCAAGGTATAAGTGTTCTCCCTGAGTATGCACTGTTGCGACAGTTCGTCGTGCCGAGACACCACGTGATGATCGGGTGTGATAAGCTCTACATTCACATATAACGGGTGCAAGATAGTATTGCATGTGCAGAATACTCGGGTTAAACTTGACGAGCCTAGCATATGCAGATATGGCCACGGAACACTGAGACCAAAAGGTCGAACGTGAATCATATAGTAGATATGATCAACATAGAGATGTGTACCATTGGAAACCACTCCATCTCACATGATGATCGGACATGGTTTAGTTGATATGGATCACGTGATCATTTAGATGACAAGAGGGATGTCTATCTAAGCGGGAGTTCTTAAGTAATATGATTAATTGAACTTAAATTTATCATGAACTTAGTCCTGATAGTTTTTGCATATCTATGTTGTTATAGATCAATGGCCCGTGCTACCGTTCCCTTGAATTTTAATGTGTTCCTAGAGAAATCTAAGTTGAAAGATGATGGTAGCAACTACACGGAGTGGGTCCGTAACTTGAGGATTATCCTCATTGCTGCACAGAAGAATTACGTCCTGGAAGCATCGCTAGGTGCAAGACCCGATGCAGAAGCAACTCCGGACGTTATGAACGTCTAGCAAATTAAAGCTGATGGCTACTCGATAGTTCAGTGTGCCATGCTTTATGGCTTAGAATCGGGACTTCAAAGACGTTTTGAACATCATGGAGCATATGAGATGTTCCAGGAGTTGAAGTTAATATTTCAAGCAAATGCTCGAGTTGAGAGATATGAAGTCTCCAACAAGTTCTATAGCTGCAAGATGGAAAATAGTTCTGTCAGTGAAAACATACTCAGAATGTCTGGGTACCATAACCACTTGACTCGGCTGGGAGTTAATCTTCCTGATGATAGTATCATTGACAGAGTTCTTCAATCACTACCACCAAGCTATAAAGGCTTCGTATGAACTATAATATGCAAGGGATAGAAAAGACAATTCCCGAGCTCTTCGCAATGCTAAAGGCTGCGGAGGTAGAAATCAAGAAGGAGCATCAAGTGTTGATGGTTAACAAGACCACTAGTTTCAAGAAAAAGGGCAAAGGGAAGAAGGGGAACTGCAAGAAGAATAGCAAGCAAGTTGCTGCTCCTGGGAAGAAGCCCAAGTCTGGACCTAAGCCTGAAACTGAGTGCTTCTACTGCAAAGGGACTGGTCACTGGAAGCAGAACTGCCCCAAGTATTTGGCGGATAAGAAGGATGGCAAAGTGAAAGGTATATTTGATATACATGTTATTGATGTGTACCCTATTAATGCTCGTAGTAGCGCCTGGGTATTTGATACTGGTTCTGTTGCTCATATTTGCAACTCGAAACAGGGGCTATGGATTAAACGAAGATTGGCTAAGGACGAGGTGACGATGCGCGTCGGAAATGGTTCCAAGGTCGATGTGATCACCGTCGGCATGCTACCTCTACATCTACCTTCGGGATTAGTTTTAGACCTGAATAATTGTTATTTGGTGCCAGCGTTGAGCATGACCATTATATCTAGATCTTGTTTGATGTGAGACGGTTATTCATTTAAATCAGAGAATAATGGTTGTTCTATTTATATGAGTAATATATTTTATGGTCATGCACCCTTGATGAGTGGTCTATTTTTGTTGAATCTCGATCGTAGTGATACACATATTCATAATATTGAAGCCAAAAGATGCAAAGTTAATACTGATAGTGCAACTTATTTGTGGCACTGCCATTTAGGTCATATTGGTGTAAAGCGCATAAAGAAACTCCTTGCTGATGGGCTTTTGGAATCATTTGATTATGAATCACTTGATGCTTGCGAACCATGCCTCATCGGCAAGATGACTAAGACTCCGTTCTCCGGAACAATGGAGTGAGCCACTGACTTATTGGAAATAATACATACTGATGTATGCGGTCCGATGAGTGTTGAGGCTCGCGGCAGGTATCGTTATTTTCTGACCTTCACAGATGATTTGAGCAGATATGGGTATATCTACATAATGAAACACAAGTCTAAAACATTTGAAAAGTTCAAAGAATTTCAGAGTGAAGTGGAAAATCATCATAACAAGAAAATAAAGTTTCTATGATCTGATCGCGAAGGCGAATATTTGAGTTACGAGTTTGGTCTTCATTTGAAACAGTGTGGAATAGTTTCGCAACTCACGCCACCTAAAACGCCACAGCATAATGGTGTGTCTAAATGTGGTAACCGTACTTTATTAGATATGGTGTGATATATGATGTCTCTTACCGATTTATCACTATCATTTTGGGGTTATGCTTTAGAGATGGCTGCCTTCACGTTAAATAGGGCACCATGTAAATCCATTGAGACGACTCCATACGAACTGTGGTTTGGCAAGAAACCTAAGCTGTTGTTTCTTAAAGATTGGGGTTGCGACGCTTATGTGAAAAAGCTTCAGCCTGATAAGCTCGAACCCAAATCGGAGAAATGCGTCTTCATAGGATACCCAAAGGAAACTGTTGGGTACACCTTCTATGACAGATCCGAAGGCAAGATATTTGTTGCTAAGAATGGATCATTTCTAGAGAAGGAGTTTCTCTAGAAAGAAGTGAGTGGGAGGAAAGTAGAACTTGATGAGGTAGTTGTACCTTCTCCCGAATTGGAAAGTAGTTCATCACAGAAATCAGTTCCAGTGATGCCTAAATCAATTAGTGAGGAAGTTAATGATGATGATCATGAAACTTCACATCAAGTTACTACCAAACCTCGTAGGTCAACCAGAGTACGTTCCGCACCAGAGTGGTACGGTAATTCTGTTCTGGAAGTCATGTTACTAGACCATGACGAACCTACGAACTATAAGGAAGCGATGATGAGCCAAGATTCTGCGAAATGGCTTGAGGCCATGAAATCTGAGATGGGATCCATGTATGAGAACAAAGTGTGGACATTGGTTGACTTGCCCGATGATCGGCAAGCCATACAGAATAAATGGATTTTCAAGAAAAAGACTGATGCTGACGGTAATGTTACTATCTACAAAGCTCGACTTGTTGCGAAAGGTTTTCGACAAGTTCAGGTAGTTGACTACGATGAGACTTTCTCACCCGTAGCGATGCTTAAGTCTGTGTGACTCATGTTAGCAATTGCTGCATTTTATGATTATGAAATTTGGCAAATGGATGTCAAAACAGCATTCCTTAATGGATTTCTTAAAGAAGAGTTGTATATGATGCAACTAGAAGGTTTTGTCGATCCTGAAGGTGCTAACAAGTGTGCAAGCTCCAGCAATCCATTTATGGACTGGTGCAAGCATCTCGGAGTTGGAATATACGCTTTGATAGTGTGATCAAAGCATATGGTTTTATACAGACTTTTGGTGAAGCCTATATTTACAAGAAAGTGAGTGGGAGCTCTGTAGCATTTCTAATATTATATGTGGATGACATATTGTTGATTGGAAATAATACAGAATTTCTGGATAGCATAAAAGGATACTTGAATAAGAATTTTTCAATGAAAGACCTCAGTGAAGCTGCCTATATATTGGGCATCAAGATCTATAGAGATAGATCAAGACGCTTAATTGGACTTTCACAAAGCACATACCTTGATAAAGTTTTGAAGAAGTTCAAAATGGATCAGTCAAAGAAAGGGTTCTTGCCTGTGTTACAAGGTGTGAAGTTGAGTCAGACTCAATGCCCGACCACTTCAGAAGATAGAGAGAAAATGAAAGTCATTCCCTATGCCTCAGTGATACGTCTCCAACGTATCTATAATTTTTTTATTGTTCCATGCTATTATATATTCTGTTTTGGATGTTTAATGGGATTTATTATACACTTTTGTATTATTTTTGGGACTAACCTATTAACCGGAGGCCCAGCCCAAATTGCTGTTTTTTTTGCCTATTTCAGTGTTCTGCAGAAAAGGAATATCAAACGGAGTCCAAACGGAATGAAATCTTCAGGAACGTGATTTTTGGAACAAACGTGATCTAGAGGACTTGGAGTGGACGTCAAGCAACAGACAAGAAAGCCATGAGGTAGGGGGCACGCCTACCCCCCTCCCAGGGCGCGCCCTCCACCCTCGTGGGCCCCTCGTGGCTCCAAAGACCTACTTCTTCCTCCTATATATACCTACGTACCCCCAAACCATCAGAAGCGCCCACGAAAACCTAATTCCACCGCCGCAACCTTCTGTACCCGTGAGATCCCATCTTGGGGCCTTTTCCGGCGTCCTGCCGGAGGGGGCATTGATCACGGAGGGCCTCTACATCAACACCATAGCCTCTCTGATGATGCGTGAGTAGTTTACCTCAGACCTTCGGGTCCATTGTTATTACCTAGATGGCTTCTTCTCTCTCTTTTGATCTCAATACAAAGTTCTCCTCGATTCTCTTGGAGATCTATTTGATGTAACTCTTCTTTTGCAGTGTGTTTGTCGAGATACAATGAATTGTGGGTTTATGATCAAGATTATCTATGAACAATATTTGAATCTTCTCTGAATTCTTTTATGTATGATTGGTTATCTTTGCAAGTCTCGTCGAATTATCAGTTTGGTTTGGCCTACTAGATTGATCTTTCTTGCAATGGGAGAAGTGCTTAGCTTTGGGTTCTATCTTGCGGTGTCCTTTCCGAGTGACAGCAGGGGCAGCTAGGCACGTATTGTATTGTTGCCATCGAGGATAAAAAGATGGGGTTTATATCATATTGCATGAGTTTATCCCTCTACATCATGTCATCTTGCTTAAAGCGTTACTCTGTTCTTATGAACTTAATACTCTAGATGCACGCTGGATAGCGGTCGATGTGTGGAGTAATAGTAGTAGATGAAGAATCGTTTCGGTCTACTTGTAATGGACGTGATGCCTATATACACGATCATACCTAGATATTCTCATAACTATGCTCAATTCTATCAATTGCTCGATAGTAATTCGTTTACCCACCGTAATATTTATGCTATCTTGAGAGAAGCCACTAGTGAAACCTATGGCCCCCGGGTCTATTTTCCATCATATTAATCTCCCAACAACAAGCTATTTCTGGCGCCGTTTATTTTACTTTGCATCTTTATTTACTCTTTATCATAAAAATACCAAAAATATTATCTTATCATATCTATCAGATCTCACTCTCGTAAGTGACCGTGAAGGGATTGGCAACCCCTTTATCATGTTGGTTGCGAGGTTCTTATTTGTTTGTGTAGGTGCGTGGGACTCGAGCATAGTCTCCTACTGGATTGATACCTTGGTTCTCAAAAACTGAGGGAAATACTTACGCTACTTTACTACATCACCCTTTCATCTTCAAGGGAAAACCAACGCAGTGCTCAAGAGGTAGAAAGAAGGATTTCTGGCGCCGTTACCGGGGAGTCTACGCACAAGTCAAGACATACCAAGTACCCATCACAAACTCTTATCCCCCGCATTACATTATTTGCCATTTTCCTCTCGTTTTCCTCTCCCCCACTTCACCCTTGCCGTTTTATTCGCCCTTCTTCTGTTCGTCTTTTTCGTTTACTTTGATGTCTTACTTGGCTCGTTTGCTCGTTTGGTTGGAATAGTTGTGTATTTATTGCTAAATAAAGAGCCTAAGATCTATGGATCCTCATCCGCTTGCCAATATTTTTAAGATATCCAATTATGATGAACCAATTCCTAGTGATTTGGGTGCACTAGATTATCTTTATAAGGTTTTGCTTGAAATCCGTGAATCTGAAAATTGTGATAAGTGCTTTATGAAGTGATTCACAATAGATCTTTGAATAAAAAGCATGATTGCAATGATGTTATTATAAATTCTATTAATGTCAATTGTGTTAATGATATGCAAAACCCTAAGCTTGGGGATGCTAAGTTTGCTATGTCTACTACTAGTTGCAATGATCATGATTGGGGTGATTCTTCTTATGATCTTGAAAATTTATTTAAGCCCCATGATGAATATGAGATTGATAGTAGTGTTTGCAATAATATTGAAAGTGGGTCTGCAAGACTGTCAACTTTAGATCCCACATATTTGGAGAATATTCAATCTTATGAATTTTTTGATAAAAGTGGGTTTGGAGAGGTCATGACTTTAGTTAATGTTAATCCCACTATTTCGGAAGAGTGTCAACTTTGCATGCATGTGGATCACGAAGAGAATATGTTATGTGATAGCTATATTGTTGAATTTGCTTTTGATCCTACATGTAATTATTATGAGAGAGGAAAATATGGTGATAGAAATTTTCATGTTACAAAATTACCTCTCGTTATGTTGAGATTGCTATTGTTTCTTTCCGCTTCCTTGCATATGCTAGTTTTTGCTTGCTATGATAATTTGTTGGCCTATAAGATGCCTATGAATAAGAAGTATGTTAGACTTAGATGTGTTTGTCACATGTTACATGATGCTCTCTTTGTGCTTCAATTCTTGTCTTTCATGTGAGCATCTTCGAAAAATCACGAAAAATCAATGCCTAGCTAAAAGGCTTTAAAGAAAAGCGCTTGTTGGGAGACAACCCAATATTTTTCCTTTCAGTTATTCAATAAATATTTGATCTAGCCTCTGGTTAGATGTGTTTTTATGTTTTAATTAGTTTTTGTGCCAAGTGAAACCTATAGGATCTTCTTGGATGATAGTTATTTGATCTTGCTGAAAATTCCAGAAACTTTCTGTTCACAAAAACAATTTTTTAAAATCACCAGAACGTGATAAAATTCTGAGTCCAATTGCAACAGATCAATAAACAAATTATCTAGGTCATCCTATTTTGGTAGATTTTTCTGTGTTCCAGAAGTTTGTGATAGTTACAGATTACTACAGACTGTTCTGTTTTTGACAGATTCTGTTTTTCGTGTGTTGTTTGCTTATTTTGATGAATCTATGGCTAGTAAAAGAGTTTATAAACCATAGATAAGTTGGAATACAGTAGGTTTAACACCAATATAAAGAAATAATGAGTTCAATACAGTACCTTGAAGTGGTGTTTGTTTTCTTTCGCTAACGGAGCTCACGAGATTTTCTGTTAAGTTTTGTGTTGTGAAGTTTTCAAGTTTTGGGTAAAGATCTGATGGATTATGGAACAAGGAGTGGCAAGAGCCTAAGCTTGGGGATGCCCAAGGCACCCCAAGGTAAATATAAGGACACCAAAAAGCCAAAGCTTGGGATGCCCCAGAAGGCATCCCCTCTTTCGTCTTCGTCCATCGGTAACATTACTTGGAGCTATATTTTTATTCACCACATGATAGGTGTTTTGCTTGGAGCGTCTTGTATGATTTGAGTATTTGCTTTTAGTTTACCACAATCATCCTTGCTGTACACACATTTTGAGAGAGACACACATGATTCGGAATTTATTAGAATACTCTATGTGCTTCACTTATATCTTTTGAGCTATATAGTTTTTGCTCTAGTACTTCACTTATATCTTTTAGAGCACGGTGGTGGATTGTTTTATAGAAACTATTGTTCTCTCATGCTTCACTTATATTATTTTGAGAGTCCTACAAAAAAGCATGATAATTTTCTTAAATTGAGAAGGTAGTCCTAATATGATAGGCATCCAAGATTAGTAAAAACTTTCTTATAAGTGCATTGAATATTAAGAGAAGTTTGATGCTTGATAATTGTTTTGAGATATAAAGATGGTGATATTAGAGTCATGCTAGTTGAGTAGTTGTGAATTTGAGAAATACTTGTGTTAAAGTTTGTGATTCCCGTAGCATGCACGTATGGTGAACTGTTATGTGATGAAGTCGGAGCATGATTTATTTATTGATTGTCTTCCTTATGAGAAGCGGTCGGGGACGAGCGATGGTCTTTTCCTACCAATCTATCCCCCTAGGAGCATGCACGTAATACTTTGTTTCGATAACTAATAGATTTTTGCAACAAGTATATGAGTTCTTTATGACTAATGTTGAGTCCATGGATTATACGCACTCTCACACTTCCACCATTGCTAGCCTCTCTAATACCGTGCACTTTTCGCCGGTATCATACACCCACCATATACCTTCCTCAAAACAGCCACCATACCTACATATTATGGCATTTCCATAGCCATTCCAAGATATATTTCCATGCAACTTTCCACCGTTCCGTTTGCTATGACACGCTTCATCATTGTCATATTGCTTTGCATGATCATGTAGTTGACATCATATTTGTGGCTAAGCCACCGTTCATAATTTTTTATACATGTCACTCTTGATTCATTGCATATCCCGGTACTCCGCCGGAGGCATTCACATAGAGTCATATTTTTGTTCTAAGTATTGAGTTGTAATTCTTGAGTTGTAAGTAAATAAAAGTGTGATGATTATCACTATTAGAGCATTGTCCCAAGTGAGGAAAGGATGACGGAGACTATGATTCCCCCATAAGTCGGGATGCGACTCCAGACGAAAAATAAAAAAATAAAAAAAGAGGCCATAAAAAAAGGGAAAAGGCCCAAATAAAAAAAAAGAGAAAAAGTGAGAAGGGACAATGTTACTAGCCTTTTTACCACACTTGTGCTTTAAAAGTAGCACCATGATCTTCATGATAGAGAGTCTCCTATGTTGTCCTTTTCATATACTAGTGGAATTTTACATTATAGAACTTGGCTTGTATATTCCAATGACGGGCTTCCTCAAAATGCCCTAGGTCTTCGTGAGCAAGCGAGTTGGATGCACACCCACTTAGTTTCTTTTGTTGAGCTTTCATACACTTATAGCTCTAGTGCATCCGTTGCATGGCAATCCCTACTCACTCACATTGATATCTATTGATGGGCATCTCCATAGCCCGTTGATACGCCTAGTTAATGTGAGACTATCTTCCCTTCTTTTGTCTTCTCCACAACCACCATTCTATTCCACATATAGTGTTATGTCCATGGCTCACGCTCATGTATTGCGTGAAGATTGAAAAAGTTTGAGAACATCAAAAGTATGAAACAATTGCTTGGCTTGTCATCAGGGTTGTGCATGATTAAATACTTTGTGTGATGAAGATAGAACATAGCGAGACTATATGATTTTTGTAGGGATAACTTTCTTTGGCCATGTTATTTTGAGAAGACATGATTGCTTAGTTAGTATGCTTGAAGTATTATTACTTTTATGTCAATATTAAACTTTTATGTTGAATCTTTCGGATCTGAATATTCATACCACAAATAAGAGAATTACATTAAGGAATATGCTAGGTAGCATTCCACATCAAAAATTCTGCTTTTATCATTTACCTACTCGAGGACGAGCAAGAATTAAGCTTGGGGATGCTTGATACGTCTCCAACGTATCTATAATTTTTTATTGTTCCATGCTATTATATATTCTGTTTTGGATGTTTCATGGGCTTTATTATACACTTTTATATTATTTTTGGGACTAACCTATTAATCGGAGGCCCAGCCCAAATTGTTGTTTTTTGCCTATTTCAGTGTTTCGCAGAAAAGGAATATCAAACGGAGTCCAAACGGAAAGAAACCTTTGGGAACGTGATTTTTGGAACAAACGTGATCCAGAGGACTTGGAGTGGACGTCAAGCAACAGACGAGGAAGCCACGAGGTAGGGGGGCGCGCCTACCCCCCCCCCCCCCAGGGCGTGCCCTCCACCCTCATGGGCCCCTCGTGCCTCCATCGACCTACTTCTTCCTCCTATATATACCTACGTACCCCAAACCATCAGAAGCGCCCACGAAAACCTAATTCCACCGCCGCAACCTTATGTACCCGTGAGGTCCCATCTTGGGGCCTTTTCCGGCATCCTGCTAGAGGGGCATTGATCACGGAGGGCTTCTATATCAACACCATAGCCTCTCTAATGATGTGTGAGTAGTTTACCTCAGACCTTCGGGTCCATTGTTATTACCTAGATGGCTTCTTCTCTCTCTTTGGATCTCAATACAAAGTTCTCCTTGATTCTCTTGGAGATCTATTTGATGTAACTCTTCTTTTGCGGTGTGTTTGTCGACATCCGATGAATTGTGGGTTTATGATCAAGATTATCTGAACAATATTTGAATCTTCTCTGAATTCTTTTATGTATGATTGGTTATCTTTGGAAGTCTCTTTGAATTATCAGTTTGGTTTGGCCTACTAGATTGATCTTTCTTGCAATGGGAGAAGTGCTTAGCTTTGGGTTCAATCTTGCGGTGTCCTTTCCCAGTGACAGCAGGGGCAGGAAGGCACGTATTGTATTGTTGGCATCGAGGATAAAAAGATGGGGTTTATATCATATTGCATGAGTTTATCCCTCTACATCATGTCATCTTGCTTAAAGCATTACTCTGTTCTTATGAACTTAATACTCTAGATGCATGCTGGATAGCGGTCGATGTGTGGAGTAATAGTAGTAGATGTAGAACCGTTTCGGTCTACTTGTCACGGACGTGATGCCTATATACATGATCATACCTAGATATTCTCATAACTATGCTCAATTCTATCAATTGCTCGATAGTAATTCATTTACCCACCGTAATATTTATGCTATCTTTAGAGAAGCCACTAGTGAAACCTATGGCTCCCGGGTCTATTTTCCATCATATTAATCTCCCGACAACATGCTATTTCTGGCGCCGTTTATTTTACTTTACATCTTTATTTACTCTTTATCATAAAAATACCAAAAATATTATCTTATCATATCTATCAGATCTCACTCTCATAAGTGACCGTGAAGGGATTGACAACCCCTTTATCGCGTTGGTTGCAAGGTTCTTATTTGTTTGTGTAGGTGCGTGGGACTCGAGCGTAGTCTCCTACTGTATTGATACCTTGGTTCTCAAAAAATGAGGGAAATACTTACACTACTTTACTGCATCACCATTTCCTCTTCAAGGGAAAACCAACGCAGTGCTCAAGAGGTAGCACTCAGCGATAGGTTCTATCATGTATGCAATGCTGTGTACCAGACCTGATGTGTGCCTTCCTATAAGTTTAGCAGGGACGTACCAACGTAATCCAGGAGTGGATCACTGGACAGCGGTCAAGAACATCCTGAAATACCTGAAAAGGACTAAGGATATGTTTCTCATTTATGGAGGTGACAAAGAGCTTGTCTTAAATGGTTACGTCGATGCAAACATTGACACTGATCCGGATGACTCTAAGTCACAAACCGGATATGTATTTATATTGAATGGTGGAGCTGTCAGTTGTTGCAGTTCCAAGCAGAGCGTTGTGGCGGGATCTACGTGTGAAGCGGAGTACATAGCTGCTTCGGAAGTAGCAAATGAAGGAGTATGGATGAAGGAGTTCATATCCGATCTAGGTGTAATACCTAGTGCATCGGGTCCAATGAAAATCTTTTGTGACAATACTGGAGCAATTGCCTTAGCGAAGGAATCAGATTTCACAAGAGAACCAAACACATCAAGAGATGCTTCAAATCCATCCGCGATCAAGTCAAGGAGGGAGACATAGAGATTTGCAAAAATACATATGGATCTGAATGTTGTAGACCCGTTGACTAAGCCTCTTCCACGAGCAAAACATGATCAGCACCAAGACTCCATGGGTGTTAGAATCATTACTATGTAATCCAGATTATTGACTCTAGTGCAAGTGGGAGACTGAAGGAAATATTCCCTAGTGGCAATAACAAAATTGTTATTTATATTTCCTTATATCATGATAAATGTTTATTATTCATGCTAAAATTGTATTAACCGAAAACTTAGTACATGTGTGAATACATAGACAAAACAGAGTGTCCCTAGTATGCCTCTACTTGACTAGCTCGTTAATCGAAGATAGGTAAGTTTCCTAACCATAGACATGTGTTGTCATTTGATGAACGGGATCACATCATCAGAGAATGATGTGACGGACAAGACCCATCCATTAGCTTAACATAATGATTGTTAAGTTTTATTGCTATTGCTTTCTTCATGACTTATACATATTCCTCTGACTATGAGATTATGCAACTCCCAAATACCAGAGGAACACCTTGTGTGCTATCAAACGTCACAACATAACTGGGTGATTATAAAGATGCTCTACAGGTGTCTCCGAAGGTGTTTGTTGGGTTGGCATAGATCAATATTAGGATTTGTCACTCCGAGTATCGGAGAGGTGTCTCCGGGCCCTCTCGGTAATGAACATCACTATAAGCCTTACAAGCAATGTGACTAATGAGTTAGTTGCGGGATGATGCATTACGGAACAAGTAAAGAGACTTGCCGGTAACGAGATTGAACTAGGTATGAGGATACCGACGATCGAATCTCGGGCAAGTAACATACCGATGACAAAGGGAATAACATATGTTGTTATTGCGGTTTGACAGATAAAGATCTTCATAGGAACCAATATGAGCATCTAGGTTCCGCTATTGGTTATTGACCGGAGATGTGTCTCGGTCATGTCTACATAGTTCTCAAACCCGTAGGGTCCGCACGCTTTACGTTTGATGACGATTTATATTATGAGTTATGTGTTTTGGTGACCAAAGATTGTTCGGAGTCCCAGATGAGATCACGGACATGATGAGGAGTCTCGAAATGGTTGAGAGATAAAGATTGATATATTGGAAGATGGTATTCGGACACCGGATTGGTTTCGAGTGGTTTGGGTATTTTTTTCGAAGTACCGAGGGTTTACCGGAACCCCCCGGGGGAAGTCATGGGCCTCATGGGCCAGGGGAGAGAGAGGGGACAACTCACAAGGGGTGCCCCCCCATGGGAGACCGAATTGGACTAGGGGAGGGGGCGACGCCCCCCTTTCCCGCTCCCTTTCCCCCTTTCCCACTCCGGAGAAGGAAAGGGGAATCCTACTAGGACTAGGAGTCCTAGTAGGACTCCCCCCATGGCGCGCCCCTCTAGGCCAGCCGCCTCCTCCCCTCCTCCTTTATATACGGGGGCAGGGGGCACCCCAAAGCACAACAGTTGTCCTCTTAGCCGTGTGCGGTGCCCCCCTCCACAGTTTACTCCTCCAGTCATAGCGTCGTAGTGCTTAGGCGAAGCCCTGCATGGATCACATCACCATCACCGTCACCACGCCGTCGTGCTGACGAAACTCTCCCTTGACCCTCTGCTAGATCAAGAGTTCGAGGGACGTCATCGAGCTGAACGTGTGCTGAACTTGGAGGTGCCGTACGTTCGGAAATAAATCGGTTGGACCGTGAAGACGTGCGACTACATCAACCACGTTAACCTAACGCTTCCGCTTTGATTTTCCGAGGGTACGCGGACACACTCTCCCCCTCTCGTTGCTATGCATCTCCGAGATAGATTTTGCGTGATCGTAGGATTTTTTTTTTTTGAAATTGCATGCTACGTTCCCCAACACATGGACACGGGGGTGGCGGAAAAATTGCGATTTCGAGGTCAAAATTGAAGGGGAGAAAGAACAATTAGGCTATGGGGACACAATAGAAGATGGATCTACTTGCTAAACACCAAATCCATGGATTGAAATTTACAAAAATGCACTAGGAACAACAAATCACAAAAAATTGGTATAGCTCATTTTGTGGGGAATTTTCGAATTGGGACAAAAACACACAAAATTAGGCTAGAAAACGGTGGGGAAGACTCCAAATTCATGATCAACATGGCTCGAGATACCAAGATGTTGTAGGGTGGAGATCCTAAGTGGAGATCTTTCACAAATTGGAGGGGGGGTCCACAAAGAACGCGAACAGGAAATCACAAGAGGAACACTCAAGAACAAGTCTAATCATACATCAACTAGATTCACAAACACATGAGACTCACAAGGTACAAGAACAATCAAAGGAAACAAGATACATGGTAAAGTTCATCCCAAATCCTATGAAGGAGATGAGGCCTTGATGATCTAGATAGATCCTTCCCTCAAGGGGTTCTTGAATCCCTAAGGATCTTCTGCGATGGAGGTCTTGAACTCCAATAGAGTCTTCTCTCTCTCAAGAGGAATCCCACAACGGGAGGTGCATGAGATAAGCTCTAATGTCTAGATCTATTCTTAGCTAAGTCTAAATGGAGGAGGAAGTGGAGTATATACAGCCCTAGGGGATGAAGGGGTAAGCAGGGGCGAAATAGACATTACATGGGCAAGCCCACCAGCAACACACAGACAGCCCCGTGTGCACGGGGTAAGTGGAGCCCGTGCGCACGGGGTCTCCAGTGACCTGACAACATTTAGCCTATGCGTACAGGGCCTATAAGGTCCATGGACACGGGGTCCCATGTGCATGGTACACGCCTGTGTGCCCGGTGTCTTCAGATCCGTGCAGACTGGGAGGCCCGTGCGCACTGGGTCGCCTGGGAGCTACTGCCTTCTTCTTGGCAGTTCCTTCTTCGCTTCTAGGCTTCTCTCACGGATTGTATAGGCACTCTCTTGTGGATGATCTCCTCCATGGCACGTTCATCATCAGGCTCAAACCTATATGGTCACATGGTAGGACTGTCAAGTAGTATACCATCCTCGAGGGAACTAAGAAGACACGCATTATGGATTGAATTCACCTTAGTATGATTGAAGTAGAAGTTGGGTGTGTCTCTTAGCAATGGAACTCTTGACATGGTGATGCCCGTAGGATGCTCCACATCAGTATCGCGCACGTATTTCCCTAAAGGTGACCCTACGTTATTGAACCCATGAGAGGAAGATTCCCTTGAAGAGATGGTCTCTAGCAAGCTTTTTCCAAATTGTCAAGTCTAGCTTTTGACTGGATCCGCAAGCAAATAGTGATTCAAACACTTATAGTAAAAAGAAGGTACGAGGATGAGGTTTTAATGCTTACAATCTTGTACTGGTGTTCGGATAAAAAATGATATTAGTTTGTTCTCGGCAAGTCAACCATCTGGAGGTGCTTGCTTCGTTTGGAATGGGGGATGTGTCCAAATAAAATCCTAACCGGCACGAGTCCTGCATCAAGAATCAGTTGTCCTACTGAAGGCCCTATCCATCTCGCGCGGTTGCCCCAATAATTAAGATAATAATATCAGATAAAAGCTTTGGCCTTTCAATGACTACACCTCATGAATCCCCAAGGATATGACCCATGTTACCCTACTAAACCTTACTATGACTAGTGTTCGGTATAACACTTCATGGTCCCCTTGCTCATAACATCACCGGTGCTCGTTCTCCATGATACTGGGTACATGCAGGGATGAAGATCGCGGACAAGACAAGAGATACTTCATGATGCAATTTTATTTTACACATATAAGACGTTGGTGTCAAAGACTTCCATTGATGCCTTCTCCAAATACCTGGTGCTGCAAGGCTCATGCCTCACCCCGTACCTAACCGGACTACTCACACATGGAGATCAGCTTGCGAGAAGAAATCATTGAAGAACACACCTTGAGATTGATTGATTGCAATATGTCTTACAATGGATGCCTTGTTCGATGCACGATTACACGTATGAACTAGATGAGAGAGGCTATGGTGGTGGAGATGGCTATGGAGGTGAAAATGGCGGCCACTAGGGTTTGTGGATGGAGATGATGATGAATGGGTTGTGGCTGTGTGATACGTCTCCAATGTATCTATAATTTATGAAGTATTCATGCCATGTTTACAACAATTTTATATGGTTTTGGTATGATTTGCATGGAACTAACCCGAACTGACGTTGTTTTCAGCAGAACTACCGTGGTGTTGTCTTTTGTGCAGAAATGGAAGTTCTCCAAATGAGCTGAAACTTTTTGACGATTTTTTTGGAACAAAAGAGACCCCCGAAGCTTCGTGGGAGGGCCAGAAGAGCCACGAGGAGGGCACAACCCACCAGGGTGTGCCTGGTGGGCCTGGCTTGCCCCGATGGGTTGTGCTCACCTCGAGGCCCATCTTAGCGTGAAACCAACGCCAAAAAATCCTATAAATAGATAAACCATCAGGGGTTAACCTAGATCAGAAGTTCCGCCATCGTAGGCCTCTGTAGCCACTGAAAACCAATATAGACCCTGTTTCGCCACCCTTCCGGAGGGGGAATCATCTCCGGTGGCCATCTCCATCATCCCGGCGGCCACCACAATGAGGAGGGAGTAGTCCACCCTCGGGGCTGAGGGTTTGTACCAGTAGCTATGTGTTTAATATCTCTTTCTCTCTCTCTCTCTCTCTCTCTCTCTCTCTCTCTCTCGTGTTCTTGAGATGTCACGATCTGGATGTATCGCGGGCTTTGTTAATATAGTCGGATCATATGGTGTTTTCCCCTCTCTATCTTGTGATGAATTGAGTTTTCCCTTTGAGATTTCGTTTTTATCGGATTGAATACTTTTGTGGATTTGAGAACACTTGATATATGTGTTGCAACTGAATACTCGTGGTGACAATGGGGTATCGTATTGATTCACTTGATATATGTTTTGGCACTCAACTCGCGGATTCCCGAGGTGGCATTGGGGTAATCTATGCATAGGGGTTGATGCACGTGATTGTCTTTGTTTCTCCGGTAGAAATCTTGGGGCACTCTTTGAAGTTCTTTGTGTTGGATTGAGTATTATGAATATGAATTTGCTTTGGTGTCATTTTAGTATGAACTCTAGGATAGATCAAACAGAGAGAATATCTTTGTGTTATTTTAGTACGAACTCTTGAATAGATCAAACGAAAAGAATAGCTTTGAGGTTGTTTCGTACCCTACAAACAACTTATTCTTATGTTCTCCACTGGATAGGAACTTTGGAGTGATTCTTCATCGCACTTTCAGGGATGTTATATGATCCTGTTATATTAGCACTGTTGAGAGATCGCACTAGTGAAAGTACATACCCTAGGCCTCATTTTGAAGCATTGTAATACTGTTTTTGTGCCCGTTTACAATTTGCTACCCTGCTGTTTTTATTTATTCAGATTATAAAAAAATATTTCTACCATCCATATTACACCTTTATCAGCATCTCTTCGCCGAACAAGTGCACCTATACAATTTGCAATTGTATTGGGTGTGTTGGGGACACAAGAGATTTCTTGTATTTGGTTGCAGGGTTGTTTGAGAGAGACCATCTTCATTCTACGCCTCCCACAGATTGATAAACCTTAGGTCATCCACTTGAGGGAAAATTGCTACTATCCTACAAAACTTTGCGCTTGGAGGCCCAACACGTGTCTACAAGAATAAACTTGCATAGTAGACATCAAGCTCTTTTCTGGCGCCATTGCCGGGGAGGTGAGTGCTTGAAGGTATATCTTTAGATCTTGCAATTGAATCTTTTAGTTTCTTATTTTATCACTAGTTTGGTTCATAAAAGAAAACTACAAAAAAATGGAATTGAGGTTGCATCATATTATTCATCTATATAATATCTTTTTTGAAGATGATGGAAAGGAAAATTGTGCTCACTTGATAGAAGAAGAATTCGATAGAGTGTTTGGTATAAAGGATGAGCATGATTGCAATGTTGTTAGTATGAATTCTTTGAATATCCATGATGCTAATGGTATGCAAAGCCGTAAGCTTGGGGATGCTATGTTTGATGAAAATGATATATTTAGTCCCCCAAGATTTGATGTGCAAATTTGTTATAATGATTGCATGCCTCCTATTTATGATGATTATATTGATGAAAGTAGATTTGGAAAGGTCATGACTTTATTTAATTATGAATCCACTATCTTGGAGGAGGTTGCAATTGATCATGACAACAAAGTTCCTATATATGATTATTATGGTGATGGCATGTATGCTATATTTAATAATGATAACAATGAAACTTGTCATCATGATTTTAATTTCCAATCACATGATAGTTATTTTGTTGAGTTTGCTCCCACTACTATTCATGAGAATAAATTTGCTTATGTGGAGAGTAATAAAATTTCTATGCTTGTGGATCATGAAAAGAATGCTTTATTTGATAGTTATATTGTTGAATTCTTTCATGATGTTACTGACAATTATTATGGGAGAGGAACGTGTGCTTCTACATATCTCAATAATATCAAGTTTCCTCTCTATGTGTTGAAAATCTTGAAGTTTTTCTTGTTTTGCCTTCCTATGCTAGTTGATTTTTGTTCCCATAAGTTGTTTGACCACAAAATCCCTATACATAGGAAGTGGGTTAGACTTAAATGTGCTTGCCATGTGATTCACGATGCTCTTATTATGTTTCAATTCTTATCTTTTATGCGTACATAATTGAAATCATCATGCCTAGCTAAAAGGCAATAAAGAAAAGCGCTTGTTGGGAGACAACCCAACATTTACCCCTACTGTTTTTGTGTGTTCACATGATTAGGCTACTGTAGTAATCATGTTTTATAGCTTTTGTTTCAATAAAGTGCAATGTAAAGCCTTTGGGATAGTGTGGATGATAGTTGACTTGAATCTGTACAAAAACAGAAACTATTGCCTCTAGAAACATAATTGTTTAAATTCACTGGAGCGTCAAAAAATTCTGAATTTTTTTACAGATGATTGATATACAAATTTTCTATGTGGTCCTATGTTTTCAGAATTGTTGGAGTTGCGGAAGTATGACTAATATTCAGATCTTTACAGACTGTTCTGTTTTTAACAGATTCTGTTTTCAATGCATAGTTTGCTTGTTTTATAGTTTCTATGGCTTATATTGCTCAATATAAATTGTGGAAATGATATGCTATAGTAGTAATTGTGTGGAAACAATTATGAATCTTGTCTTTTACAGTACCAAAGTGAAATGGTTTGCTCTTTATCATACTAACCTATCTCACGAAGTTCCGTTAAGTTTCATGTGATTGAAGTTTTCAAGTTTTGGGTGAGATGTCGATATGAGGAGAATAAGGAGTGTCAAGACCCTAAGATTGGGGATTCTCAAGGCACCCCAAGGTAATATTCAAGGAAGATCCAAGCAACTAAGCTTGGGGATGCCCCGGAAGGCATCCCTCTTTCGTCTCCAACACTATCGGTAACCTCACTTGGAGCTATGTTTTCATTCGTCACATGATATGAGTTTTGCTTGGAGCGTAAATTTATTTTGTTAGAATTTTCTTGCTGTTATTTATAATAATGTTTTGCATCTTTTATTTCAATAAAAGTGGCATTGATAGCCTTTACTATGCTTATTTTACAAGTCTACATGTTGCTGTTTGAAAACAGAAAGTTTACCGCTGTTGCAAACATTCTCTAGAAAAGTCAGAATGTGATAAAATGCTGAAACTTTTTGCAAAATAAGATCTGATAAATTCTCTACAGTTTGGTATTTTTTCAGAATTTTTGGAGTTATGGAAGTATGATGAATATTGCATTCTTTACAGACTGTACTGTTTTGGCAGATTGCTGTTATGTTTGCATTGTTTGTATATGTTTGCTTGTTTAATGATTCTATTTGAGGATAGGAGTATCAAATATGCAGAGGCATTTAGTATGCAATGTTGAATAGTAATTTTAGTGATTTGCTACAGTAGAGAATGATAAGGTTTCTGCATTGGTTTATACTAACTTATCTCACGAGTTCTTGTTGAGTTTTGTGTGGATGAAGCTTTTGAGATCTAAGAAAACCGTGATATGAGAAGAATTAAGGAGACACAAAAGCTCAAGCTTGGGGATGCCCAAGGCACCCCCAAATAATATTTCAAGAAGTCTCAAGCAGCTAAGCTTGGGGATGCCCCGGCAGGCATCCCACCTTTCTTCTTCAACAATTATCGGTTAGTATCGGTTGAGCCTAAGTTTTTGCTTCTTCACATGAGTTGTGCTATCCTTGAAATGTCAGTTTATTTTCATTTTGCTTTTTTTAATAAAATACTTAGATCTTAATTTTTTAAATAAAATAGAGTCTTCAAATAGTTGACAGGGAGGCTAGGTAAGCGGCACGCACATCCCGTCAACGAAGCTCTTTTCTATAGAATTGCTCTAGTGCTTCACTTATATCTTTTAGAGCATGGTGTGATTTAGTATTTTTGAAGAAATTCTCTCTTGCTTCACTTAAATTAATTTGAGAGAAAGAAATATTATGCCCATGATCTTCACTTATTTGTTTGAGCTTATCAAAAGCAACACATGAAAATTAGTTCCAAAGTGATAGATATCCAAGAACGATGTAATAAAAACTTTCATGAAGATCATTGGACAAAATAAACTTGATTCCTAGTAATAGTTTTGAGATATGATGATGTGATATGTGAGTCATGTTGATGAGTAATTATGCTTTAGTAAGAATATTGGTGTTAAGGTTTGTGATTCCCTATGCAAGCAAGAAAGTCAATAGTCATGCAATGAAATTATATCCTACTTGTGGGGCATTATTCGGTGTTAATTATGCTTAATGCTTGCTTACGAGATTATTCGTTTCTTGGTTGCTCGCTTCTCAATCTTTTGCTAGCCTTCATTTTGCACTAAGTATGATCACTACTTGTGCATCCAAAAACCTTTAAACCAGTTTTGCCACATAAGTCCACTATATCTACCTATATGCGGTATTCTTTTGCCGTTCTAAGCAAATTTGTATGTGCCATCTCTAATATTCGAAATAAACTTCTCTTTTGTGTGCTCGTACCGCTCGCAAGGTGATGTCTACTACACAACCTTCTTCTTGTAGACGTTGTTAGGCCTCCAAGTGCAGAGGTTTGTAGGACAGTAGCAAATTTCTCTCAAGTGGATAACCTAAGGTTTATCAATCCGTGGGAGGCGTAGGATGAAGATGGTCTCTCTCAAACAACCCTGTAACCAAATAACAAAGAGTCTCTTGTGTCCCCAGCACACCCAATACAATGGTAAATTGTATAGGTGCACTAGTTCGGCGAAGAGATGATGATACAAGTGCAATATGGATGGTAGATATAGATTTTTGTAATCTGAAATTATAAAAACAGCAAGGTAACAAGCGATAAAAGTGAGCGTAAACGGTATTGCAATGCTAGGAAACATGGCCTAAGGTTCATACTTTCACTAGTGCAAGTTCAGTCAACAATAATAACATAACTGGATCATATAACTATCGCTCAACATGAAACAAAGAGTCACTCCAAAGTCACTAATAGCGGAGAAAAAACGAAGAGATTATTGTTGGGTACGAAACCACGTGAAAGTTATCCTTTCTGATCGATCTATTCAAGAGTCCGTAGTAAAATAACACGAAGCTATTCTTTCCGTTCGATCTATCCTAGAGTTCGTACTAGAATAACACCTTAAGATACAAATCAACCAAAACCATAATGTCACCTAGATAGTCCAATGTCACCACAAGTATCCACAGGTATGATTATACGATATGCATCACACAATCTCAGATTCATCTATTCAAACCAACACAAAGTACTTCAAAGAGTGCCCCAAAGTTTCTACCGGAGAGTCAAGACAAAAACGTGTGCCAACCCCTATGCATAAGTTCACAAGGTCACTGAACCCGCAAGTTGATCACCAAAACATACATCAAGTAGATCACGTGAATATCCCATTGTCACCATAGATAAGCACATGCAAGACATATGTCAAGTGTTCTCAAATCCTTAAGGACTCAATCTGATAAGATGACTTCAAAGGGAAAACTCAATCCATTACAAGAGAGTAGAGGGGGAGAAACATCATAAGATCCAACTATAATAGCAAAGCTCGCGACACATCAAGATCGTGCCAAATCAAGAACACGAGAGAGAGAGAGAGATCAAACACATAGCTACTGGTACATACCCTCAGCCCCGAGGGTGAACTACTCCCTCCTCGTCATGGAGAGCTCCGGGATGATGAAGATGGCCACCGGTGAGGGATCCCCCCTCTGGAAGGGTGCCGGAACAGGGTCCCGATTGATTTTTGGTGGCTACAGAGGCTTGCGGCGGCTGAACTCCCGATCTAGGTTATGTTCTGGAAGTTTCAGTATATATAAGAGGTTTTGGCATCGGGAACAAGTCAGGGGGGTCTCTTAGGCGACCACGATGTAGGGGGCGTGCCCAGGGGGGTACAACATGCCCCCACCCTCGTGGGTGCCTCGGGACTCTTCTGGCCCATCTCCGATACTCCGTGGGCTTCTTCTGGTCCAAAAATAATCTTCGTCAATTTTCAAGTCAATTGGACTCCTTTTGGTTTTCCTTTTCTACGATACTCAAAAACAAGGAAAAACATAAACTGGCACTGGGCTCTAGGTTAATAGGTTAGTCCCAAAAATCATATAAAATAGCATATAAATGCATATAAAACATCCTAGATGGATAATATAATAGCATGGAATAATCAAAAATTATAGATACGTTGGAGACGTATCAAGCATCCCCAAGCTTAATTCCTGCTCGTCCTCGAGTAGGTAAATGATAAAAATAGAATTTTTGATGTGGAATGCTACCTAACATATTTATCAACGTAATCTTCTTTATTGTGGCAAGAATATTCAGATCCATAAGATTCAAGACAAAAGTTCAATATTGACATAAAAATAATAATACTTCAAGCATACTAAACAAGCAATTATGTCTTCTCAAAATAACGTAGCCAAAGAAAGTGCATCCCTACAAAATCATATAGTTTGGCCATGCTTCATTTTCGTCACACAAGATGCTCCCATCATGCACAACCCCAATGACAAGCCAAGCAATTGTTTCATACTTTAGTATTCTCAAACTTTTTCAACTTTAACGCAATACATGAGCGTGAGCCATGGACGTAGCACTACGGGTGGAATAGAATATAATGATGGGGGTTGTGTTGAGAAGACAAAAAAGGAGAAAGTCTCACATTGACGCGGCTAATCAATGGGCTATGGAGATTCCCATCAATTGATGTCAATGCGAGAGTAGGGATTGCCATGCAACGGATGCACTAGAGCTATAAATGTATGAAAGCTCAACAAAAGAAACTAAGTGGGTGTGCATCCAACTTGCTTGCTCACGAATACCTAGGGCATTTGAGGAAGCCCATTGTTGGAATATACAAGCCAAGTTCTATAATCAAAAATTCCCACTAGTATTTGAAAGTGACAATATAAGAGACTCTCTATCATGAAGATCATGGTGCTACTTTGAAGCACAAGTGTGGAAAAAGGATAGTAGCATCGTCCCTTCTTTTATTTATTTATATTTTTTGGGCCTTTTATTTTTTTATTTGGCCTTTCTCTTTTTTTTGGCCTTTTTTTTCTTTTTTTCATGGGGCAATGCTCTATTAATGATGATCATCACACTTCTATTTATTTACAACTCAATGATTACAACTCGATACTAGAACAAAATATGACTCTATATGAGTGCCTCTGGTGGTGTACCGGGATGGGCAATGAATCAAGAGTGACATCCATGAAAAATTATGCATGGTGGCCTTGCCACAAATACGATGTCAACTACATGATTATGCAAGGCAATATGACAATGATGAAGCGTGTCATAATAAATGGAACGGTGGAAAGTTACATGGCAATATATCTCGGAATGGCTATGGAAATGCCATAATAGGTAGGTATGTGTCGGGGAAACGACACCTATGGGATCACAAGAATCCCTACTACAGTTGCCGGGGCGCAGGGTTGCGAGAAGAGCAGGATTAGTAGTCAGCACAAGGATCGTTTACCCAGGTTCGGGCCGCGAGGATGCGTAAAACCCTAGTCCTGCTTTGGTGGGTATATTTCAGAGAGTTCTTGAGCTCTCGAACTAGCTGTGGTGAGTGTGTGGTTCGAAAGAGCCGAATCCTTCTCCAGTATGCCATGGGCCTCCTTTTATAGTCGAAAGGGGCTGCCACAGTGGCACACAGGAGGTGGAAAGGCGCACAGTGCGATGAGCTTATCGCTCGTATTACAGGACAAGACACATTTAATGCATAGCTTAGGTGTCCCCTTGCTTTATTGGGGACGGGGGCGAGGCCCGTCCCATCCGTCGCCGCTCCTCCTTGCTTCGACACGCGCCCTGGCTAGCGACGCATGCGGCGCCACGTAGGCAGGCAGGCAGCTGAGGTGGCGCGGTGGTGGAGCCTCCACAAAGATCTGCATGCCACCACGCATGCGCTTGATGAGTTGGCCTGGGAGCTGCATGTTGCCACGCAAGTGCACGCCCAGCTGGTTGGGCTGGCAGCTGCATGTGAACGGTGGTGGAGACTTGGTTGGTGCGGGCCTGGTAGTGGCCCTACTGACGTCCTCGGTGAGGGCCTTGCCGGGTGGCTCGGCAAGGGTCTTGCCATGGTGCGCTGTCGTCCCCAGCAAGGGCCTTGCCGGGGGTCTGGTGGCCTTCCTCGGCAAGGATCCTGCCGAGGATCGTCCTCTTCCAATCCTCATCTGATCTTGAGTGTTCCTTGTCTTCACAAAGATCTGCATGCCACCATGGAGGTGCCTCCCGAGCCCTGGCCCAATGTGATGTCGGAGACCGTGGGCTCAAGGGTGGCTCGCTCTGTTGGTGTGGGGCGAGCTGCCACGGCAAGGGCCTTGCCGGGGGAACCTGCTTCGTCCCTCTGCTCTTTGTGGTCTCGTCCTTGGCGTTGCTTTGGTTATCTTGGGCTTCGGTCTTACCTTGGCTCACCTCCCCTGTTCTGCTTGGTGTGACCGTGGGCCCGGCTCTGACTGCCCGTGCATAGGTAAAGGGGTACAAAAGTGCGCCCCTCCTTTTGTACACCGACAGGAGCCCCCGGGCCTGGGCCACACATAAGCGCAACACGTTGTTGGGCCAGGCCCAAAATGGTGCGCGGGCAGGCCGGGCGGTTTTTACCGCGGTAAAACTTTTCGCGCGCTGCGCTTCCCACGACCCGCGCGCGGCGCGGCGTGGCGTGGAGGGGTGTGCATGACGTGGGCGGCATGCGTGGGGTGGTTCCTGCACGCATGCGTCACATCGCAGTAAATGGGCACCGCGACCCGCACCTTCCCCATAAAAAGGGGAAACCGCGGGTGCACTGTTCCTTTTACCCTTCACGCAATCCCAATCTCGGAAGCCTCCCCTCGTCTTCCTCCTCTTCCCTAAGCCTCGCCCTTGCTTGCCGCCGTTGCGTTCCCGCCGCCCTCTGCTTTTCCCTTCTCCCCTAGCCGCCATTGCACCGAAATCCGTCAAGGGCAAGGGTGTGGCTAAGGAAGCCGAAGCGGCGGAGAGTGCGCTGGCGGTGCAGCGGACGCAGTCCGCCTTCTTCCCCTCGACAGTTGGCGTGCTCGAGCTTCGGGAATCCTTCAAGCCTCTGTGGGGGGTAAAGATGGGGGGAGAGAAGTCGGGGCACCCAGCCACATGCGTCATCCCCGCCAACTGCGTCGAGGCTGCCCCAAATCGGTACCCCTTCTTTGTCGACTATTTTTCCTGCGGGCTTTGTCCTCCCTTCTCCGATTTCTTCAGCGACATCATGCACACCTTTGGCTTCAGCCTCTTGGATTTTACCCTGAATGCGGTGGCGTGTATGGCCCTTTTTGGGCACCTCTGCGAGGGTTTTGCTGGAGCGCACCCCAACACGGCGCTCTTCCGCCATTACTTCCCTCGAATCCAGACGGGAGGCGCCATTTCGGGTTGCATCGCCTGGATCCCAAGATCCAAGGGAGCGTACCCGGATGGCGCCATGAAGGACAGGTGGGAAGAATGGCGGGGCCGGTGGTGCTGGATCGAGGAGAAGGACCCGCTGACGTTCTGCGAAGTTCGCCGGGCGCCGCCGGTCCGTAGAGGCGATTGGAGCGACGTCGACGCCGACGACGAGATGCTCATGGTCGCCACCACTAGGATCCTTCGGCTCACCGAGGCCGGGCTCACCCTTGAGATGATCGGGGCGGACTTCATCCGCTGCCGGATCGCCCCACTGCATAACAAGGGGAGGCCAGCCTGGCTCTTCACGAACCCCACCGACATCATGCGGCTTCGCCCTGGCCTCGACCACAACTTCACGGTGATGGGGCATGCCCATTTCTGCCAGCGGCTCTTCCAGCTCGATGTGGGCCGTGACAGCGAGGTCAAGCGGACCGGCAAGGTCGCGAGGGCCGCCGCGAAGGCTGGCAAGGTCTTCAAGGGGCCTTTCTTCAAGCTGTCGGCGGGAGTGGTCCCGCTGTGCAACAATTCGCGACGGACCGAGATCATCGCCATGATGCCGGACTGCAAGGTGCACGGCCCTGACCCGAGCTAGAAGGAGCCGGAGGATGTCGAAGTGCAGCAGTTCTTTGACACTCTGCATGAGGGGTACATCAACGCCGACGCCGAGCGGCTGCTCGTCCAGGACACCACCCAGGTGGAACTGGACTACATTGCCACCAGGGCGAGGGAGGCGCAGTTTGCCGAGGAGGCCGACAGTGCTGGTGGTGTGGAGGACAAGACCGCGACGGCCGCGGAGGAGGAGGAGCTTGCCCGGTGGGCGGCGGCCGCCGGGGAAGCAAGCAGCACCGGCCCTGAGGCTCCTCTAGTTGAGGAAGCGGCCGACGAGTCGTCGGAAGAGGAGGCCGGGGCCATTGACCCTCGGGCCACGAGGAGAGGGTGAGTCCTGCGGCGGGCCACCTCCGGCGAGCCGGTGCGGCCCGTCAGGGCCGCAGCGCGGCCAAAGTCCCTAGAGGAGGCTGTGCGTCAGACGAGGGCCGCGGCAGCGAAGAAGGTGGTGAAGGCCGCGACAGCGAGGAAGAAGGCATCTACTCCTTCTCCGCCCAGGCGCACGCAGACTCTGCCCTCCTCTCCTCCTCCGGCAGATGCCGATGCAGGGGTCACTTTTGACTACGGATCCCTCAGCTCGAGGAGGAAGAGGAAAGCAGCAGAGGAGGAGGCGGACGACGAGTAAGTATCTGGCTCCTTCCCGTCATCTCTGCCTCTTCAATCTGTGTTTCTTGTCTTGACTCGCTTTCATCTTGGCAGGGACGTGGAGACGCTGGCCCAGAGGGTGAAGAGGGCCAAACCCTCGGTGGGCGGCCAGCCCCCGGCTGGTACTTCAAGGGCGCTGAGGGAGTCCTGGATTAGGGGGTCCTCGGATGGCCGGATTATATACTTTAGCCGGACTGTTGAACTATGAAGATACAAGATTGAAGACTTCGTCCTGTGTCCGGATGGGACTCTCCTTGGCGTGGAAGGCAAGCTTGGCGATACGGATATGTAGATCTCCTCCCTTGTAACCGACTCTGTGTAACCCTAGCCCCCTCCATGTCTATATAAACCGGAGGGTTTAGTCCGTAGGACAACAACAATCATACCATAGGCTAGCTTCTAGGGTTTAGCCTCTACGGTCTCGTGGTAGATCAACTCCTGTAATACTCATATCATCAAGATCAATCAAGCAGGAAGTAGGGTATTACCTCCATCGAGAGGGCCCGAACCTGGGTAAACATTGTGTCCCCTGTCTCCTGTTACCATCCACCTTAAACGCACAGTTCGGGACCCCCTACCCTAGATCCGCCGGTTTTGACACCGACATTGGTGCTTTCATTGAGAGTTCCATTGTGCCGTCACCGTAAGGCTTGATGGCTCCTTCAATCATCGGCAACGATGCGATCTAGGGTGAGGTTTTCCTCCCCAGACAGATCTTCGTATTCGGCGGCTTCGTACCGCGGGCCAATTCGCTTGGCCATCTGGAGCAGATCGAAAGCTATGCCCCTGGCCATCAGGTCAGATTTGGAAACTTGAACTACACTGCTGACATCCGCGGAGACTTGATCTTCGACGGATTCGAGCCCATGTCAGGTGCGCCGCACGATCACGACGAGCATGATTTAGCTCTGCCGTCGGACAGTGTTCGGGAGATCACACCTGCAACTACTCCGGCCCTTAATCCGAAACAAGTTGCGCCATCCGAGGACGGGTGGATGGACCCCGCCATGGAGGCCGCACTCTCAGTGGCGATAGAGCCGAATACTGACTTCACCCCTTACGAGATTCGTGTTGCCGAACCATTGGATTCGTCCCCGGCCACGGGCTCCGAGCCGCCTGCGTCCGTGCCTATGGAATCCGATTGGGCACCAATCATGGAGTTTACCTCCGCGGATATCTTTCAGCACTCGCCTTTTGGCGATGTGCTAAATTCATTAAGGTCTCTCTCCTTGTCAGGAGAACCTTGGCCGAACTATGTCCGGCTAGAATGGGATGCGGACGACGAAGAAATTCGCTCCCTACCCACCACCCACTTAGTAGCCACTGTCGACGATTTAACCGACATGCTCGACTTCGACTCTGAAGACATCGACGGTATGGACGACGATGCAGGAGACGAATAGGAACCACCGCCCACAGGGCGCTGGACCGCCACCTCATCATATGATATATACATGGTGGATACCCCCAAAGAAGGCGATGGCGATAAGACAGCGGAGGATGACCCCTCCAAGAAGCAACCCAAGCATCGACGTCAGCGGGGCCGCTCTAAGTCCCGCCATAGCAAAAGTAGTGATACCGGCACAAGAGACAATAACACTCCGGATAGTGCCGAAGACGACGACAATCCCCTCCAGCCAGATTTAGAGCGGGAGGATGAACAAGCTAGCCCTCCAGAACAGGCAGCAGATGGAGAAACGGAGGATGATAATTACATGCCTCTCTCCGAAGACGAGGTGAGCCTCGGCGACGAAGAATTTATCGTGCCTGAGGATCCCGTCGAGAAGGAGCGCTTCAAGCGCCGGCTTATAGCCACAGCAAATAGCCTGAAGAAAAAGCAACAACAGCTTCGAGCTGATCAAGATTTGCTAGCAGACAGATGGACCGAAGTCCTTGCGGCCGAGGAATACGAACTCGAACACCCCTCCAAGAGTTACCCAAAGCGCAGGTTGCTACCCCGACTCGAGGAGGAAGCATTAAAACCAACGTCACCAGCATATGATGCGGCTGATCGGCCACCTCGTGGCTGAGACAGAGAGGCGTATCAGCCCGAAGTCCAGACCGCACCCCGCCGCCGTTCAACCAAAAACACCAAGGCCCGGGGCAACACGCGCGACCTGCGAGACATATTGGAAAACAAAGCAGGGCATGCAAGATCGATCTACGGATCACGGGGTCGCGCCCCAACGTGAGATGATGATCGTCACGCCGGATATACCAAAAGCAAATCCGGTCGGGCCGAATACAGCAGACAAGACTCGTATGAACTGCGTCATGATATAGCCCAGCATAGAGGCGCCGCACACCCCCTATGCTTCACTGGTGAAGTAATGGATCACGAATTCCCAGAGGGTTTTAAACCCGTAAATATTGAATCATATGATGGTACAACAGACCCCGCGGTATGGATCGAGGACTTCCTCCTCCACATCCACATGGCTCGCGGTGATGATCTACATGCCATCAAGTACCTCCCACTAAAACTCAAAGGACCAGCTCGGCATTGGCTGAATAGCTTGCCAACAGACTCCATTGGCAGTTGGGAGGATTTGGAAGATGCATTCCTTGACAACTTCCAGGGTACTTATGTGCGGCCACCAGATGCTGATGACTTGAGCCATATAATTCAGCAGCCAGGGGAATCGGCCAGGAAATTCTGGACCAGGTTCCTAACTAAGAAAAACCAAATTGTCGACTGTCTGGATGCAGAGGCCTTAGCGGCATTCAAGCATAACATCCATGATGAGTGGCTCGCCCGGCACCTCGGCCAGGAGAAGCCGAAGTCTATGGCAGCCCTCACGACACTCATGACCCACTTTTGCGCGGGCGAGGATAGCTGGTTGGCTCGCAGCAACAACACATCAAGGAATCTGAGCACTTCAAGTACCAAAGATAATAACGGCAGACCACGTCGTAACAGACATAAGCGCCGCAACAACGGCGATAATGCCGAAGATACGACAGTCAATGCCGGATTCAGTGGCTCTAAACCCGGTCAGCGAAAAAAGCCATTCAAAAGAAGTACTCGGGGCCCGTCCAGTTTGGACCGCATACTCGATCGCTCGTGTCAAATCCATGGCACCCCCGATAAGCCAGCGAATCACACCAACAGAGAATGTTGGGTGTTCAAGCAGGCCGGCAAGTTGAATGCCGAAAACAAGGACAAGGGGCTGCATAGCGATGATGAGGAGGAGCCCCGGCCGCCGAACACGGGAGGACAGAAGAGTTTCCCCCCCCCCACAAGTGAAGACGGTGAACATGATATACGCAACCCACATTCCCAAGATGGAACGGAAGCGTGCATTAAGGGACGTCTATGCGATGGAGCCTGTCGGCCCAAAGTTCAACCCATGGTCCTCTTGTCCGATCACCTTCGATCGCACGGACCACCCCACTAGTATCCGTCATGGCGGATCTGCCGCATTGGTCCTAGACCCCATCATTGACGGATTTCACCTCACTCGAGTCCTTATGGACGGCGGCAGCAGCCTGAACCTACTCTATCAGGATACAGTGCGCAAAATGGGTACAGATCCCTCGAGGATCAAACCCACCAAAACCACCTTTCAAGGCGTCATCCCAGGTGTAGAGGCCCATTGCATGGGCTCAATCACACTGGAAGTGGTCTTCGGATCTCCGGACAACTTCCGAAGCGAGGAGTTAATCTTCGATATCGTCCCGTTCCGCAGTGGCTATCACGCACTGCTCGGGCGAACCGCATTTGCAAGATTCAATGCGGTACCACATTACGCATACCTCAAGCTCAAGATGCCAGGACCTAGGGGGGTTATAACAGTTAATGGAAACACAGAACGCTCGCTCCGCAGGGAGGAGCACACCGCGGCCCTCGCAGCAGAAGCACAAAGCAGCCTTTTAAGGCAAACCGCCAATTCGGCGATAAAGCCCCCGGACACCTTCAAGCGAGTCCGGAGTAACCTGCGACAGGATCGCCTGACACATTTAGAGCTCGCCTAGCAATTCGGCCTCCGTCCTAGTCCCAATCAAGCGACGAAATTTACGCTACGCGTACATAATTATGCACTACAAATACCATGGGCATAGGCGGAGGCACGGCCAGGACACGTCCCACAATGCGGCTCCACCGCCCCAGGGGCTGTATACCTTTATAATTTTCTCTCTTTCAGGACCTTACTCTTTGGAAGCCCTTTTCGGCAGTCTGATTGCTAGACGCATTACGGGAAGGAAATACAAAGGAGGCAAGAAGCTAAGACGTACAAGGGAATCCCCAGGTGGTCTCTAATAACGATCGAAATACCTATTTTAAATACCCATACGCAGCTTGCCCCTGGATAGGACATGTCAAATAGCCTATTTTCTGCTTATTGCACTACTTGTATTCGTATGCTTTGACGTACTATTTAATAACAATGCGTAGCGTTTATTGCATTACCCCTTCCTTTTTTCTTTCTCTTGTCTGCTTAATTACGACAGATGGCACCCGTACATTCTAGTATGACTAGTACGCCAGGGGCTTCAGTATACCCCATAATACGGCGTGAGAAGTCCGAACACTTTCGACAGTGCGGCACCCCGAACTTATAGCATTATATGCATCAGCTCCAAATCATCTCTTGCGTCAATAGTTGGGTTTGCCCGGCTCCCAGGTTTTGGTACCTTACGTTCCGCAAAATCGGCTAAGGTAGCGCTGGGAGAACTACTGCGATTGTGTCCCGGTTCTTCCGGACGAGCACCTCAGTAGAGAAAGCCAAAAACTGACTGTCATGATGAGGCGAGAGCTGGTCGCTGTTCGAGAGGTCTCATGTCCTTAAAGACTTTTTCCGCTTCGGGCGAGGAGTCGGCCTTGCCCGACTTAGGCGTGTATAGCGCCCCAAATTCGGCCTTCCGAATACTAGGGGCTTCGCCAAAATTAAAAATTGTAGACTTCTATAGTTAAGTGATGGTGATAAAGCTTTATAGTCCGATTGCCTGGTTCGCTGTGTTGAACACCTCCTTCGAAGGACCCAAAATTGTGATAAAGAGTGTTCAGGTTTATCCCGAACACCCAAGTACTAGTTACATGGGGGCAGAAGCCGACGACTGGCCAACCCTCAGATTTCATAAACGGCCGCACAGAAGGTAATATTTTAAATCAACAAGCGTTGCATAGTGCAAATGAACTCGTTTCACATTACAGGATCACATGAGTACGTTCATTCAAATATTACATCTGTAGCACATTCCTCCGCCACAAGGCGGGAACCCTTCAGGACGCTGTCATAATATATTTCGGGGTGGCGATGCTCCTTGCCTTCCGGTGGCCCCTCCTTCACCAGCTTTACGGCGTCCAGCTTCGCCCAGTGAACTTTCGCCAGGGTAAAAGCCCTGCGCGCACCCTCGATGCAGACAGACCGCTTTATGACTTCAAGCCGTGGGCAGGCATTCACAAGCCGCCTCACCAGAACGAAGTAGCTGTCAGGCAGGGGATCGCCAGGCCACATCCGGACTATAAGACCCTTCATGGCATGTTCGGCCGCCTTGTGGAGCTCGACCAGTTGCTTCAGCTGGTCACTCAAGGGCA
The DNA here is from genome assembly GCF_002575655.3 of Aegilops tauschii subsp. strangulata. Classification (NCBI taxonomy): domain Eukaryota; kingdom Viridiplantae; phylum Streptophyta; class Magnoliopsida; order Poales; family Poaceae; genus Aegilops; species Aegilops tauschii. The sequence goes on from NC_053038.3 coordinate 217,241,412, forward strand.
TTGGGTGTTCGGTCCCAGTATACTAAGACCAGAACAACTTCTCCGTCGAGCTCCCCTCCTTAGCCCGGTAAAACTCCGTGGCATCCAACATACTGCGGGGAAGATCTGCGAACGCTCCTGGAGAGCTCCGAACTCGGGTAAGTAAAAGGAAAGTTTCCTTCACATGCTTGCTTTGCATAATGAATACCTTACCCACTGCTATCTTCTTAACCGCCTCAATCTCCTGGAGGGCCTTGTGGGCTTCAACCTTGGCGTTTTGTGCGCTTTCGAGGGCCTTCGGAAGCTCGGACTCTCGCGTCTTAGAGTCAAGCTCCAAGGACTCGTGTTTTTTGGCGAGAGCCTGGAGCTCTTGCTGCACCTCGCCTACCCGGGCTTCTTGCTTTTCTCGCTCGATGCCCTCCTTGGCCGCTTTGTCTTCGGCCTCGGACAGCGCCTTCTTCAGGGTCGCCACTTCGGTCGTGGCCCATGGCAAATTCATGATGATCCTATTATTTTACAACCAAATTTCTTTTTAATATATAGACAGGGTATCGCTTACCTTTGTTCTCTTCGAGCTGCCTCTTGGTAAGGCCGAGCTCTTCCTTGGACCGCTCAAGGTCCTGCTTCAGTGCAGCGACCTCCGCCGTACGTGCGGCTGCGGCTAGTAGTGAAGCCTGCATATGCACATAGACATATTCTGTAGACTCCTGAGTCATTATTTGATCCTCTATTCGGCCTTTCTTTGCGAACACCAAACAGAGCATCAGGGGCTACTGTCTATGCGGTAATATTTTCCTATAATTTGATTACTTACCTGAAAGCCTGTTAGGAGGCTGGCACAAGCTTCAGTTAGTCCGCTTTTGGCGGACTGAACCTTCTCGATCACCGCACTCATGATAGTGCAGTGCTCTTCGTCGATGGAAGCGCCGCGAAGCGCTTCCAGCAAGTTGTCCGGTGCCTCTGGATGGACAGAGGTCACCGGCATGGGCGGCTTGCCCCTCTTAACAGGGGGTCGCCTGACAGAGTCCGGAACCACTGGAGGTTCCAACGCAGTGTTCGGCTGGAGGCCGAATTCGGAGCCCATGGGAGTCTTGCTCCCTTTGCACCCAGGGTCCGGAATGTCGCCTCGAGGCGCCTCCAGGACTACCTCCCCTCGGTTCGGTGCCCGTTGAGACAACACCTTGACGTTGTCCGTAGGGCGAGGGGTGGAGGCGGTCGGAAGTGAATCGCTATTCATATCCGACGGGTCCAAAGAACCATCCGACAAAGATACGTCGATATGGGCTCGGGACGGACTGCATAATCATGTTCGGCGTGATGAGAAGCAGTGCAATAAAACATACCATGAATTTCTATGGTATCCGGATACTTACGACTTCGCCAGGTTCTTGTCCCTGGGCAACCACTCGTCGTCGCTGTAGGCGGCCGTCGTGGAGCAGTCCGGGAGGAGGGTCCTTCCCTTCTTGGACCCTTCGGCCTCCCCGGATGGGGCGGCCTTCCTTTTCTTGTCTCCCCTGGCTGGGGGGGAGAACTTTCCTCTTCCTCCTCCTCATTTTCGTGGGAGGAGTGCGCCTCGGAGTTTTTGGACGATGAGTCCGATATAACCTTGCGCCGGAGACCCTTCCGGGTCCCCATGGCCTTCTTCTTGGCCTTCTTCACCGGCACCTCGTAAGGCGCCAGAACCAACATCTCCGTTAGGAGAGCATCTGCTGGATCCTCAGGAAGGGGGGCTGGGCAATCGATCTGCTCCGCTGTCTCTACCAAGTCCTGTTAATGGCATGGACGCTTAGATCCCGCACATGATTAAACTGGGGAAAATAAACATCCTGTGAGATATAAAAAACATACCGGATTGGCATGGCGCTTTGCGCTGAGTCCGCGGTCCTCGTTAAGGGGAGGAGGTACCTCGGCGCCCTTGAACATCACCTTCCAGACGTCCTTGTGTGTCATGTCGAAGAGCTCTCGCAGCGTCTGGTGCTCGGCCGGGTCGCACTCCCACAAATTGAATGCCCGTCATTGACACGGGAGGATCCGGCGGAAGAGCATGACCTGGACCACGTTGACAAGCTTGATTTTCTTGCTCATCATGTTTCTGATGCATTTCTAGAGTCTGGTCAGCTCCACCGATGAACCCCAGGACAGGCCCTTCTTCTTCAAGGAGGTGAGCCGCGTGGGGATTCCGGATCGGAATTCGGGGGCCGCCACCCAGTTGGTGTCGCACGGCTCGGTGATGTAGAGCCACCCCGATTGCCACCCCTTTATGGTCTCCACATAGGAGCCTTTGAGCCAGGTGACATTAGGCATTTTTCCCACCATGGCGGCTCCGCACTCCGCTTGCTGGCCGACCACCACCTTCGGTTTAACATTGAAGGTCTTCAGCCACAGGCCGAAGTGGGGCCTGATGCGGAGGTAGGCCTTGCACACGACGATAAACGCCGAGATGTTGAGGATGAAATTGGGGGCCAGATCGTGAAAATCTAGCCCGTAGTAGAACATGAGCCCGCGGACAAATGGGTGGAGGGGAAATCCCAGTCCGCGGACAAAGTGGGTAAGGAAAACCACCCTCTCATGGGGTTCAGGCGTAGGGATGATCTGCCCCGCATCTGGCAGCCGGTGTGCGATGTCCGCGGCCAGATATCCGGCTCCCCGTAGCTTTGTGATGTTCTCCTCCGTGACAGAGGAGACCATCCACTTACCTCCCGCTCCGGACATGCTTGGAGTGGTTTGAGGGCAAAGACGTGAACTTGGGTGCTGGAGCTCGAGTGCGCAAGTATGGATGAGCAAGGAGGAAGAAGGCGTGGGTAAAAAGAGGAATCCTTGTCCCTTTATAGGGGCGGAGGAAACTATACGCCTCCCCACCTACCTAGTAAAACTCGCTTATTCCCCCAAGTGTCATAATTGATGGCGCGGTTGGGTTACCCACATCCGTATTGATGAGAATCCCGTGATAAGGGAACACGATCTCTGCTTCGACAAGACGTGCCAAGAAAACCGCCTCGCAATACGTGCAGTAGCTGGTTGAGAAAAACGGTTCGAATAATGACCGGGCCGTGGTATGATGTCATACTACCAAACGTGTCAGCAGATTGGATTTGTGGAAATATTATTCTCTCTACGGTGGTATGTGGAACTTGTTTTGCAGAGCCGGACACTGTCCTTGTGTTCAAGATCTTCTATGGAGTATTCGGAGGAAGAACCCGCCTTGCAATGCCGAAGACAAATCTGCGCGCCGGACTCATCGTCATTGCAGCCTGGTTCAGGGGCTACTAAGGGAGTCCTGGATTAGGGGGTCCTCGGATGGCCGGACTATATACTTTAGCCGGACTGTTGAACTATGAAGATACAAGATTGAAGACTTCGTCCCATGTCCGGATGGGACTCTCCTTGGCGTGGAAGGCAAGCTTGGCGATATAGATATGTAGATCTCCCCCCTTGTAACCGACTCTGTGTAACCCTAGCCCCCTCCGGTGTCTATATAAACCGGAGGGTTTAGTCCGTAGGACAACAACAATCATACAATAGGCTAGCTTCTAGGGTTTAGCCTCTACGGTCTCGTGGTAGATCAACTCTTGTAATACTCATATCATCAAGATCAATCAAGCAGGAAGTAGGGTATTACCTCCATCGAGAGGGCCCGAACCTGGGTAAACATTGTGTCCCCTGTCTCCTGTTACCATCCACCTTAAACGCACAGTTCGGGACCCCCTACCCTAGATCCGCCGGTTTTGACACCGACAGGCTCCCATGGCGTCGGCTGCAGGACGAGAGAGACAGAAAGATTAGAGAGGAGAGAGAGCCCTGGGAAGGAGAAAGGAGAGCGGGGCGGTGCGAGGCTGGCCTGGATGCCGGTGGGGCTCCGACGAGGTGACACGAGGAGATGGGGTCGCCGGCGAGGTCAGGCCGCAGAGAGCCGGTGCGGGAGGCGCTCGGGAGCGAGGGCTCCTCCCTCGGGAGCAAGGCATCGACATGCAGGCATCGTCGGGGAGATCCGGGCCAAGATGGGCTCGGGTGGGCTTCCCACGGGCTTGGCGGGCCTGCGGCTGGTGGAGGTGGTAGATTGGCGGTGGGGAGGCGACGTGGCGAGGCCAGATCGGCCGCGGGCGGTGCTGGGTGGCGGCGCAGCCAATGGCTACGCGCCAAGTGGTGGGACGAGGTGGCCGACTAGATTTGGTGGGGTTCGGGGAGGCTGAGTAGGTGGCGGCGGGAGGATCCCGAGGCTGGAGGTTAGGGGAGGGTTAGACTAGGGATTGTCGAAAAATGGACTAGGGGTGTTTTATAGGGTAGGGGCTAGGGTTAGGGTGGTTTTGGGGCTTTCGGAGCCCTCCGATCACGATCCGACGGATCCGATCGAGGGGGAGGATAGTGGGCTGGTTGTGGGCTGTGTGGAAGGGGTTGGGCTGAGGGGAGAGAAGAGAAGTGCGGCTCGACATGGGTTTCCGGATACCGAAAACGTCCGACGAATAGACCGGCTATAGTGCCGCTATAATTATTTGTTGGGTCATCAAACGGACTCGGAATGTGATGAAACTTGGCATGCAGTCTTCCAACAACATAACAACACCGCACGCCAACTCTCAACCTATTCTCAGAACATTTTTATCCCACTTATAGAATAATATTTCGGAGGTGCCGCGGGCACGTGCGAGTGTGAATGGTCTCGGAACGGACAACAGAGAGAACTAGGAGACCCGTACGGATGCAAGTTTTGAAAAACATGCAGATGAAATGCACATGATGACATGGCAAAGTGCAACACAAGCGGATGGCATGGCAATGATGGCGAATAACTGGAAGACATCTGGCGCATCGGTCTCGGGGCGTTACAACTCTCCTCCACTAACAGAAGATCTTGTACCGAGATCTTAGAAATGAAGCGGAAGATAAAAGGATGATGAAAAAGAAAAGATAGGGAGATGAACAAGAAATCCCGAAGAAGAGAATCGACTGAAGAGGACTCATCCTGACGTTGAACTTGAGAATACGCCAGAAAAATTAGAAGAGTTAGGTAAGATCCTGGGAATAAACCTGTGGGTTAGGGCCCACTGAAAAGAAAACACCGTTGCAAATGATTGAGGAATATATGATGCACTCGATTAAATGGTAAGAGGCAAACGAGCAAGGGAAAACTTGAGCCAAGGAAATTAATATGAACAACGTCGAAAACTGGAACTGGATACCCCAGATAAGAAAAGGAGATGAAGAATGTCGAACGAGACGAGAATTCACCGGTTGAAAATAATCTGGTGAAGAATGGATAGACTTTGCATTAGTAGAATGGATAATGGATTCAAGACTTCGGACTCCATGAAGAAAAGGGTGGGTGGGTGGGAAAAGGAAAAACAACTTTGGATGGGGAAATAATGTCGTTGAGAAAGAACTGAGGATTGATCTTGCCAAAAACGAAGAGGACCGAACCAACCTGACGAGAAATGCACCGGGAAAAGAGCTGACAACGAACGAAAACACTTGCGTGATCCAAAAGAAATTTGAATGGGAAGAGTAGAAGAAGCAAAATACCTAGGTCAGAATTCCTCACCAGAGCAACGAAGGGGATGAGGAGTAAAAATAATTCCTACTCTCCGATATAACTAGACTCTGAAATAGTTTTCTTCTAGACTCGACAACAGCCAAACTACGACCAATCAAGGGGGCTCCTATGGTCGGTCGAAGCTTTGATACTAACTTGTCACGCCCAATATGCGATCCTATCCGAGAGGAAATGGAAGGTCCCGCCAAGGATAGAGCCGCACATTGAAGACGCTTTGCAAGGTGGATATCATTACATCGTACCATTACATAATAGTTGGGGATACATGCAAAAGCATAGAATTGCCACATGAATACATCAAACATCATACAGAAGAGTAGCATCCGACTACGGATGAAACACAAACGAAAAACTCAAAGGACATCCACCCTGCTAGCCCAGGCTGCCGACCAGGAACGTATCCCCTGACCGAAGAAGAAGTAGAAGAGGAACTCCAAAACAAGTAAACATCGCGCTTACGTCATGATCATCACATTACCTGTACCTGCAACTATTGTTGTAGTAATCTATGAGCCACGAGGACTCAGCAATCCCATTACCATGGGTGTCAAGACTAGGAAAGCTTAACGGGTATGGAATGGAGAAGTGATGAGGTTGCAGCAGCACTAAGCATTGTATGGTGGCTAACTTACGAGTACAAGGGTAAGATGAGAAACTACACAAACGGTCACAAACTAGTCATGATCAAGAAGTGATCCTGAACTACTTACGTTCAAACATAACCCCACCATGTTCTCTTCTCGACTCACTTGAAAAGAGACAGTCACAGTTACATAGGCGGTTGGTGTATTTGAATTCAGATCTGGTGTCAAGTTCTCTACAACCGGATATTAAAAATCCCATCTGCCACATAACTGCGAGCACGAATTTCCAAAGTTTAAACCCTGCAGGGGTGTCCCAACTTAGTCCATCACAAACTCTCATGATCAATGGAGGAAAATCCTTCTCCTAGGACAACCCGATCAAGCTCGGAATCCCGGTTCACAAGACATTTCGACAAGGGTAAAACAAGTCCAGCAAGACCACCCGGTGCATCGATACCCTGATAGGATCCGCGCGTATCTCGTCCTCAGGACAACACCATCTGTGCGAAATGGACGTTAGCCTAAATACCATCGAGTTGCCCCGAGGCAGTACCGCCGACTGCTAGGTAGGTGGACCAACACTCATGAGGAGCACTGGCCCCGGGGGTTGATTAAGAGACCCCCGGGGCCGGCAGGTCCCTATGCAGGTTTTAGTTTTAATTAGGCAAATGGTGAAACCAATGTTGGGCCTTGCTGGAAGAGTTTTATTCAAAGCGAACTGTCAAGGGGGGCGCATAAACCCCAGCCGTGTTAGGAACACAAAATCAAGGAACATAACACCGGTATGACGAAAACAAAGGCGGCAAGAGTGGAACAAAACACCAGGCAAAAGGCCGAGCCTTCCACTCTTTACCAAGTATATAGATGCATTAATTAAATAATCGAAATTGTGATATCCCAAGATATCCATAATATCTATGTCCCAACATGGAACAACCTGCAACTACACCTGCAACTAGCAACACTATATAGAGGGGCTAATCAAAGCGGTAACATGGCCACACAACGGTTTTCTGGGATGGTGGAAAAAGTTAGAGGTTGTTTCATGGCATATTGGGAGGCTCGATAAACAAGTGGTAGGTAGCACGACATAGTGATAGCATCGAGACAACTAGCAAACCAAAGATAGTAGTGAGATCCAAGGTGACAATCATCTTGCATGAAATCTGGCTAGGAAGGAGATCGAGTCCATGAAGAATACGAACGGGCGTAGATGAACCAAGCGTAGTCGAACGAGTCCTCACCATCGCAATGAAACCGGGACTATCGAGAAAAGGCACAACCGGAAAGAAGCAAACAACATGGTGAACACACAACACATAAACACGACATGATGCTCATCCAAGTATGATGCATGACAAGGCTACATGATGCTACTCATGGCACGAGATGATGCATACAAGAACCCCAGATCAAAGCAAGTTTAAATGAGGCCGGGAACAACACATAACAATTTCGGAAACTCCGCGTAAGCAAATTTCGAAATTGGTCCAGATCTGAATAACACATTAGGTTGAAGTTGTTAAACAGCAATTTAATATGCACCCGTATGATCTACACGTTTTTCTAATCAAGTTACATACAAAGTTCAATTAATTTGGAGCTACGGCCTAGAAGATATGAGCAAAACAAGTTAAACATGGCATTGATGGAAATGCAAGCAAAACACAATCACAAACACTCCAAAACATGGACACAACATGGCATGATTAAACTACATGCAAAACCAAGCAAGTTTCATATAGAGCATGCTCAAAACGGAGCAACGGTTCAACACATACACTCAGAACAAGATAGAACAACAATCTGCCTAATAACAACTAGACACTTTGCAATCATCAAAACAACATGCTACAGGAACCATATAAGCACAAACTTGCCACACACTTCAATTACAGATTACATACTTCTAATATTATTAAGGTTTAGGTTTATAGGCATCAAGATTAAACCAATATAATTAAAGCAAGAAGCAACTTTATAACACAGATTAGGACGGAACAAAACTAGACATATACATGAGCAGAGTTAATTTGATGGCATATTGGAGGCATGAAACAATGATGTTAAATTGCATGAACATGGCATAAAAAGGTATAGCATGCTAGTACATATCATGGAGCTCAAATAACACAGCATGGAACATATATAGGAGCAATACGTTCCTGGCATTCATCAAGACAAGATGCAAACATGAAATAGTAGATTCTCAGACTTGGTGAAAATCTGGGAATGCAACCAGGAACATTATGATGCTGATTTGGAGCCACATAACAAAAAGAATAGCAATTTTAGTAATTATGAAAAAGACATGGGCATGTATTAGACATGGCATACTTTAACTTACTCCATGGGGACAACTCCATATGATGTATAGATAAATTACAATGAGCTTTGCAAAATGGAACATGTTGTTAACAGACTGATAGTTATATTTTTAAGAAATTTGAGAGCATGACAAGAACAAGCTACATTACGCTATTAGTGCAAAAAAGGGCATGTATGGATCGAGCATAACATGGTCTTCAAAACATGGTTACTGAAAATCTCCAAAATATGCAAAGATTTGATGGTAGGATCAAGCAAACATGGCATCACAATATAACAGTTTCAGAAGACAGAAATTACTAAGTCTCTGAAAACAGCAAACAGTGAGTAGGCCACTTTGCAAGCTTATAGCACTCACATCAGTACCTATCATGTCATGAAATAAATACTAACAACAAGAGGACATGATAATGCACTAAACACATTTTGACAAGATGCTCATACGGTGCATGCATTAAATCACACAAAAATAACAGAAGGCAGGTTGTAACAGTTTTTAGCAGTTAACAACAACATGCACTATTGCAACAGAGATTAACATGGAAAGATGCTTACTAACATGAATTCCAAGCACACCATCATGCAGAGCATGAAGAGAAGAACAGTGTCATATAAAGAACATCACCATAGGACCAACATGCACAAACTTATGATCATATCAAGATGCTTAAATAATGTTGGATATCAGGGACTGGGCGTTGAATAACTATTACGTGTACAGGGCGGAGAACAGGGGCTGCTCACCATGGGCTTCAGCCCAGTCGGTGAAGGGCCTGCAGAGCGGGCTGGCGGATCAGGGCGGGGCCAAGGTAGGTCGCGGCTGGGCCGGCCGACGCGGGGCCCACGCAGAGGGTCGATGCGGTCAACGGCGTAGGCGGGATCGAGCGGAGCTCGATGCAGGCGAGCAGGCGGTTCCGGGCCGATGGTAGGAGGTCACCGGCGTGGCGGAGAGCACGGGATCCGGCGGATCCGGAGGAGGGCGAGGCCGTGGACCCGTTCCCGACACTGGAATGGTGGCCGGGTGCATCGGTGGCGGAGCTCGGAACTCGGTTCCCATGGCAGCGGCTGCAGGACGAGAGAGATAGAGAGATTACAGAGGAGAGAGCCCTGGGAGGGAGGAAGGAGAGTGGGGCGGTGCTATGCTAGCATGGATGCCAGTGGGGCTCCGTATAGGCGGCGCGAGGAGATGGGGTTGCCGGCGAGGTCGGGCGGCAGAGAGCCGGCGCGAGAGGCGCTCGGGAGCGAGAGCTCCTCCCTCAAGAGCAAGGCAGCGACGTACGGGCAGAGGCGGGGAGATCCGGGCCCAGATGGGCTCAGGCGGGCTTCCCGCTGGCTTGGCGGGCCTGCAGCTAGTGGAGGTGGGAGATTGGCAGTGGGGAGGCGACGTGATGAGCGGGCAGCGCTGGGTGGCGGCGTAGCCAATGGCTACACGCCAAGTGGCGGGACAAGGTGGCCGGCTGGATTTGGTGGGTTTCGGGGAGGCTGAGCAGGTGGCGGCGGGAGGATCCCGAGGCTAGAGGTTAGGGGAGGGTTAGACTAGGGTTTGTCCAAAAATGGACTAGGGGGTGTTTATATAGGGTAGGGGCTAGGGTTAGGGGGTTTTGGGGGGTTTCGGAGCCCTCCAGTCGCGATCCAATCGAGGGGGAGGATAGTGTGCTGGTTGTGGGCTGTGTAGAAGGGTTTGGGCTGAGGGAAGAGAAGAGAAGTGCGGCCCGGCATGGGTTTCAGGATACCGAAAATGTCCGACGAATAGACCGGCAATAGTGTCACTATAGTTATCCGTTGGGGCATCAAACGGACAACGAATGCGATGAAACTTTGCAGGCAGTTTACCAAAAACATAACAACACCGCATGCCAACTCTCAAGCCATTCCGAGAACTTTTTTATCCCACTTATGAAATAATATTTCGGAGGTGCCACGTGCGCGTGGGAGTGTGTATGGGCTCGGATCGGACAACAGGGAGAACTAGGAGACCCGGACGGATGCAAGTTTCGAAAAACATGCAGATGAAATGCACATGATGACATGGAAAAGTGCAACCCACAAGCAGATGACATGGCAATGACGGCGAATAACTGGAAGACATCTGGAGCATCGGTCTCGGGGCGTTACAACATTGAAGGAAAAGAATGAAGAGACATCTCAAGAATAAAATGGAGATTTGAGAATTTGGTGGCTGTGTGAAAAAAAGGGTGGGAGGATGGGAAAACTAAGAATTGAGCTTGCAATTATTGAAAGTTTCCAATTATCTTGAAGAGAAGCACGCCGGTTGGAAAAGAATTCCCATGACAATCTCGATAAACCAGAAGGATTAACACTCTCATAGAAATATGAGAACATTACTTAGGAAAGAGGTATGGAATCAACACTTGACCTCGAAGCAACTTGAATACCACAACCAAAACAAAACAAAAAATTTGGCTTGCAAAATAAGCCGGAAACAAATACATAACCCCGCAATTTTCTGGTTATGCAATCTGGTCTAACTGATACAAGGAGCAAAAATCATCACACAACTCCTAGCATAATTCTATGCTCCAAATGTATCACATCCGTCAGCACCTAATCAAGAAAACCTCGGAAACTCATGTACCTCCGACCTTCAAAAAACAACAGCTATACTAGTCATGGCAGTACTCCCGTATTCACTCGCTAGTAGTGGGCGGCGTCGAGGCTATCTGACCACTAAGAGTATAGAAGCGTTTTCGATGTCAGCGTCCTCTGGTATTCCAGAACTAAAACGACAACGAATGTGACAAGAACCCCTTGGAGCTCAATGATACGTCTATTTTGCATCATGTTTACCTACTATTATTTACTATGTTTTATGCATGATAATGCTTTTTGGAGTAAATCTAATGCCTTTTCTCTCATAATTTGCAAGGTTTACACAAAGAAGGAGAATACGAGCAGCTAGAATTCTGGACCTAGAAAAGCTATGTCAGAGTTACCTATTCTGCACATCTCCAAATGAGCTAAAACTTTACAGAGAATTATTTTGGAATAATAGAAAAATACTAGAGCAAATAACTAAGGGAGGAGGCCCACCAGGTGGGCACAACCCAGCAGGGTGCACAAGGCCCCTAGGCGCGCCCTGGTGGGTTGTGCCCTCCTCGGCCCACCTTCGGCGCCCCTCTTCTGGTATATAAGTCATTTTGACCTAGAAAAAAAATAAGGAGAGGACTTTTAGGATGAAGCGCCGCCGTCTCGAGGCGGAACTTGGGCAGGAGCACTTTTGCCCTTCGGTGGAGCGATTCTGCCGAGGGAACTTCCCTCCCGGAGGGCGAAATCATCATCATCATCATCACCAACAACTCTCCCATCTTGGGCAGGGCAATCTCCATCAACATCTTCAATAGCACCATCTCCTCTTAAACCCTGATTCATCTCTTGTGTTCAATCCTTGCACCGAAACCTTAGATTGGTGCTTCTGGGTGACTAGTAGTGTTGATTACATCTTGTAGTTGATTACTATATGGTTTATTTGGTGGAAGATTATATGTTCAGATCCATTATGCTATTTAATACCCTTCTGATCTTGAGCATGATTATCATTTGTGAGTAGTTACTTTTGTTCTTGAGGTCATGGGAGAAATCTTGTTGCAAGTAATCATGTGAACTTGATATGTGTTCGATATTTTGATGGTATGTATGTTGTGATTCCCTTAGTGGTGTCATGTGAACGTCGACTACATGACACTTCACCATATTTGGGCCTAAGGGAATGCATTGTGGAGTAGCTATTAGATTATGGGTTGCTAGAGTGACGGAAGCTTAAACCCTAGTTTATGCGCTACTTCGTAAGGGACCGATTTGGATCCAAAAGTTTAATGCTAGGGTTAGATTTTATATTAATACTTTTCTCGTAGTTGCGGATGCTTGCGAGTGGGTTAATCATAAGTAGGAGGTTTGTTCAAGTAAGAACAGCACCTAATGAAGAAAACCTCGGAAACTCATGTACCTCAGACCTTCCAAAAACAACAGCTATGCTAGTCATGGCAGTACTCCCGTATTCACTCGCTAGTAGTGGGCGGCGTCGAGGCTATCTGACCACTAAGAGTATAGAAGCGTTTCCGATGTCAGCGTCCTCTAGTATTCCAGAACAGAAACGACAACGAATGTGACAAGAACCCCTTGGAGCTCAATGATACGTCTATTTTGCATCATGCTTACCTACTATTATTTACTATGTTTTTATGCATGATAATGATTTTTGGAGTAAATCTAATGCCTTTTCTCTCATAATTTGCAAGGTTTACACAAAGAAGGAGAATACCAGCAGCTAGAATTCTGGACCTGGAAAAGCTATGTCAGAGTTACCTATTCTGCACATCTCCAAATGAGCTAAAACTTTACAGAGAATTATTTTGGAATAATAGAAAAATACTGGAGAAAATAACTAAGGGAGGAGGCCCACCAGGTGGGCACAACCCACCAGGGTGCTCAAGGCCCCCAGGCGCGCCCTGGTGGGTTGTGCCCTCCTCGGCCCACCTCCGGCGCCCCTCTTCTGGTATATAAGTCATTTTGACCTAGAAAAAAAAAGGAGAGGACTTTTAGGATGAAGCGCCGCCGTCTCGAGGCGGAACTTGGGCAGGAGCAGTTTTGCCCTTCGGCAGAGCGATTCTGTAGGGGGAACTTCCCTCCCGGAGGGCGAAATCATCATCATCATCATCACCAACAACTCTCCCATCTTGGGCAGGGCAATCTCCATCAACATCTTCAATAGCACCATCTCCTCTTAAACCCTGGTTCATCTCTTGTGTTCAATCCTTGCACCGAAACCTTAGATTGGTGCTTCTGGGTGACTAGTAGTGTTGATTACATCTTGTAGTTGATTACTATATGGTTTATTTGGTGGAAGATTATATGTTCAGATCCATTATGCTATTTAATACCCTTCTGATCTTGAGCATGATTATCATTTGTGACTAGTTACTTTTGTTCTTGAGGTCATGGGAGAAATCTTGTTGCAAGTAATCATGTGAACTTTATATGTGTTCGATATTTTGATGGTATGTATGTTGTGATTCCCTTAGTGGTGTCATGTGAACGTCGACTACATGACACTTCACCATATTTGGGCCTAAGGGAATGCATTATGGAGTAGCCATTAGATTATGGGTTGCTAGAGTGACGGAAGCTTCAACCCTAGTTTATGCGCTACTTCGTAAGGGACCGATTTGGATCCAAAAGTATAATGCTAGGGTTAGATTTTATATTAATACTTTTCTCGTAGTTGCGGATGCTTGCGAGTGGGTTAATCATAAGTAGGAGGTTTGTTCAAGTAAGAACAGCATCTAATCAAGAAAACCTCGGAAACTCATGTACCTCAGACCTTCAAAAAACAACAGCTATACTAGTCATGGCAGTACTCCCGTATTCACTCGCTAGTAGTGGGCGGCGTCGAGGCTATCTGACCACTCAGAGTATAGAAGCGTTTTCGATGTCAGCGTCCTCTGGTATTCCAGAACTGAAACGAAAAAGAATGTGACAAGAACCCCTTGGAGCTCAATGATACGTCTATTTTGCATCATGTTTACCTACTATTATTTATTATGTTTTTATACATGATAATGCTTTTTGGAGTAAATCTAATGCCTTTTCTCTCATAATTTGCAAGGTTTACACAAAGAAGGAGAATACCAGCAGCTAGAATTCTGGACCTGGAAAAGCTATGTCAGAGTTACCTATTATACACATCTCCAAATGAGCTAAAACTTTACAGAGAATTACTTTGGAATAATAGAAAAATACTGGAGCAAATAACTAAGGGAGGAGGCCCACCAGGTGGGCACAACCCACCAGGGTGCACAAGGCCCCCAGGCGCGCCCTGGTGGGTTGTGCCCTCCTCGGCCCACCTCCGGCGCCCCTCTTCTGGTATATAAGTCATTTTGACCTAGAAAAAAAATAAGGAGAGGACTTTTAGGATGAAGCGCCGCCGTCTCGAGGCGGAACTTGGGCAGGAGCACTTTTGCCCTTCGGCGGAGCGATTCTGCGGGGGAACTTCCCTCCCGAAGGGCGAAATCATCATCATCATCATCATCACCAACAACTCTCCCATCTTGGGCAGGGCAATCTCCATCAACATCTTCAATAGCACCATCTCCTCTTAAACCCTGGTTCATCTCTTGTGTTCAATCTTTGCACCGAAACCTTAGATTGGTGCTTCTGGGTGACTAGTAGTGTTGATTACATCTTGTAGTTGATTACTCTATGGTTTATTTGGTGGAAGATTATATGTTCAGATCCATTATGCTATTTAATACCCTTCTGATCTTGAGCATGATTATCATTTGTGACTAGTTACTTTTGTTCTTGAGGTCATGGGAGAAATCTTGTTGCAAGTAATCATGTGAACTTGATATGTGTTCGATATTTTGATGGTATGTATGTTGTGATTCCCTTAGTGGTGTCATGTGAACGTCGACTACATGACACTTCACCATATTTGGGCCTAAGGGAATGCATTATGGAGTAGCCATTAGATTATGGGTTGCTAGAGTGACGGAAGCTTCAACCCTAGTTTATGCGCTACTTCGTAAGGGACCGATTTGGATCCAAAAGTATAATGCGAGGGTTAGATTTTATATTAATACTTTTCTCGTAGTTGCGGATGCTTGCGAGTGGGTTAATCATAAGTAGGAGGTTTGTTCAAGTAAGAACAACATCTAATCAAGAAAACCTCAGAAACTCAGGTACCTCAGACCTTCAAAAAACAACAGCTATACTAGCCATGGCAGTACTCCCGTATTCACTCGCTAGTAGTGGGCGGCGTCGAGGCTATCTGACCACTCAGAGTATAGAAGCGTTTTCGATGTCATCGTCCTCTGGTATTCCAGAACTGAAACGACAACGAATGTGACAAGAACCCCTTGGAGCTCAATGATACGTCTATTTTGCATCATGTTTACCTACTATTATTTACTATGTTTTTATGCATGATAATGCTTTTTGGAGTAAATCTAATGCCTTTTCTCTCATAATTTGCAAGGTTTACACAAAGAAGGAGAATACCAGCAGCTAGAATTCTGGACCTGGAAAAGCTATGTCAGAGTTACCTATTATACACATCTCCAAATGAGCTAAAACTTTACAGAGAATTACTTTGGAATAATAGAAAAATACTGGAGCAAATAACTAAGGGAGGAGGCCCACCAGGTGGGCACAACCCACCAGGGTGCACAAGGCCCCCAGGCGCGCCCTGGTGGGTTGTGCCCTCCTCGGCCCACCTCCGGCGCCCCTCTTCTGGTATATAAGTCATTTTGACCTAGAAAAAAAATAAGGAGAGGACTTTTAGGATGAAGCGCCGCCGTCTCGAGGCGGAACTTGGGCAGGAGCACTTTTGCCCTTCGGCGGAGCGATTCTGCGGGGGAACTTCCCTCCCGAAGGGCGAAATCATCATCATCATCATCATCACCAACAACTCTCCCATCTTGGGCAGGGCAATCTCCATCAACATCTTCAATAGCACCATCTCCTCTTAAACCCTGGTTCATCTCTTGTGTTCAATCTTTGCACCGAAACCTTAGATTGGTGCTTCTGGGTGACTAGTAGTGTTGATTACATCTTGTAGTTGATTACTCTATGGTTTATTTGGTGGAAGATTATATGTTCAGATCCATTATGCTATTTAATACCCTTCTGATCTTGAGCATGATTATCATTTGTGACTAGTTACTTTTGTTCTTGAGGTCATGGGAGAAATCTTGTTGCAAGTAATCATGTGAACTTGATATGTGTTCGATATTTTGATGGTATGTATGTTGTGATTCCCTTAGTGGTGTCATGTGAACGTCGACTACATGACACTTCACCATATTTGGGCCTAAGGGAATGCATTATGGAGTAGCCATTAGATTATGGGTTGCTAGAGTGACGGAAGCTTAAACCCTAGTTTATGCGCTACTTCGTAAGGGACCGATTTGGATCCAAAAGTATAATGCGAGGGTTAGATTTTATATTAATACTTTTCTCGTAGTTGCGGATGCTTGCGAGTGGGTTAATCATAAGTAGGAGGTTTGTTCAAGTAAGAACAACATCTAATCAAGAAAACCTCGGAAACTCATGTACCTCAGACCTTCAAAAAACAACAGCTATACTAGTCATCGGAGTACTCCCGTATTCACTCGCTAGTAGTGGGCGGCGTCGAGGCTATCTGACCACTCAGAGTATAGAACCGTTTTCGATGTCAGCGTCCTCTGGTATTCCAGAACTGAAACGACAACGAATGTGACAAGAACCCCTTGGAGCTCAATGATACGTCTATTTTGCATCATGTTTACCTACTATTATTTACTATGTTTTTATGCATGATAATGCTTTTTGGAGTAAATCTAATGCCTTTTCTCTCATAATTTGCAAGGTTTACACAAAGAAGGAGAATACCAGCAGCTAGAATTCTGGACCTAGAAAAGCGATGTCAGAGTTACCTATTCTGCACATCTCCAAATGAGCTGAAACTTTACAGAGAATTATTTTGGAATAATAGAAAAATACTGGAGCAAATAACTAAGGGAGGAGGCCCACCAGGTGGGCACAACCCACCAGGGTGCACAAGGCCCCCAGGCGCGCCCTGGTGGGTTGTGCCCTCCTCGGCCCACCTCCGGCGCCCCTCTTCTTGTATATAAGTCATTTTGACCTAGAAAAAAATAAGGAGAGGACTTTTAGGATGAAGCACCGCCGTCTCGAGGCGGAACTTGGGCAGGAGCACTTTTGCCCTTCGGCGGAGCAATTCTGTGGGGGAACTTCCCTCCCGAAGGGCGAAATCATCATCATCATCATCATCACCAACAACTCTCCCATCTTGGGCAGGGCAATCTCCATCAACATCTTCAATAGCACCATCTCCTCTTAAACCCTGGTTCATCTCTTGTGTTCAATCTTTGCACCGAAACCTTAGATTGGTGCTTCTGGGTGACTAGTAGTGTTGATTACATCTTGTAGTTGATTACTATATGGTTTATTTGGTGGAAGATTATATGTTCAGATCCATTATGCTATTTAATACCCTTCTGATCTTGAGCATGATTATCATTTGTGAGTAGTTACTTTTGTTCTTGAGGTCATGGGAGAAATCTTGTTGCAAGTAATCATGTGAACTTGATATGTGTTCGATATTTTGATGGTATGTATGTTGTGATTCCCTTAGTGGTGTCATGTGAACGTCGACTACATGACACTTCACCATATTTGGGCCTAAGGGAATGCATTATGGACTAGCTATTAGATTATGGGTTGCTAGAGTGACGGAAGCTTAAACCCTAGTTTATGCGCTACTTCGTAAGGGACCGATTTGGATCCAAAAGTTTAATGCTAGGGTTAGATTTTATATTAATACTTTTCTCGTAGTTGCGGATGCTTGCGAGTGGGTTAATCATAAGTAGGAGGTTTGTTCAAGTAAAAACAACACCTAATCAAGAAAACCTCGGAAACTCATGTACCTCAGACCTTCAAAAAACAACAGCTATACTAGTCATCGGAGTACTCCCGTATTCACTCGCTAGTAGTGGGCGGCGTCGAGGCTATCTGACCACTCAGAGTATAGAACCGTTTTCGATGTCAGCGTCCTCTGGTATTCCAGAACTGAAATGACGACGAATGTGACAAGAACCCCTTGGAGCTCAATGATACGTCTATTTTGCATCATGTTTACCTACTATTATTTACTATGTTTTTATGCATGATAATGCTTTTTGGAGTAAATCTAATGCCTTTTCTCTCATAATTTGCAAGGTTTACACAAAGAAGGAGAATACCAGCAGCTAGAATTCTGGACCTAGAAAAGCGATGTCAGAGTTACCTATTCTGCACATCTCCAAATGAGCTGAAACTTTACAGAGAATTATTTTGGAATAATAGAAAAATACTGGAGCAAATAACTAAGGGAGGAGGCCCACCAGGTGGGCACAACCCAGCAGGGTGCACAAGGCCCCCAGGCGCGCCCTGGTGGGTTGTGCCCTCCTCGGCCCACCTCCGGCGCCCCTCTTCTTGTATATAAGTCATTTTGACCTAGAAAAAAATAAGGAGAGGACTTTTAGGATGAAGCACCGCCGTCTCGAGGCGGAACTTGGGCAGGAGCACTTTTGCCCTTCGGTGGAGCGATTCTGCCGGGGGAACTTCCCTCCCGGAGGGCGAAATCATCATCATCATCATCACCAACAACTCTCCCATCTTGGGCAGGGCAATCTCCATCAACATCTTCAATAGCACCATCTCCTCTTAAACCCTGGTTCATCTCTTGTGTTCAATCTTTGCACCGAAACCTTAGATTGGTGCTTCTGGGTGACTAGTAGTGTTGATTACATCTTGTAGTTGATTACTATATGGTTTATTTGGTGGAAAATTATATGTTCAGATCCATTATGCTATTTAATACCCTTCTGATCTTGAGCATGATTATCATTTGTGAGTAGTTACTTTTGTTCTTGAGGTCATGGGAGAAATCTTGTTGCAAGTAATCTTGTGAACTTGATATGTGTTCGATATTTTGATGGTATGTATGTTGTGATTCCCTTAGTGGTGTCATGTGAACGTAGACTACATGACACTTCACCATATTTGGGCCTAAGGGAATGCATTGTGGAGTAGCTATTAGATTATGGGTTGCTAGAGTGACGGAAGCTTAAACCCTAGTTTATGCGCTACTTCGTAAGGGACCGATTTGGATCCAAAAGTTTAATGCTAGGGTTAGATTTTATCTTAATACTTTTCTCGTAGTTGCGGATGCTTGCGAGTGGGTTAATCATAAGTAGGAGGTTTGTTCAAGTAAGAACAGCACCTAAGCACTGGTCCACCCACATGTCAAATTATGAAAGTAGTGAACACAAATCAAACCAACATGGTGAAAGTGACTAGATGAAATTCCCGTGTACCCTCAAGAACGCTTTGCCTATTATAAGAAACCGTTTTGGCCTGTCCTGTGCCACAAAAGTATTGGGCTACCTTGCTGTACTTTATTTACCATTACCGTTACTTGCTCGTTACAAATTATCTTGCTATCAAACTATCTGTTACCAACAATTTTAGTGCTTGCAGAGAATACCTTGCTGAAAACCACTTGTCATTTCCTTCTGCTCCTCGTTGGGTTCGACAGTTTGACTTATCGAAAGGACTATGATTGATCCACTATACTTGTGGGTCATCAAGGCTCTTTTCTGGCATCGTTGCCGAGGAGTGAAGCGCTCTTGGTAAGTGGAAATTGGTAAGGAAAAATTACTACTACGTGCTGAAATTTATTTTCACGTGTTAGTATGGAGAACAATCCTTTGTGGGGTTTGTTCAGGGTATCTTCACATCGACCGGAACCAAAATTAGTTTCCCCTCAACCTACTTGCACCTACTTAAAATATTGGTTATGAAATTCCTTTGGGTATGATAGAACAACTGCTAGCTAATCCTTATGCAGGAGATGGAACCGAACATCCTGATATGCACTTGATATATGTGGATGAAATTTGTGGATTGGTTAAGCTTGCAGGTTTACCAAGAGATGAAGCTAAGAAGAAGGATTTCCCTTTATCTTTGAAGCGAAAAGCATTGACATGGTATAGGCTATGCGATGATATTGAATCTTGGAATTGGAATCGACTGAAATTGGAATTTCACCAAAAAAATTATCCTATGCATCTAGTTCATCGTGATCAGAATTACATATATAATTTTTGGCCTCGCGAAGGAGAAAGTATCGCTCTAGCTTGGGGGAGGCTTAATTCAATGTTATATTCATGCCCCAATCATGAGCTCTCAAGAGAAATTATCATTCAAAACTTTTATCCTCGGCTTTCTCAGGATGATCAATCCATGCTCGATACTTCTTGTACTGGTTCTTTTATGAAGAAGACTATTGAATTCAGGTGGTATCTTTTAGAAAGAATTAAACACAACTATGAAGATTGGGAACTCGACGAAGGTAAAGAGTTAGATATTAAGCTTGAAGTTGATTGTGTTAAATCTTTTATGAATACCGATGTTTTTCACAAGTTTTGCACTAAATATGGACTTGACTCTGAGATAGTAGCCTCTTTCTGTGAATCATTTGCTACTCATGTCGATCTCCCTTAGGAGAAGTGGTTTAAATATCATCCACCTATTAAAGAAGAAACTAAAGAACCGGTTGCGGTTAAAGATGAAACTATCATTTACAATGTTGATCCAATTGTTCCTACTGCTTATATTGAAAAACCAACTTTCCCTATTAGGATAAAGGAACATGCTAAGGTTTCAACCGTGGTCAATAAAAGAAATATTAGAGCACCTAAACCATTGAAACAAATCAAATTAGAACCTAGTGTTGCTATGGTTAAAGATCTCTTGGTAGAAAATATAGAAGGGCATGTTATTTACTTCTGTGATGAAGCTGCTAGGATTGCTAAACCCGATGAGAAAGATAAACATAGACCTGTTGTTGGCATGCCTGTTGTCTCTGTCAAAATAGGAGATCACTATTATCAGGGTTTATGTGATTTAGGTGCTAGCGTGAGTGCTATTCCTTTTACCTTATACCAAGAGATTATGAATGATATAGCACCCGCTGAAATAGAAGACATAGATATGACTATTAAACTTGCTAATAGAGACATCATCACACCACTTGGGATTGTTAGAGATGTTGAAGTCTTGTGTGGGAAAATAAAATATCCTACTAATTTTCTTGTTCTTGGTTCCCCACAAGATAACTTTTGTCCCATTATCTTTGGTAGACCTTTCTTGAACGCCGTTAATGCTAAAATACATTGTAAGAAACAAACCATCGGTGTTAGTTTTGGTGATGAGTCTCATGAGTTTAATTTTTCCAAGTTTAATAAACAACCTCATAAGAAAGAATTACCTAGTAAGGATGAAATAATTGGTCTTGCTTCTATTGCCGTGCCTCCTACTCATCCACTAGAACAATATTTGCTAGACCACGAAAATGATATGCATATGCATGAAAGAAATGAGATAGATAAAATTTTCCTGTTGAAACTCTAGGAGGTCCTCCTCCACCTAAGGGTGACCCTGTGTTTGAATTGAAACAATTGCCAAACACTTTGAAATATGCTTATCTTGATGAGAAAAAGATATATCATGTTATTATTAGTGCTAACCTTTCAGAACATGAAGAAGAAAGATTATTGAAAATTCTGAAGAAGCACTGAGCTGCTATTGGATATAATCTTGATGATCTTAAGGGCATTAGTCCCACTCTATGTCAGCACAAGATTAATATGGAACCTGATGCTAAACCCATTGTTGATCATCAACAACATTTGAATCAAAAAATGAAACAAGTGGTAAGAACTAAAATATTAAAGCTTCTGGAAGCAGGTATAATCTATCCCATAGCTGATAGTAGATGGGTAAGTCCCATTCATTGTGTCCCTAACAAGGGAGGTATTACTGTTGTTCCTAATGATAAAAATGAACTCATTCCATAAAGAATTGTCACTGGCTATAAAATGGTAATTGATTTTAGAAAACTAAATAAAGCAAATAGAAAAGATCATTACCATTTGCCCTTAATTGATCAAATGCTAGAAAGACTATCTAACCACACACACTTTTGCTTTCTTGATGGATATTCTAGTTTTTCTCAAATACCAGTTTTCACAACCTGATCAAGAGAAAACCACCTTTACTTGCCCTTTTGGAACTTATGCTTATAGACGTATGCATTTTGGTTTATGCAATGCACCTGCTATCTTTCAAAGATGTATGACTGCCATATTCTCTAATTTTTGTGAAAAGATTGTTGAGGTTTTCATGGATGACTTTTTCCATTTACGGAACTTCTTTTGATGATTGCTTAAGCAACCTTGGTCGAGTTTTGCAGAGATGCGAGCAAACTAATCTTTTCCTAAATTGGGAGAAGTGCCACTTTATGGTTAATGAAGGTATTGTTTTGGGGCATAAAATTTCTAAATGAGGTATTGAGCTGGATAAGGCTAAAGTTGATGAAATTGAGAAAATGCCATGTCCTAAAGATATTAAAGGTATTCGTAGTTTCCTCAATCATCCTGGTTTCTATAGGAGGTTTATAAAATACTCCCCTACAATTTATAGGTCTCTTACAATTCTTTTACAAAAGGATGTTCCATATGTTTTTGATGATGATTGTGTAGAAGCCTTTGAAACACTCAAGAAAGCTTTAACTTCTGCACCTATTGTTCAACCACTTGATTGGAACTTGCCATTTTAAATTATGTTTGATGCTAGTGATTATGCTGTTGGTGCTGTTCTGGGACAAAGAGTTGATAAAAAATTAAATAGTATCCATTATGCTAGTAAAACTTTAGACAGTGCTCAACGAAATTATGCTACTACTGAAAAAGAATGTTTAGCAGTTGTGTTTGCTTGTGATAAATTCAGATCTTATATTGTTGTTTCTAAAGTGACTGTTCACACCGACCATCCTACTCGCCTGTAGCGATCCGACCTCAGACGGTCAAATCTCTGTGCATAAGTGTCATCCCTGGATCGGTAATGCTGACACACACAGTACTCGAGGATTTATAACAGAGTTTGAATCACACACTTATTACATCGAATGTCTCAAAAGAGAACTTATTACAGTAATATGGCTTAAGGCCATCTAAATAAGATAACAACGGAAGCTTCGAAGGTAAATGAGTCCATCAACTCCAAAGGCATAGCTGAGTGCACGCCATCGACCTAGCGCACCTTACTCTTCGTCTGAAAACTCTGCAACATAATACGTTGCAGCCTGTGTAGGTCAGCACATGGAATATGCTGGCAAAATAACACTATAGAGCAATGAACATGAAACAGCTATAACTATATGCATATATGGCTGGTGGAGGGTCTATGGTTATCATTTGCGTAAAGCCAATTTTTTCCTACAACAAAGGAATATATTTTATTTAACTTAAAAGTTTGTGGAAAACATTGAGAATGGTAACCCCATCTCAATCCCAAATTAATAATCACTAGCCCACAAATTAATTAAGTAAAGTGATGAGATCAACATAATAATTCAAGCACCAGATACTTAAGATGTCCATAACCGGGGACACGGCTAACCATGATTAGTTTGTACACTCTGCAGAGGTTTGCGCACTTTTCCCCACAAGACTCGATCTCCTCCATTGGATTTCTCGCACTACTGGTGTTTGAGAAACGTATGACCGAGACACAGTCTTTCAGAAGCATTAACTCTTTCGACGGGTAAACCGTACCACCTACATCCCCTACATCTTCTAGTTTACCACTGAAAGAGGTCACACAACATACTCAACTATGCCAGAGCCCATAATGGCTTGTGGCTGCACGCGGAAGTTTCCAGCATGAATAACATAATGATCCCTTTAAGCCTGGGTGGCAAACCATAGGATGATCACACGGATTCCCCGGTATCTCCTTGGACAGCACTGGATTTCCCCAGGTGCCCACAAACAATCCACCTAGATGTGTATTTAAGTAGCCACCTTAAGTAATCCCTTAGTTTATAATAATTCTCGCATCTGTCATGAATCACTCAAACCAAACCACGTCTACGAGCATAGCATAGCAGTATAAGCATAACGTAGAAGTAACTCCCAGGGTTTGAATATAAGACAATAGGTTCTACCTCATCAACTACTTCCCATTACCCACATGTTAATCAGATCATACTCATGCAATGTGTGAGGATTTAATCTAATGCATAAAAACTGGGTAATAAAAGGGTATGATCAAAGTGTTACTTGCCTTGCTGACGATCTGAAAACCCTAGTGACTCGTAGTAGCACGCTTCGCACTCCAGAAACTCTATCGTGAACAAACAATAGCATACATAAGCACTCAAGCATAGGATGCAAGGTTAAAACTCAAGAAAAAAGATCCAAACTGAAAGTTCAACTAAGAGCTTCGTTTTGCAAAAAGAATCAATTGAATCGGAGCTACGAAACTCAAACTACGATCAAAAGACGTTCGAATTCAAATCTGCTTGCAACCAAATTTTAGTTTGTCAAAACCATGTTCTAGTTTATTATCTGGAAATAAGGAAAAAAGACGAAGATTTTGGTGTTGGTTTCACTGAATTTGGTCAAACGAGCAAAAAGTTGCGAGGGTTTGAAGTTCAGGGACTAATCTGTGATAAATTTATTCACGGATAGGTCCCTGGCTGAAAATTAATGGAAAAAGAAAAAACTAACGAACGAACATTTGCTAACAGAACTAAACGAACGAATCCGTTCGTTAAAAGGAACTAAACAGAGAACATTCGCTAAATTAGCGAACCCTAAAAAAATCAATCTAAAACCAAAGAACAAAATAAAACGAAAAGAACTGGCGAACCGGGACGGTTTTATACCGGTTAAACGGCGGCGGCGGGATCCGGCGGCTTCGCCGAATGGTGAGGCGGGGCGGCGCGGCGGCGCGAGGCGGGGCAGCAGCGGCGGCGGCGGCGGCGCAAGTGCGGCGGCGGCGGCTCGGCTTGGAGGCGGCTGCGGCGGTGGTGGTGATGAGCAGACGGCCGGGGGGCTCCTTATAAAAGGCGGCGGCGAGGCGGCTTGGAGGAGGGGTCGGGGTCGGCCTCGGGAGGCTTGCCCCGGCCGGACTCGGACAGCGGCGGCGGTGCAGACTCTCCCGCGTGGGGAGGCGGTGGCGGCCTGCTGGACCTTCGGCCCGGCAGGTCCAATTTTTTCTAAAATAAATTTCGCCCGAAAGAAAAAAATCCTAATAAAATATAAAACAAATTACAAAATACCAGAAACAATTTTCACCGTCGAAACCTAAAATTTAGGACAAGACAAACATTTTTCTGGCCTAAAAATGCAATTTTCAAAAATGCTTATTTTTTCTAATTCAAATAAAATAGCAAATAAAATGCAAATAATATAATAATTTGATTTTTAAATATTTTTTCTCCAATATTTCTCTTTTATTGAAGAAGTCGTTTTATCTTCTCTCTTTTATTTTATTATTGGAAATAATTGGAGAGAAAATATTAAAAATCAAATTGATCCTTTCTTCAATTTTGAAAATAAATTCAAATATGAAAATGAATGAAACCTCCAACTCTCTCCTTGGGTCCTTGAGTTGCTTAAGATTTCTAGGATCACAACCAAAAATGCAATAAAATATTATATGCATATGATTACCTATGTATAACATCCAAATTGAAAATTGGGTTGTTACTCGCCGCCATCGTCGAGGAGGCCAAACTTTGGATGGCCGCGGGCGCAAGGAAATTGGAGAATATTTTCCACGACGAGTAATTGTCATGCCGAATGTGTGTGGGTGCGTTGTAAACTTCTAAACTCTATTCTCTCCTTATTTAATAGATGAGGCAAATCTTATGCCTCCGTTTCGAAAAAAAATCTTACGGAAAAGAAAGATTCTAAACCTAGACTCATTAGGTGGGTTCTCTTGTTACAAGAATTTGATTTACATATCACTGATAGTAAAGGAGCTGAGAATCCCGTAGCTGATAACTTGTTTAGATTAGAAAATATTCTTGATGACCCACAACCTATTAATGGTAGTTTTCGTGATGAGCAATTAGTTGCAATAAATTTTTCTCATAACACTCGTTGGTATGTTGACTATGCTAATTACATTGTTGCAAAATATATACCACCTAGCTTCACATACAAACAAAAGAAAAAAATTCTTCTATGATTTAAGACATTACTTTTGGGATGACCCACATCTTTACAAAGAAGGAGTAGATGGTATTATTAGACGTTGTGTACCCGAGCATAAACAGGAACAAATCCTACGGAAATGTCACTCCGAAGCTTATGGAGTACATAATGTAGGAGATAGAACTACTCACAAGGTATTGCAATATGGTTTTTACTGGCCCACTCTCTTCAAGGATTCCCGTAAGTTTGTTTTATCTTGTGATGAATGTCAAAGAACTGGTCATATTGGTAAGCGTCAGGAAATGCCTATGAACTATTCTCTTGCTGTTGAACCATTTGATGTTTGGGGTTTTGATTACATGGGACCTTTTCCTTCCTCTAATGGGTATCCACATATTTTGGTTGCTGTTGATTATGTTACTAAGTGTGTAGAAGCTATTCCAACTAGTAGTGCGGATCACAACACCTCTATTAAAATGCTTAAGGATGTTATTTTCCCCAGGTTTGGAGTCCCTAGATATTTAATGACTAATGGTGGTTCACACTTTATTCATGGTGCCTTCCGCAAAATGCTTGCTAAGTATGATGTTAACCTCAGAATTGCATCACCCTATCATCCTCAGTCTAGTAGTCAAGTTGAACTTAGCAATAGAGAAATAAAATAAATTTTACAAAAACTGTCAATAGGTTCCGAAATAATTGGTCTAAGAAATTAGACGATGCACTTTGGGCTTACAGAACAGCTTATGAAAATCCTACGGGTATGTCTCCTTATAAAATGGTCTATGGAAAAGCTTGTCATTTTCCTCTTCAGCTAGAACATAAAGCATATTGGGCAATTAAAGAACTCAACTATGATTTCAAACTTGCCGGTGAAAAGAGGTTATTTCATATTAGTTCATTAGATGAATGGAGAACCCAAGCTTATGAAAATGCTAAATTATTTAAAGAAAAAGCTAAAAGATGGCATGACAAAAGAATCCAAAAGCGTGAGTTCAAAGTGGGTGAATATGTCCTTTTATACAACTCTCATTTCAGATTCTTTGCAGGAAACCTACTCTCCAATTGGGAAGTACCTTATGTTATCGAAGAGGTTTATCGTTCTGAGCTATCAAAATAAATAATGCCGATGGTACTAACCCGAAGGTTGTCAATGGGCAAAGAATTAAACACTATATCTCAGGTACGCCTATTAACGTTGAAGAAATATTATCCAAACCATGACACCGGAGGAACACATAAAAGAAACCTTCCGGAACACTCCAGAATCGTAAAAAAAGGGGAGGTACGTGATACGGTAAGTAAACAGACTGCAAAAAATCCGCAAAAATATTTTTATCAGTTTTGGAATATTTAAACAGTTAGGAAAATAAGAAACAGCCATGAAGGCAACCCTCGTGGGCAGAAGACACCAGGGCGCACCCAGGTGGGTTGTGCCTACCTCGGGTACCTTCGGGACTCCGTTTTTCCTCCCGTTTGCTTGTTCCCAAAGATAGAAAAATCTTTATATACCCCCGAACCTATTGACCACCGTATCATGGAGAAATCTTATGTTCTTCTTTATTGCTATTTCCTGACACATCTAGATCGCCATGGCCGCTTCGAGCTCCTCCAAGGACAAGTTCTTCGAGAATGTCATTCCGTATTTGCGGGAGGTGATGCAGCACCCTCATGCCATCGAGATACGTGAGGGGATGCTCCACATCCGTGACGTCTAGGGTCCCAAGGGACAGGGACCGTGGATGATAGGCTCGAAGCTATGGAGTAGGAGGTCTTCAAGTGCAAGGGGATGGTGGAACATGGACTCAATGCCAATCATCTCATGATCGCGGACTACACCCGTGATCTCAAGGTGGATGGAAAATCCATGAAGGACATCGTCTTCACCTTCAACTAGCAAATCAACTTTCTACAAAGCCAAATCTATGACATCCAAAACCAAGTCGTTGAATACGAGGCAAGGTTTAAAGGTATGAGTTTGGCTGCGAGTTGCAGGACTCCGAGACTCACTCCTCCTCTCATGATGGTGAGCCTTTGCCATGGAAACCTGAAGATAAGGTAGCTAATACCTCATCATCACCACCACCTTCTGCATCACCAAAGGAGACTTGAGTATCTCGTATAGGCACTCCCCTTGGCTTGTGCCAAGCTTGGGGAGGTACCCCGATATCGTATCACCATCACTATCTTTTTCCTTTATTTATCTTAGTTCGATCTTTAGTTATCTTTTGATTTAGTTGAATAAAAATTTAGTTCAATCTTTCTTCGAGTGCTTGCTTAGTGATCTATCTATCCTTGTAATCATGTGTGAAATATATAATAAAGTTTAGTTTGAGTTTTGCTTTTTTTTCATGTTCCAATAAAAAGAAAGGAAAATAAATGAAAAAGATCATATGCTAATCTTATGGTAAGTAATGACATCACATAAGGAAAAGTATAAGTAGTAAAATTCATTGGAGATTGACAAACACAACATTGGTCAATGATGCAATTCATGAAAGAATTAATAAGAGAAGAGAAGATTCACATGCAAATATACTATCTTAGACATCTTTTATGATTGTGAGACCCCATCAAAATATTTTATGCAAACTTGTTGACGTTGGACAAGGAAGGCAACGTAATGATTTATGCTTGCTCATATTCACATAGAAGTTATATTGTCATAGATCCTTTAACATGTGGTGCTTGCCCCTATCTTTGCTAGCCAAAAATTCCGCACTATGTAGAGATACTACTTGTGCATCCCAAAACCCTTAAACCCAAATCTTGCTTTGAGAGTCCTCCATACTATGGATTGAGTAAGATCCTTCAATTAAGTTGTCATTGGTGCAATAAGGCAATAAAAATTACTTCTAAATGTGTTACATCGTTTAGTGTAAGAGAAAATTGAGCGTTGTACGAACTTGTGATGGGAAAATAATAAAGGTGACAGACTGCATAATAAAGGTTGCTATCATAAGGGGCAATACATCGTGACGTTCTTTTGCACTAAGAGATTGAGCATACAACCAAAAAGCGCATGGCAACCTCTGCTTCCCTCCACGAAGGTCCTATCTTTTAATTTCATGTATTTACTTTTATGCAAGAGTCAAAGTATTCTTCCCTATTCCTTTTTATTTTCTCTTTTGCAAGCATCATGTGGTGAAGAAAGATCTAGGCACATATATCCAGTTGAATATGGGTGGGCATGAGTTATTATTGTTGACATCACCCTTGAGGTGAATACGTTGGGAGGTGAAACTATAAGCCCTTATCTTCCTATGTTTTTGGTTGAAACTTTTTGCTCATGGGTACGCGATGAGTGTTAGCAATCATACAATACTATATGATGGTTGAGTATGTGGACTTGCCTAAAGGCTCCAATACATGACCCTTCCTGAAAAGATGATGAATTGTAGTTGCAAAGTTGACTGAGAACATAGTTTGTTGGTTTTCAATAGAGTTTATGCTTGATACTTTGATATTGTGATGAATTGTTACTTGTTCATGAGAAGTTTATGATAAAAGTTATGTGATACAAGTTCTGTGATAAAGTTTGTTGCTGCTATAATAACATACATGATCCTTCTATGTCCATATTTTGTTTTTATCGACACCTCTCTCTCTCTAAGCATGTGTACATGTTTTTCGATATTGATTTTTCGCTTCAGGACAAGCGAGGTCTGAGCTTGGGGAGTTGATACGTCCATTTTGCATCATGTTTACCTACTGTTATTTACTATGTTTTTATGCATAATAATGCTTTTTGGAGTAATTCTAATGCCTTTTCTCTCATAATATGCAAGGTTTACACAAAGAGGGAGAATACCGGCAGCTGGAATTCTGGACCTGGAAAAGCTATGTCAGAGTTACCTATTCTGCACATCTCCAAATGAGCTGAAACTTTACGGAGAATTATTTTGGAATAAAAGAAAATACTGGAGCAAATAACTACCAGAGGAGGCCCACCAGGTGGGCACAACCCACCTGGGTGCGCCAGGCCCCCCAGGCGAGCCATGTGGGTTGTGCCCTGCTCGGCCCACCTCCGGTGCCCCTCTTATGGTATAAAAGTCATTTTGACCTAGAAAAAATAAGGAGAGGACTTTCAAGACGAAGCGCCGCCGTCTCGTGGCGGAACTTTGGTAGGAGCACTTTTGCCCTCCGGCGGAGGGATTCCGCTGGGGGAACTTCCCTCCTGGGGGGGAAATTATCGTCATCATCATCACCAACAACTCTCCCATCTTGGGGAGGGCAATATCTATCAACATCTTCAATATCACCATCTCATCTCAAACCCTAGTTCATCTCTTGTGTTCAATCTTTGCACCGGAACCTTAGATTGGTGCTTGTGGCTGACTAGTAGTGTTGAGTACGTCTTGTAGTTGATTACTATATGGATTATTTGGTGGAAGATTATATGTTCAGATCCATTATGCTATTTAATACCCCTCTGATCTTGAGCATTATTATCATTTGTGAGTAGTTACTTTTGTTCTTGAGGTAATAGGAGAAATCTTGTTGCAAGTAATCATGTGAACTTGATATGAGTTCGATATTTTGATGGTATGTATGTTGTGATTCCCTTAGTGGTGTCATGTGAACGTCGACTACATGACACTTCACCATATTTGCGCCTAAGGAATGCATTGTGGTGTAGTTATTAGATGATGGGTTGCCAGAGTGACAGAAGCTTAAACCCTCGTTTATGCGCTACTTCGTAAGGGACCGATTTGGATCCAAAAGTTTAATGCTATGGTTAGATTTTATCTTAATACTTTTCTCGTAGTTGCGGATGCTTGCGAGGGTGTTAATCACAAGTGAGAGGTTTGTTCAAGTAAGAACAACACCTAAGCACCGGTCCACCCACATATCAAATTATCAAAGTAGCGAACAAAAATCGAGCCAACATGATGAAAGTGACTAGATGAAATTCCCGTGTACCCTCAAGAACGCTTTGCCTATTATAAGAAATCGTTTTGGCCTGTCCTTTGCCACAAAAGGATTGGGCTACCTTGCTGCACTTTATTTACCATTACTGTTACTTGCTCGTTACAAATTGTCTTGCTATCAAACTATTTGTTACCAACAATTTCAGTGCTTGCAGAGAATACCTTGCTGAAAACCACTTGTCATTTCCTTCTGCTCCTCGTTGGGTTCGACACTCTTACTTATCAAAGGAATACGATTGGTCCCCTATACTTGTGGGTCATCACTCAACTCCCCGGAAGAAGTCAAGGCAGACCGGAGGAACCAAGACAGAATTCCGTCACATCGATATCGCAATAATTCGAGCAATACCCACATGATCCTAAAAAAAATTGAACGGGGAAAGGAGTAGAATCAAAACACCCACGTCACAATTCATAACTGGAGCGATGAAGGGGATGAGGAGTAAAAAGAATTCCTACTCTCTGATATATATCTGGACTCAAAATAGTTTTCTTTTTCTAGAATCAACAATGACAATGGTTCGATCAATCAAGGGGCTCCTGCGGTCGGTAAGGCTCTGATACCAACTTGTAACGCCCAAGATGCTATTATATCCCAATCACATGATGAATTCATGATTGCTGTAGAATCGCATTTCAAGCGCATAGCAAGGTCGATATCATTACAACATACCATGTACTGAATAGATGAGCTTACAAGATAGAGGCTTACACTCGCCACAAGCTACAATATGAATACATCAATACATAGCAATCATCATACAGAAGAGCAAGATCTGACTACATATGAAAACAAACCAAAAAGAAGAATGACATCTACCCTGCTAATCCCAGGCTTTCGACTCAGAACCTATCCCTTGATCAAAGAAGAAGCAGCAGAAGAAGAACTCCAAACAAGCAAGCATCGCTCTCATGTCAGATTATCGCATTACATGTACCTGCACCAGTTGTTGTAGTAATCTGTGACCCACGGGGATTCAGCAATGCCATTACCATGGGTATCAAAACTAGCAAAGCTTAATGGGATTGGAATGGTTAAGTGGTGAGGTTGCAGCAAGCACCAATCATTTTTATGTGGCTAACTTACGAATACAAGAGTAAGAAGAGTGACTACGCATAACAGTCGCAAACTAGTAATGATCAAGAAGTGATCCTGAACTACTTATGAGTCAAACATAACCCCACCATCTTCTCTTGCCGAACTCCCTCGAAAAGAGACGATCACGGTTACGCACACGGTTGGTGAATTTTAATTGGGTTTAGTATCAAGTTCTCTATAACCGGATATTATAAATGTGCAAGTTGCCACATGACCGCGAGCCCGGCTTTCGAAAAGATTTAACCCTAAAGGGGTGCTCCTAGTGGTCCATTATAAATTACCACGCGCATCCGATGGAACATCCTCACACCATGAATAAGACGATGCTTACGATAAGAAATCCTGGTGGACAAGCCTTTCGTAAAAGGTAAAACTAAACCAACATAACCCCCCGGCGTGCCGACACCCTGATAGGAGCTACGCATATCTCATCTCAGGCCACGACCGGATGAACACTACGTACGGCAACCGGAGGCCCCAGTTAACTGGGTGGCACCGCTAGTGGCTCTGTTTTGGACCAGCACCATAAGCACTGGCCCACCTGCTTATGTGGAATTAAAAGAATCCTCAGGTTCATGAGGATCTACGTTAATTAATTCAATTTTATTATGTTGGCAAATGCTAAAACCAATGTTGGGCCTTGCTGGAAGTGTTTTAGCCTAAGCGAATGGTCAGGGGGGCCCAGATATGTTAGGAGCGCTCATCAATGAACATAAGAGCATCTCCAACAGCCGCGCCAAAAGGCAAGCGCGCACGATAAACTTGGTTTTTAGCGCGCGCTGGACGGTTTCGCTCGCTCCAGCGGTGGCTGGAAATAAGTGCGCGCGGGAAACAATTGCGCGCGCGGGAAAGGGCGGCAGCTCGCGCGCAACTTTTGGCGCGCCGCTTCCGGCGCGCCTATAAAATGCTGCGCTCGCCACGTGCCTATCCACACTGCCACGCGCGCCTCATATCTTCTTCGCCGCTCCAGCGCCTCCACCGCTTCCTCTCCTCAATGCTCCAGCGCCCCGCCACTGATGCGCAACCATGCCGCCACGCCGCCGAGGAGCGTCGGGCTACCGCGGTGTCCGCCAGTGCCCCAACGGCTGGTACTCCGCCGAGATTTGGTCCGGCGACGTCCGGCTCGGCCTCGGTACGTTGGAGACCTCGTACGAGGCCGCACGCGCCTACGACGCGGCGGCATGGTGCCTGGACAGGCCGCGCCAGCAGATGAACTTCCAGGATGTCCACACGCGCCAGCAGGCGCAGGACGTCGCCCCTCCGCCTCGCCCTACCACGGATCAGGACCGTGCGGAGCACTCTCGGCGGCAGCGCCGCCTCCTCGTCGCCGAGGAGGATGAGCGGGCCATGGCGGAGTGGCGCCGGCGCCACCCGGAGGACGTCGCCAACGAGGAAGCCTTCTGGGCAAGGCGCCGCGAGGAGCAGACGGCAAAGCACCGCGCGGAGCGG
Source organism: Aegilops tauschii subsp. strangulata (assembly GCF_002575655.3). NCBI lineage: Eukaryota > Viridiplantae > Streptophyta > Magnoliopsida > Poales > Poaceae > Aegilops > Aegilops tauschii. Next base: position 217,274,897 of record NC_053038.3, read on the forward strand.
TTGGACAGGCGTCGGCGGAAGGCCCTGGCGATATCGCAGTGCGAAATCGCTTAAAATGGTGGGCAGACGATCTTTTCATCTGATGATGACCATTGGGAGGACATGTGGCTCGATACCTCGGACCAGTCCGGCGAGGATGGCGATGATGATGATGATGATGATGACGACTGGGAGTAGGCTGTAGTTGCATTATCTAGTAGTTTTTTTATGTCGTTGCACCATAGTTTTTTAATCTATCTATGCTATGGAACTCTCTAAAATATCTATGTATTGCTTTTTATCTATGAATTTTATTTATTGTTTTTATTAAAAAATGTACGCAATGTTTAGCGCGCGCTGCATTTTAGCGCGGCCGCTGGAGCTACGCGCACGCGCTCAATTTTAGCGCGGCTGCTGGAGCCAGCGCTGCCGGCTATGCCAAACCAGGCGAAGGGCGCGTGACAAATGCGTTTTTAACGCGCGGCGTGTTGCGCGGCTGTTGGAGATGCTCTAACACCGATATGATGGAAACTAGGGCGGCAAGAGTGGAACAAAAACCAGGCAAAAGGCTGAGCCTTCCACCCTTTACCAAGTATATAGATGCATTATAGTTAAATAAGAGATATTGTGATATCCCATGATATCCATGTCCCACCATGGAATAACTTGCAACTGGACCTGCAACTAGCAACGCTATAAGAGGGGCTGAGCAGAGCGGTAATATAGCCAAACAACGGTTTTTTGGGATTGTGGAGGTTAGAGGCTATATCATGCAATTTGGGAGGCTGACAAACAAGTGGTAGGTAGCAATGTCGGTGTCAAAACCGGCAGATCTCGGGTAAGGTGTCCCGAACTGTGCGCCTAAGGTCGATGGTAACAGGAGACAGGGGACACAATGTTTACCCAGGTTCAGGCCCTCTCTATGGAGGTAATACCCTACTTCCTGCTTGATTGATTTTGATGAATATGAGTATTACAAGAGTTGATCTACCATGAGATCGTAATGGCTAAAACCCTAGAAGTCTAGCCTATATGACTATATGCCGATCTGGACTAAGCCATCCGGTTTATATAGACACCGGAGGGAACTAGGGTTGTACAAAGTCGGTTACAGAGAAAGGAATCTTCATATTTGGACGCCAAGCTTGCCTTCCACGCCAATGAGATTCCCATCCGGACACGGGAGAGAGTCTTCGGTCTTGTATCTTCACAGTCCATTAGTCCAGCCCATGTCCAACAGGCCGGATGCCCGAGGAACCCTTAGTCCAGGACTCCCTCAGTAGCCCCTGAACCAGGCTTCAATGACGAGGTGTCCGGCGCGCAGATTGTCTTCGGCATTGCAAGGCAGATTCCCCTTTCCGAATACTCCAAGATAGTCTTCGGACGCAACGAACGTGTCTGGATCTGCAACACAAGTACCACACACACAGTCGTAGGGAGTATAATATTTCACGAGTCCCATCCGCTGACAACTTTTTGCAAGATGACATCACGTCTGCCCGGTCATCATTTCGAACCGTTTTCGTCTGCCGTTCCGCGTTTCGAGATGCGGTTTCCATTGGCACGTCTTGTCAAAGCAGAGATCGTGTCCCCTTATTGCGGGATTCTCATCAATACAGGCGTGGGTAATCCAACCGTGCCGTTTGCATAGCCCTTGGGAACAGGCGAGTGGGGAGGCGCTTGATATTCACTGCCTTTATAAGGAGATAAGGATTCCCCTTCTTCACCCACGCCTTCTCTGTCTTTGCCCTTCCATTCTCGAGCTCCAACGCCCAAGTCCTCGTCCTTTTCGCTTCAAGAAAGCACTCAACCATGTCCGGATCTGGAGGGCAAGGCAAGTGGATGGCCTCCTCCGTAAAGGAGAAGGACATTAATGAGCTTCGGGCGGCCGGGTATCTGGCGAAGGAAATCGCCCACCGTCTTCCGACAAAGGGGCAACGAGAGGGTGGTATTCATCCCCCATTTCGTCCGCGGGTTAGGGTTTCCACTCCACCCTTTCGTCCGCGGATTGATGTTCTATTAAGGGCTAGATTTCCATGATCTAGCCCCGGACTCCTTCCTCAACATCTTGGCATTCATTGCCGTGTGCGAGGCCTTCCTCCGCATTCCTCCCCACTTCGGAGATCTTCAACGTGAAGCCGAAGGTGGTGGATGGCTAGCACGCGGAGTGCAGAGGCGCCATGGTGAGCAAGATGCCCAATGTCACATGGCCCAAAGTTACGTTTGTGGAGACGGTCAAGGAGTGGCAGAAGTTGTGGTTCTATATCACAGAGCTCGCGACGCCACCTGGGCCGCAGCTCCCGAGTTGATATCCGGAGCTCCAATGCAGCTCACCTCCTGGATGGAGAAGGGTCCAAATTGGTCTTCGTCGGACGAGCTGATAGCGCTGCAGACGCGCATCCAAAGCATGGTGGATAGAAACATCAAGCTCGTCCACGTGATTCAGGTGATGCTAGTTCGCCGGATCCTTCCATGCTAGAGCCGAACATGCCCTTTATGGGAATTTGATCCGGAGAAGCACCAAACCCTGGAAAGGCTCTTCAGAACTACACACGAAGATGTCTGGAAGTTGCTCTTTAAGGGCAACGAGACGTCGCCGGACATAGACACGGACCGCGGGCACGATCTTGCCCATCCTGCCAGTGCGGTAAGTCATGTCTCATGGCGCATCCTCTACTTGCTTGTTCAAGGAGGATATCTAAACTTTACTATCTCATTCTTTCAGGTATGGATAGAGAAAGCGGAGCGGATTCGGTGTCCGGCTCCGCTGCCCGAGGAACCAGTCATCCTGCTGCAGGCGAAGATGCTGGTTCCGGCGCCCTACAAGGTGCTGGAGAAGAAGGCCAAGAAGAAAGCCAAGGGGGCCAAAGGTGGCCTTCACCGCAATGGAGCTTCGGAAGTGACGTCCAAAGACAAGACTCACTCCTCTGCCGCCGAAGACGAGGAGGAGGAGGAGGAGGAGGAAAGGAATTCTCCCCTGATGGGGGGAGGAAGAAGAGGGCAGCCTCCACACATCTGGAGGCGGAGGCACCCAAGAGGGGGAAGGGCACCCTCGCGGATTACTTTGCGTGGGACGTCGACAGCAGCCCAGAGCGATGCCCCCGAAGCAAGCCCTGGCCGCATCGTAAGTACTAAAAAGCCCATATGCATCCATGCATCCGGCCTCTCCTCTTTATGGTATTAATATGGTTAGTCATGCTATTGCAGTCCGGCCCACGACAACTCCCTGCGAACCTCATCAGGAGGTTCATTAGATTCAAAAGCGATGGCCAGCGAGTCACCGCCGGCCGCTTACTCTCCCATGGCCAAGGGCGACGCCGAGGTGCTGTCGCGAAGGACCTTCCCAGGCCAGGGAGAGTCTCAGGAGGCCGTCAGGGTGGCACTAGAGGGCGAAACCTCAGCCGCCGGACACATGGGGAAGCAGATCCCTATGGAGGCTGGCGGTGGGGGCCGTGTTCAGTTCGGCCCCCCACCGAATACGATTCTGGAGACCTACATGGCTCCAGAGTCCGGCGTGCAGCCTCCTTCGAGAGAAGGAGGTGTGCCTATTCCGCCAGTGACCTCTGTCCAACCAGAGGCACCGGATAATCTGCTAGAAGCGCTACGCGGCGCTTCCATTGTGGATGAGCATCGTATCCTTATGGGTACGGTGATTGAGAGGGTTCAGTCCGTCAAGAGCGGACTAACCGAAGCTTGCAGCAGCCTGCTGACAGGTTTTGAGGTAAGCGACGCAAAAGAGAAAATCCCCTTATAGACAGTAGCCCCTGAGACACTGTCCGGTGTTCGGAAAGAAAGGCTGGATAGAGGATCAATTCATTTTTGCAGGAAACTAACTAAATGTGTCTTATATGAATAAGCAGGCGTCGTTGCTGGCCGCGACCTCACACACTGCCGAAGTCTTCGGACTAGAGTAGAGACTGGAGCGGGCCGAGGAGGAGCTCGGCCAAGCGAGGAAGCAGCTAGAAGACAAGCAAGGTAAGGAATGACTCGCTATATATTCGGAAAGAATAAATGATGTGTATTGACCGTAGTGTCATGGTATTTGTAGGAGCGGCGACCGCGGTCGAGGTCCTTAAAAAGGCCCTGGCCGAAGCCAAGGAGAAAGCTGCCAAGGAATAAGCCGCCCGTAAGAAGCTCGAGGCCAGGCTTAACGAGGTCCAGCAAGAGCTCTAGGACGCTGTGAAAAAATGCGAGACCTTGGAGTGCGATGTTTCGGCTTGAGAGACCGAACTCGTCAAGGCTGGCCAAAGCGCGGAAGAGGCACGGGTTGAAGCCCAGGGCGCCCTCCAGGAGATCCAAGAGGCCAAGAAGATCGTGGCTGGTAAGGCATTTAGTATGCAAAGCAAGTATGTGAAGAAGAAGTATTTCTTACTAACCCGGATTCGGAGTTCTCCAGGGGCGTTTGCGGATCTGTCGCGCAGTGTGTCAGACGCTACGGAGTTCTACCGAGCCGAAGAAGGGAGCTCAACGGAGAAGCTGTTCTGGTCGCAACACCTTGCGCCAGAACATCTAGTGCCCTTCACCGATCAGCTAAAATAGCTGGTCGAGCTGCATAGGGTGGCCGAACTGGCCATGAAGGATTTAATAATCCGGCTGTGGCCTCCGGAAGCTATACCCAGCAGCTACTTCGGTCTCGTGAAGCGGCTGGTGGATGCCTGCCCTCGGCTAGATATCGTCAAGCGGTCGGTCTGCATCGAGGGCGCGTGCATGGCCTTCCCCCGTGTCAAGGTGTGGTGGGCGAAGATGGATGCCGTCAAGCTTGTGACCGAGGGGCCGCCTGAGGGCAAGGAGCACAGCACGCCCGAGCGGTATTTTGAAGACGTCCTGGAGGGGTCTCGCATTGTGGCGATGCAATGTGCGCAAGACATTATCTTTGGATGAATACATTCATGTTGTCTCTACCTTGTATGATGAAACAAAGGTGTTATGTAATATAATATTTGTTATGTTTTTAAAAAATTTACCTCCTGTGCGGCCGTGTTTTCTAAAATCTGAGAGTTGGCCAGTCGTCGGCTTCTGCCCCCACATAGGTAGTACGGGGGTGTTCGGGATGTAATCTAAACACTCTTGATCCAATTGTTGCTTCCCTATGTTTTATATATGTTCCTAGAGAAAACTAAGTTGAAAGATGATAGTAGCAATGATGCGGCCTGGGTCCGTGATCTGAGGTTTATCCTCATTGCTGCATAGAAGAATTATGTCCTTGATGCACCGCTAGGTGACAGACCTATTGCAGGAGCAGATGCAGACGTTATGAACGTTTGGCTAGCTCAATATGATGACTACTTGATAGTTTAGTGCACCATGCTTAACGTCTTAGAATCGGGACTTCAAAGACGTTTTGAACGTCATGGACCATATGAGATGTTCCAGGAGTTGAAGTTAATATTTCAAGCAAATACCCGAGTTGAGAGATATGAAGTCTCCAACAAGTTCTATAGCTAAAAGATGGAGGAGAATAGCTCAAGCAGTGAGCATGTGCTCAGATTGTCTGGGTACTACAATCGCTTCAATCAAGTGGGAGTTAATCTTCCAGATAAAATAGTGATTGACAGAATTCTCTAGTCACCATCACCAAGTAGAACTTCGTGATGAACTATAGTATGCAAGGGATGATGAAAACGATTCCCGAGCTTTCCATGATGATGAAATCGATGAAGGTAGAAATCAAGAAAGAGCATCAAGCGTTGATGATTAACAAGACCACTAGTTTCAAGAAAAGGGCAAAGGGAAAGAAGGGGAACTTCAGTAAGAATGGCAAGCAAGCTGTCACTTCCGTGAAGAAGCCCAAAGCTAGACTAAAGCCTGAAACTGAGTGCTTCTACTACAAAGGAAATGGTCACTGGAAGCGGAAATGCCCTGAATATTTGGTGGATAAGAAGGATGGCAAAGTGAACAAGGGTATATTTGATATACAGGTTATTGATGTGTACCTTACTAGTGTTTATAGTAGCCCCTGGGTATTTGATACTTGTTCGGTTGCTAAAAATTAGTAACTCGAAACAGGAGTTATAGAATAAACTGAGACTAGTTGAGGGTGAAGTGACGATGTGTGTTGGAAGTGGTTCCAAGATTGATATGATCGTCATCGCACACTCCCTATACTTTCAGGATTAGTGTTAAACCTAAATAAATGTTATTTGGCATTTGCGTTGAGCAAGAATATGATTTGATCATGTTTATTGCAATACGGTTATTCATTTAAGTTATAGAATAATTGTTATTCTGTTTACATGAATAAAACCTTCTATGGTTATACACCCAATGAAAATGGTTTGTTGGATCTCGATCATAGTGATACACATATTCATAATATTGAAGCCAAAAGATGCCAAGTTAATAATGATAGTGCAACTCATTTATGGCACTGCCATTTAGGTCATATTGGTGTAAAGCGCATGAAGAAAATCCATGCTGATGGGCTTTTGGAATCACTTGATTATGAATCAGTTGATCCTTGCGAACCATGCCTCATGGGCAAAGATGACTAAGACTCCGTTCTCCGGAACAATGGAGCGAGCAACTGACTTATTGGATATAATACATACTGATGTATGAGGTCCGATGAGTGTTGAGGCTCGTGGCGGGTATCATTATTTTCTGACCTTCACAGATGATTTGAGCAGATATGGGTGTATCTGCTTGAAGAAACATAAGTCTAAAACATTTGAAAAGTTCAAAGAATTTCAGAATGAAGTGGAAAATCATCGTAACAAGAAAATAAAGTTTCTACGATCTGATCGCAGAGGCGAATATTTGACTTACGAGTTTGGTCTTCAATTAAAACAATGTGGAATAGTTTCACAAACTCATGCCACCTGGAACACCACAGCATAATGGTGTGTCCGAACGTCATAACCGTACTTTATTGGATATAGTGCAATCTATGATGTCTCTTACCGATTTACCACTATCGTTTTGGGGTTATGCATTAGAGACAGCTACATTCACGTTAAATAGGGCACCGTCTAAATCCGTTGAGACGGCACCGTATGAACTATGGTTTGGCAAGAAACCTAAGCTGTCGTTTCTTAAAGTTTGGGGTTGCGATGCTTATGTGAAAAAGTTTCATCCTGATAAGCTCAAACCCAAATCAGAGAAGTGTGTCTTCATAGGATACCCAAAGGTTACTATTGGGTACACCTTCTATCACAGATCCGAAGGCAAGATATTCGTTGCTAAGAATGGATCCTTTCTAGAGAAGGAGTTTCTCTCGAAAGAAGTGAGTGGGAGGAAAGTAGAACTTGATGAGGTAACTGTACCTGCTCCCTTATTGGAAAGTAGTTCATCATAGAAATCTATTCCTGTGACTCCTACACCAATTAGTGAGGAAGCTAATGATGATGATCATGTAACTTCAGATCAAGTTACTACCGAACCTCGTAGGTCAACCAGAGTGAGATCCGCACCAGAGTGGTACGGTAATCCTGTTCTGGAGGTCATGTTACTTGACTATGACGAACCTACGAACTATGAGGAAGCGATGATGAGCCCAGATTCCGCGAAATGGCTTGAGGCAATGAAATCTGAGATGGGATCCATGTATGAGAACAAAGTGTGGACTTTGGTTGACTTGCCCGATGATCGGCAAGCCATAGAAAATAAATGGATCTTCAAGAGGAAGACGGACGCTGATAGTAGTGTTACTATCTACAAAGCTAGACTTGTCGAAAAAGGTTTTTGACAAAAGTTCAAGGTGTTGACTACGATGAGATTTTCTCACTCGTAGCGATGCTTAAGTCTGTCCGAATCATGTTAGCAAATTGCCACATTTTATGAAATCTGGCAAATGGATGTCAAAACTACATTCCTTAATGGATTTCTTAAAGAAGAGTTGTATATGATGCGACCAGAAGGTTTTGTCGATCCTAAAGGAGCTAACAAAATGTGCAAGCTCCAGCAATCCATCTATGGACTGGTGCAAGTATCTCGGAGTTGGAATATACGCTTTGATGAGTTGATCAAAGCATATAGTTTTATACAGACTCGTGGTGAAGCCTGTATTTACAAGAAAGTGAGTGCGAGCACTACAGCATTTCTGATAAGTATATGTGAATGACATATTGTTGATCGGAAATAATGTAGAATTTTCTGGAAAGCATAAAGGAGTATTTGAAAGGAGTTTTTCAAAGAAAGACCTCGGTGAAGCTGCTTACATATTGAGCATCAAGATCTATAGAGATAGATCAAGACGCTTGATAAGTTTATTTCAATGAGTACATACCTTGACAAGATTTTGAAATAGTTCAAAATGGAATAGTCAAAGAAAGAGTTCTTTCCTGTGTTACAAGGTGTGAAATTGAGTAAGTAAGACTCAAAGCCCGACCACGGCAGAAGATAGAGAATGAAAGTCATTCCCTATGCCTCAGCCATAGGTTCTATAAAGTATGTCATGCTGTGTACCAGATCTATTGTATACCCTACCACTGAGTTTGGAAAGGGAGTACAATAGTGATCTAGGAGTATATCACTGGGCAGCGGTCAAAATTATCCTTAGTGGAATAAGGATATGTTTCTCGATTATGGAGGTGACAAAAGGTTCGTCGTAAAGGGTTACATCGATGCAAGTTTTGACACTGATCCAGATGACTCTAAGTCTCAATCTGGATACATATTGAAAGTGGGAGCTATTAGCTAGAGTAGCTCCATGCAGAGCATTGTAGACATAGAATTATCTCACAAGCAAAACATGATCACACCTTAGTACTCTTTGGGTGTTAATCACATAGCGATGTGAACTAGATTACTGAATCTTGTAAAACCCTTTGGGTGTTGGTCACATGGCGATGTGAACTATGAGTGTTAACCACATAAAGATGTGAGCTATTGATGTTAAATCACATGGCGATGTGAACTAGATTATTGACTCTAGTGCAAGTGGGAGACTGAAGGAAATATGCCCTAGAGGCAATAAAAAAGTTATTATTTATTTCCTTATTTCATGATAAATGTTTATTATTCATGCTAGAATTGTATTAATCGGAAACATAATACATGTGTGAATACATAGACAAACAGAGTGTCACTAGTATGCCTCTACTTGACTAGCTCATTAATCAAAGATGGTTAAGTTTCCTAACCATAGACATGAGTTGTCATTTTATTAATGGGATCACGTCATTAGGAGAATGATGTGATTGACTTGACCCATTCCGTTAGCTTAGCACTTGATCGTTTAGTATGTTGCTATTGCTTTCTTCATGACTTATACATGTTCCTATGACTATGAGATTATGCAACTCCCGTTTACCGGAGGAACACTTTGTGTGCTACCAAACGTCACAACGTAACTAGGTGATTATAAAGGTGCTCTACAGGTGTCTCCGAATGTACTTGTTGAGTTGGCGTATTTCGAGATTAGGATTTGTCACTCGATTGTCGGAGAGGTATCTCTGGGCCCACTCGGTAATACACATCACTATAAGCCTTGCAAGCATTGTAACTAATGAGTTAGTTGCGGGATAATGTATTACGGAACGAGTAAAGAGACTTTCTGGTAACGAGATTGAACTAGGTATTGAGATACTGACGATCGAATCTCGGGCAAGTAACATACCGATGACAAAGGGAACAACGTATGTTGTTATGCGGTTTGACCGATAAAGATCTTCATAGAATATGTAGGAGCCAATATGAGCATCCAGGTTCCGCTATTGGTTATTAACCGGAGACGTGTCTCAGTCATGCCTACATAGTTCTCGAACCCGTAGGGTCCGCTCGCTTAACGTTCGGTGACGATTTGTCTTATGAGTTTATGTGTTTTGATGTACGGAAGGTAGTTCGGAGTCCCAGATGAGATTGGGGACATGACGAGGAGTCTCGAAATGGCCGAGACATAAAGATCGATATATTGGACGACTATATTCAGACATCAGAAAGGTTCCGAGTGGTTCGGTATTTTTCGGAGTACCGGGGAGTTACAGGAATATGGGGGAAGAAGTATATGGGCCTTATTGGGCTTTAGGGGAGAGAGAGAGGCAGGCCACGCGCCCCCCCAATGACTAGTCCGAATTGGACTAGGGGGAGGGGCGGCGCCCCCTCCTTCCTTCTCTTCCCTCTTCCCCTTCCTTGTCTCCTACTCCTACTACTTGGAAGGGGAGGAATCCTACTCCCGGTGGGAGTAGGACTCCTCCAGGGCGCGCCATTGGGGCCGGCCCTCTCCCCCTCCTCCACTCATTTATATACATGGCCAGGGGGCACCCCATAGACACAACAATTGATCTCTTGATCTCTTAGCCGTGTGCGGTGGCCCCCTCCACCATATTCCACCTCGATCATATCATAGCGGTGCTTAGGCGAAGCCCTGCGTCGGTAGCATCATCATCACCGTCACCACGTCGTCGTGCTGACGGAACTCTCCCATGTAGCTCTGCTGGATCGGAGTTCGCGGGACGTCATCAAGCTGAACGTGTGCTGAACTCGGAGGTGTCGTACGTTCGGTACTTGGATCGGTCAGATTGTGAAGACGTACGACTACATCAACCGCGTTGTGCTAACGCTTCCGCTTTCGGTCTACGAGGGTACGTGGACAACACTCTCCCCTCTCGTTGCTATGCATCACCATGATCATGTGTGTGCGTAGGAATTTTTTTGAAATTACTACGTTCCCCAACACCTGTTACTATTGTTGATGACATTCCGGTAACCACCGATGGACGAGAACTTTGCCTATTGGTCCGCCTCGTTCAAAGAGGAGGAAGATGGTTCTCTTCGTCCCCCGCCCTTGGTGCCGATGTTGTTGCCGACATAACTGACAGGCTATCCTCTGACATGCCTTGCTTACATGATCGGGCAAGACGTCATCGCCCTTCCTACTTTTAACCCACATGGTGGGCCCATAACCCACAGTTCCACATGATCGAAACCTGACTCTCCTGTACACCCCCTGTTCCCAAGGTGGTTCCTCGCGCGTGGCCTCGTATGTAATTCATGAGCCACCTTCAGAGAGATCATCAATTCTGGTATCAAACACAATACCTATTCATGTTGCTGTGAACCCCTTTCACGCCCTGTTTCAGGCATCGAGCGATTGCCTACCCGCTCGAAACTTCCCATGATACCTCCTTACTTTGCTCTCGATATTTTCTTAAGTTTCAATTCGAGGGTTACTTTCCGCCACCTTCCCCGATGTTATCGACCAGATACTCAACCTTGCAGAGGTCCGTTCTCCCGGAATACCCATCCTTTATTCTTTCGTAAGTACGATGGAGTTCCCGAAGAAAGGATGCCGACTTCATCATGATGACCTGAAGCAGAGAAATGAAGACATCAACGTAATGGATCGACCTCTTTGAGGAGAGCAACCAAGACCGAGAAGACTCGTTAGAATTTCGTAACCAGAACTTTCCCCCATACACAACCTCTTAAATCTCGGGACGAGATTTCTTGTAGTGGAGGAGAATTGTGACGCCCGGATAATTAAGCTACAGTAATTCCATGCTAATGATGCCATGTCACCTCGGTTACTATTGTTAATCTCGCGTTAGTTTGAAACCGATTCAAATTTGAATTTGAATTAAAGTCAAACGATAAAAGTTTTCAAACATTAATACTAAAATGTTCATCATGTGTAAAATATTCATTTGTTAATATTGGTGGTGAACCAACATTTTTAAAAAGTGTTTAAATGCCATAAACTATCCAAAACTGTGCCAATCAGCCTCAAATTTTATCATTTCTATTTAAACAAAATTTCAAATGAATTCAAATACCTCTCAAACTTTTTGTGGCAGTGCCTAAATATGCAAGAGCAATTTTGGACCAAGTTCCATATTTCGCAAAAATCATTTGATGGCTTAGTTAAATACAAACAGTGCATATTAAAAGAAAAATAGAAAACGGAAAATTTTTAGAAAAGGAAAAGAGGTAGAGGTACTCTACTGCTGCACTGGGCCCTGGTGGCCACAGTTCAGGCCTAGCCCATCCCCGTTCATCCCCTTGCTCTCTGTTCACCAGGCACCCTGTGGACGCAGGAGCGTCATCCATGGCCGGATAGCCACGGGGCGGCCATCCCCGCCGTCTCCCTGCGTTGGATAAGAATGCCCTGCGCCCCCTCTGTCAACCCTAGATCGCCAATCCATCTCCCTCGCGTCGCCCCCTTCTTTTTCTCCGAAGCCTGAAGCCACCGTGTAGCGCACGTCGTCGATCCCGCGGACACCAGGTTCCCCGTTGAAAAGAAGCAGGTTCGGGAGCACCACTGCCTCGTCCTCTTCATCTACACAAACTCGCGCGAGCAGGAGCACCCTGGAGCCGTTGACATCAGCCTCCTTCCCCGACTGGATCCTTCGGTCACCGTAGCTCGATCCGCACTACTCCGACCATCCCCGGCCTCGTCGTCCCCTACTCTGCAGCCGTGGTGAGCTGCTCTACCAATCCCCCTTGTCTCGACCTCGATTCACACCGTATGTCGCCGTCCTACGCCATGGCCGGAGCTCGATCTCCCGTTCGTGTCTGCGCTGCTGCCCCGCGCTTGCTCCGCGTTGCGCGTGCCCCGCCCCTGGCCTAGCCTCCGCGTACCGCAGTGCGCCCGCAGCCGCCTTGCTCGCGCTCAGCCGCTCTAGCCCGCGCCTTGGCCGCCCTCTGGTCAGGCTCCGTGCGCGTACCGCGCGCCACGCCAAGCCTGGCTCGCCGCAGCAGCCCGCGCCACCGCTGCCCGCTGCTCCCACGTGCCCCGCGCTCCTTGGCTGCTGCTGTTGCGTGCTGCTTGCTGCTCCCCGGCCGCCGCCCCTTGTTGCTGCTAACCGTTGCTGCTGCTGTGCCTCGCATGCCTGTGGCGCCCTCTCCCACTTGCTCCTGCCGCTACTGCTGCCCGGCGGTGCCTGATTGCTGCTCCCGCATACCGCTGCTGCTACTGCTTGCTTGCCGCTGCTGCTTCCTCCTGCTGCCGCTACTAAGCTGCTGCTCCTTGCACTGCCTGCTGCTTGACTACTTTGCACTGCTGTTGCTTTGTACTGCTCTAGCTACTGCGTATTGCTGCTGCTTCTTGGGCATGGACGCAAGGCCCGTGTACTCGGCCGTGTGTGCGTATGGGTGTGTATGAGCCGGATCTTGTTTAGTCTAGTTTAGGATTAAACTAGTGCTAAGTGAGTCTAGTTGTAGATGACATGTAGGGCCCCCGTTTAAATAAGTTAGATTTATTTATTTGTTTAGGAATAGCTATGACATGTGGGCCACCCCTTCTCTATTTGACCAGTCAATTTGACTTAGTCAAACTCGTATTAGACAATTTCAGAAAATTGAATAAACTTTGAAAAATCATAACTAATTCATACTAGCTGGGATGAAAAAGTTTTATATATGGAAGTTGCTCAGAAAAACGTGACGAACCCGGATATGCAGTCTGTTTGCCCATCACACGCCCCTAGCATAGCGAACATGCAAAAATCCCCCTCTGGTTCGTCTGTCTGAAAAACGTCAAACACCAGGAATATTTTCCCGGATGTTTTCCCCCTTCACCAGTAGCACCTACTATCGCGTTAGGGCACACCTAGCACCGTGTATTGTCATGTTATGTTTTGTGATGTTTTGTTTGCTCCGTATTACTATTTCTTCCCCCTCTTCTTCTCTTGTAGACACTGAGACCGGCGTTGATGCCACTGAGTACGACTGCGTCACCGCCGACCCTTCTTCCTGTGCAACGGAGCTTCCAGGCAAGCCCCCTCTTTGTTCATCCTGATATCGCCTACTCCTTTCCTTTACTGCTTGCATTAGAGTAGTGTAGCTGTTACTGCCTTCGGATGAACCTATTCTGCTGCATAACTTGTCCTTGTTACTTCTATTTTTACCTTTACCTGCAATCCTAAATGCTTAGTATAGGTTGCTAGTATTACATCAGTGGCCCTACACTCTTGTCCGTCTGCCATGCTATATTACTGGGCCGTGATCACTCGGGAGGTGATCACGGGTATATACTATACTATTACATACTTATGTTAATGATTCGGAGATGGGGGCCGAAGGGGCAGGTGGTTCCACCCAGGTAGTGGTGGGCCTGGGTTCCCGACAGCCCCCTGATGGTTACTTTGTGGTGGAGCGACAGGGCAGGTTGCGACCACCTCGAAGAGAGGTGGGCCTGGCCCTGGTTGGCGTCCGCGGTTACTTCAAAATAACACGCTTAACGAGATCTTGGTATTTGATCTGAGCCTGGCCATTGGCCTATACGCACTAACCAACTACGCGAGAACAGTTATGGGCACTCGATGTCGTAGTATCAGCCGAAGCCTCCTAGACGTCAGCGACCGAGTGGGGCGCGCCGGGTTGGACCGCGTAACACAACTTCCTTTGTAATGGAGGTTGCTAGGTCTGCTCACCGGCCGCGTACGCAACGTGCAGGTGTGCAATGGGCGATGGGCCCAGACCCCTGCGCGCATAGGATTTAGACCGACGTGCTGACCTCTTTGTTAGGCCTAGGTGGGGCTGCGACGTATTGATCTTCCGAGGCCGAGCATGACCCAGGAAAGTGTGTCCGGCCAGAGGGATCGAGCGTGTTGGGTTATGTGCTGCACCCCTGCAGGGAAATTTATCTATTCGAATAGCCGTGATCCTCGGTAACAGGACGACCCGGAGTTGTACCTTGACCTTATGACAACTAGAACCAGATACTTAATAAAACACACCCTTTAAAGTGCCAGATACAACCCGGTGATCACTCTCTCACAGGGCAACGAGGAGGGGATCGCCGGGTAGGATTATGCTATGCGATGATACTTGATTAACTTACCATCTACTCTCTTCTACATGCTGCAAGATGGAGGCTGCCAGAAGCGTAGTCTTTGACAGGACTAGCTATCTCCCTCTTATTCTGGCATTCTGCGGTTCAGTCCACTGATATTGCCCTTTTACACAGAAACCCATTCATATTTAGTGTAGATCCTTGCTTGCGAGTACTTTGGATGAGTACTCATGGTTGCTTTGCTCCCCCTTTTCCCCTTTTCCTGTCTTCCTGGTTGTCGCAACCAGATGCTGGAGCCCAGAGCCAGACGCCACCGTCGACGACGACTCGTACTACACCGGAGGTGCCTACTATTACGTGCAGGCCGCTGACGACGACCAGGAGTAGTTTAGGAGGATCCCAGGGAGGAGGCATGTGCCTCTTTCGATCTGTATCCCAGTTTGTGCTAGCCATCTTATGGCAACTTGTTTAACTTATGTCTGTACTCAGATATTGTTGCTTCCCCTGACTCGTCTATGATTGAGCTCTTGTATTCGAGCCCTCGGGGCCCCTGGCTTGTAATATGATGCTTGTATGACTTATTTTATTTTTAGAGTTGTGTTGTGATATCTTCCCGTGAGTCCCTGATCTTGATCGTATACGTTTGCATGTATGATTAGTGTACGATTGAATCAGGGGCGTCACAGTTGATCCAAAGTTTTTGCTTCTTCACATGAATTTTACTATCCTTGAAATGTCATTTTATTTTTCATTTTTCTTGTTGTTTTAATAAAATACTTAGATCTGAAAGTTTTAAATAAGAGAGAGTCCTCACATAGATGTCTATTTACTTGACTACTTGATTGATCTTCACTTTTATCTTTTTGGAGTAGCTTGTCAGTTACTCTTGTGCTTCACTTATATCCTATGACTAAACTATTGAATCAATTAAATATCATAAAGTTGAAATTATATCATGCACAATGGTAGCTTAACATTGGGTTTAGAAAGTGAAATCTTTTGAAGCTTGACAATCATAATTTTGGTCATACAAGCAATTCATGAATGACTACTATAAGGAAGAGAACTTTCACATGCAAATACACTATCTTGGAAATTTTTTGTGATTGTGAGCCCCCATCAAAATATTATATGCTAAAATTGTTGACATTGGACAAGGAAGACAACGTAATGATTTATGTTTGTTCATATTCACATAGAAGTTATATTTTCGTAGATCCTTCAACATGTGGTGCTTGCCCCCCATCTTTGCTAGCCAAAAATTCCGCACCAAGTAGAGATACTACTCGTGCGTCCATAAACCCTTAAAACCAAATCTTATTTTCAAGAGCCCACCATACCTACGTAACGATTGAATAAGATCCTTCAAGTAAGTTGTCATCGGTGCAATAAGGCAATAAAAATTGCTTCTAAAAGTGTTAGATCATTTAGTGGAAGAGAAAATTGAGCGTTGTACGAACTTGTGATGGCAAAGAATAAACGCGAAAGACTGCATAAGAAAGGTTGCTACCATAAGGGGCATGATAACATGACGTTCTCTTGCACTAAGGAATTGAGCATACAAACAAAAAGCGCATGGCAACCTCTGCTTCCCTCTGCGAAGGGCCTACCTTTTACTTTCATGTATTTACTTTCATGCAATAGTCAAAGTTTTTCTCTCTATTCCTTTTTATTTTTCTATTTCGGAAATCATCATGCGGTGAGGAAAGATCTAGGCACATATATCCAGTTGGATATGGGTAACATGAGTTATTATTGTTGACATCACCCTTGAGGTGAATACGTTGGGAGGCTAAATTATAAGCCCCTATCTTTCTGTGTCTGGTTGAAACATTTTGCTCATGTGTATACGGTGAGTGTTAGCAATCATAGAATACTATATGATTGTTGAGTACGTGGAGCTCTTGCTTAGACTCTGTTGAATAAGTTGAATTGCAATTTCTTGGTAACTGAGAATATAGGTTTTTGAGTTTCAAGAGAATTCATTGTTTGAACCTTAACATGTGAATTGGTTGCTACTTTACCATGATGAGTTTTATGAGAAAGAATTGCTATTATGATGCTAGGAAAAGTGATTGAAATTATCATTGATCAAACTTATGCACTTTGCTAGCATTCACACTTCATAAATTATTTCTTTTATCATTTACCTACTCGAGGACGAGTAGGAATTAAGCTTCGGGATGCTGATACGTCTCCAACGTATCTATAATTTTTGAAGTATTCATGTTGTTATATTATCATTCTTGGATGTTTTACAATCATTTTATAGCAACTTTATATCATTTTTTGGGACTAACCTATTGACCCAGTGCCCAGTGCCAGTTGTTGTTTTTTGCTTGTTTTTTACATTGGAGGAAATCAATATCAAATGGAGTCCAAACACCGTGAAACTTTTTGTGGATTTTTTATGGACCAGAAGACATCCAGTGGACCAGAGAAGCACCTGGGGGTGCCTCGAGGGGGCACAACCCACCAGGGCGTGCCTGGGGGCCCAGCCGCGCCCAGGTGGGTTGTGCCCACCTCGGTGGCCACACCCTCTTCGCCCTATAAATTTCCAAATATTTCAAAAACCCTCGGGGTAACCCTAGATCGGAAGTTCCGCCGCCGCAAGGCTCTGTAGCCACGAGAAACCTATCTAGATCCTGTTCCGGCACTCTGCCGGAGGAGGAGATCATCGCCGGTTGCCATCTTCATCATCCAGGCGGCCATCATGATGAGGATGGAGTAGTCCACCCTCAGGGCTGAGGGTTTGTACCAGTAGCTATGTGTTTAATCTCTCTCTCTCTCGTGTTCTTGAGATGTCACGATCTTGATGTATCGCGGGCTTTGTTAATATAGTTGGATCATATGGTGTTTTCCCCTCTCTATCTTGTTGTGGTGAATTGAGTTTTCCCTTTGAGATTTCGTTTTATCGGATTGAATACTTTTATGGATTTGAGAGCACTTGATATATGTCTTGCATATGAATACTCGTGGTGACAATGGGGTATCGTATTGATTCACTTGATATATGTTTTGGCACTCAAGTCGTGGATTCCCGAGGTGACATTGGGGTAATCTACGCATAGGGGTTAATGCACGTTCTTGTCTTTGTTTGTCCGGTAGAAATCTTGGGGCACTCTTTGAGGTTCTTTGTGTTGGATTGAGTATTATGAACCTGAAATTATTTGGTGTTATTTTAGTACGAACTGTTGGATAGATCGATCGGAAAGAATAGCTTCGAGGTGGTTTCATACCCTACAAACGATTTCTTCTTATTTTCTCTGCTAGATAAGAACATTGGAGTGATTCTTCGTTGCGCATTGAGGGATGGTTATGTGATCCAATTATATTAGCATTGTTGAGAGATTGCACTAGCGAAAGTACGGACCCTAGGCCTCATTTTCAAGCGTTGCAATACCGTTTGTGCTCACTTTTGTTAGTTGCTACCTTGCTGTTTTTTATTGTTCCTATTACAAAAATCAATATCTACTATCCATATTACACTTTTATCACCATCTCTTCACTGAACTAGTGCACCTATACAATTTGCCATTGTATTGGGTGTGTTGGGACACAAGAGACTTTTTATTATTTGGTTGTAGGGTTGTTTGAGAGAGACCATCTTCATCCTACGCCTCCCACGGATTGATAAACCTTAGGTCATCCACTTGAGGGAAAATTGCTACTGTCCTACAGAACTCTGCGCTTGGAGGCCCAACACGTGTCTACAAGAATTAAGTTGTGTAGTAGATATCAAGCACGTACCTCGTGCGGAAAATAGCATTGCTGATCATCTGTCAAAGTGCGCTGCGCAGAAGCTTCCTGTGGAACCAGGAACTTTTGTTCTCCATCTTACTCGGCCCTCCGTATCCCCGGCAACAATGGCCCTGAAGTGGAGGAAACTGGACTCCAGCAAGCCTCTCTCGGTAGAGCCTTCCGGGGCTCCCAGCAGGGAGCTTGACGGGAACAACTCCCCTTCAGCTGCTGAGCTACCCCCTCCCACCAGACCACCGGTCCTCATGGTCGAGGGGTGCGCTCCCGCGAAGCGGAGGTGCTGCTAGTCCTCGTTGCCGAGCCCCAGGCTCCAACTTGGGCAAGGCACATAGTCCATTTCCGCCAAACCGGAGAACTTCCCGAAGAGCAAGAAGAAGCTGAAAGAGTAGCCCGGAGGGCCAGTATGTATCAGTTTGTCGATGACACACTATAGAGAAGAAGGCCCAATGGTGTGAAATTGAAGTGCTTTTGCCGGGAAGAAGGAAAGGAACTACTGGCGGAAATACACAAAGGCATGTGCGGCTCCCACATTGGATCAAGGGCATTGTTTGGGAAAGCATTCCGGCAAGGATTCTATTGGCCCACAACCCTCCAAGATGCGATCGAGCTAGTCACCAAGTGTGAAGCCTGCCAGTTCCATTCCAAGAATATCCATCTGCCTGCCGAAGCTCTTCAGACAATCCCTTTGTCATGGCCGTTTTTGGTCTAGGGGCTCGATATCCTCGGCCCTTTCCCACGAGCTGCCGGGGGCTTTGAATTCTTGTTCGTTGCAACCTACAAGTTTACAAAGTGGCCGGAAGTAGAAGCCGTGAGAAAGGTGACTGCTCAGTCGGCTATCAGGTTCTTGAAAGGAATTGTGTGCCGCTTCAGGGTCCCTGCCCGGATCATCACTGACAATGGCACCCAATACACGAGCCGAGCCTTCATGCAATATGTTCATGCCATCGGAAGCAAGATCTCATTTTCTTCTGTTGCACATCCCAGAAGCAATGGACAAGCTCAGAGGGTGAACGCTGAAGTGTTGTGAGGACTCAAGACAAGAACATTTGATAAGCTGCGGAAGCGTGGCAGGCGATGGATCGTCGAGCTGTCGGTGGTTCTTTGGTCCCTCAGAACGACACCAAATCGAGCTAATGGGCAGACTCCCTTCTCCCTAGTCTATGGGGCAGAAGCAGTTATCCCCACGGAACTCATTTACGAGTCACCTCGAGTGCTTGTCTATGATGAAGTAGCACAGGAACAGCACCGGCTGACGACGTTGTGCTTCTCGAGGAGAACCGTCTCCGGGCTTCTACGCGTGCTGCACGCTACCCGCAAACCATGCATCGCTATCACAGCCGCAGGGTTCATGCCCGGTGTTTTGAGGAAGGCGACCTTGTCCTTAGGCACGTTCAGTCCGCCAAGGGTACAAAGAAGTTGGCGCCAAAGTTGGAAGGCCCTTACCGGTAGTACGAGTCACCAGACCTGGCGCAGTCCATCTGGAGACCATAGATGGCGTTCAATTGCAAAATTCATGGAATATTGAGCATCTCCACAAGTTCTACCTGTAAGGCACAGCTGTCGGGCCCTACCCAGGAGCCAGCCTTTTGTACAGGCCTTGCCTCAGTTGCATGTAACCCCTTATACAAAGCCAGGCGCAGACCCTAAGCAATAGAGAAATAAATGAAGCGCTGGGGGCCCCCGACAAGTTGCATGCATGCATCAGCATATCATGAGCGTCGCATGTTCGTGTAGATAAGATCGCATATGGCATCATTTTCATCTGCATAAACTGCAGGCTCCCGCCGTGGACTTGGTCCCCAAGAGGAGATAAGAAGACAAGCCTACATTGCGATCTCTGGCAAGCCAAACATATAAGTTCTTTCTCTTATCCATACGTGATCTGTAAGTAAAGACTTGTGCATAAGAAAACCTCGCTGCCTTTTCGAAACTTAGGTGCTCCCATCCTTTGACTCGAACGTTGCTTCGGTCAGGATGGTCCCAGTGACCTTTGATGAGAAAGGACTGGCGGGGGGCTGGTCCGTCTTCACGATTTGGGCCTGGTAGGCCTCACTCCGCGGCAACAAGACTAAGGGGACTGACAGGATAGCTTGCCAGGGGAAACTTGTTTACTTAAAAGTATAGAGGCATCCCACCTCTGCATGGACATACTACATGCACGAGTCCCTAGCAAGGTTTATCTTTTTCATTAATATGCTGATCAAACAAGTACATACCTTACAGGACACAAACATGGATTAAAGAGATTACATAATTTGAACTAAAATTTGGCAAGTGCCTACAGATTTAAGGTTGAAAAAAAGATAAGTGCCCCGTGATGCCCTTTCTTGTCCCTCTCCTCCTAGGCATTGCGGCAGGAGGTGAAGAGGGCAAAAGGAGCGCCTGGGCAGAAGCCCAGCCTGACATGTCGGGCTCCAGGAGAGGCAGCCCGGTGGGAGTGGGAGGGCACAGACGAAGGCGATGGTGAAGAGATCGGCGGAGGCCACCCATCAACCGCCACCATCAGGGCCAGCAGGACGTGGTAGGGCGAATGAAGCTGTAGCTCGCGAGGAAGCCTATGGGGGTCTAGCTGGAAGGCTGCCGGTGGAGCCGGAAGCACCACCTCTACCCCTGCTCCCAACTGCCCGGCAAATCACCTTGCCGGAGAGGAGGTGCAGATGCAGATGGTGCTACCGCCGCCTGACGGTGACGGTGCAGCTAATGCTCAGCCAGAGTCAGAGTCGTCGCCCTCCCGGTCGGTGCCGTCATCATCGCCATCACTGTCCTCCTCGTCGCTATTGCTCGAGGAGGGGCTTTCGTTGTCGGTTGAGCTCTCTGCGTAGCACCCTAAGTGAGCACCCGAGCTCCCAAAAACCTTGACGGAAAGGAAACCGACCTACATTATCTTAAAATGGAGGACATGCCCTTCCGACAGGCTGTGGGCGCGGGCAAAAGTCTTCCAGCCTCAACAGAAGTACATGACCTAAGGGGCGGGGAAATCTACATCAACCCGTATGCTGCCATTCACACAACCCCTCATGTGCAGTTTCAATGCCCGTGGCTGCTCAAGCTCCATCGCCCTTGCAAATGGGGTGGGGAGACGGAGACAGCCGTGCGGGGGCTTGTATAGCCCGATGACGAACTCTAGGGGTGGTCCCCAATGTGGCCTTCCATCCGGGGAGGAGCGTCCGACGCAAGCATCGTCAAGGCGCTGCCCCGTCCCCCTCAGCCTCGTGCACCCTGTGACCTCGGCGACGTCCCCTTCCACCTCCTCTCACCGCGGGCTCAGCACCTGCATCGTCAGAAGGAAGAGGGAGGCGCTGTCGAGCAGAAGTTCTCGTCGCCATAGGAGCAACACCAGATCCCTGACCTCTCGCCATGATAAGCAGAGGCTATGGTAAGAATGGGGGAGGAGGAGGTGCGGGAAAGCGTCTCGTCCCGCGTCCACTTTTATAGGCGGGCAAGGGAAGGGGCCGGGTTTTTCCGTGGAGATCGCCGCCCTGTTCGACCAATCCGACTCCTCCTCATCATTAACGGCTCGAAGAATCAAGGCCGACCCTCTGCTCCAATCCACGGCGCCCGACTTTCTGCCATGGCACCCATTCCCGTACCCTCTGCATCCGCCACCAACCCTGCGCGATGCATGCATTACATGTGGCGGAACTGCTTGGAGCGGGAAGAATAGTGGGATGGCAGTTACCGCCCCGTGAATATGGGGCGTGGGGCACTCCGCAAGGCGTGGCCCATTCTATACCCCACTAAAATTGGCGTTACGCGATGCACGGGAGAATCGAAAACTGACCTGGGCTCAGGTTAATGAAGAAGCAAAGAAGATCTTAAAAGGGCAAGCCACCACTACGCTCCTGCCTGTGTACTGGTTAGGGCCTACCACGAAGATGCCCGGCAGCGCGTTCGGGCCAGGCCCAGGGGTTCCTGTCGGTGCAACAAAGCCTGGGTCCCTTGCCTAGAGTATGCACATGCCTAAGGACAAGTTTGCAGCGCCCAAGATGAAACCAGGCACGAAGGGATCAGCTCTTTGAAGAATCAGAGAGTTGGCCGAGAAGACCAAGTCAAGCCAGAGAGACAAGATGTCACTAAGGGAAAGACCTTCCTTGCCGGGCAGGTGAGCCTGGCGGGGTTGGGGTTACCTCAGAAGAAAGCCTCCAGATCATCTCGGCAGGCCTGCCGGGGCTTGCGGCAAACCACTCCACCACACCACCTCACAACAACGCAAGTCATCGATCAGTTCAGTGTCAAGCCCCTAAGTGACTAAGTGGCTTCTTCCTGCCACACGATAGCCACTTCCTACAGAAAACACATCCATATGACACCCGGCCTGAGATGTGCCAAACAAGTAGGCGGAAGCTGGCAAAACAACCCAGCAGGGCCTGCCGGGCATGTTGTGATGTGACACTGAGCGGCGCATTTAATGCGTTCTGTCCGTCTGCAGAGTTAGGTATGATAGCCATGTTTACTATCTAATCAGTATGTAAAGACTGATTTGCCACTGTGGTGGCCCCTTCATCTATAAAAGGAGGCCCATGGCAATCGTAGAAAGGATTCGGACCCTCACACATTCATGCATGCGTAGCCACTCTCGCCCCAAGGTAACCCTGTTGGGCAACAGCGCCACGTTCTTCACCATTATCCACCATCAATCCACCAAAGCAGGAGTAGGGTTTTACGCCTCGCGGCGGCCCAAACCTGGGTAAAATTGCCTGTGTGGTCTCTGTCGTGCTGTGCTACGCTTCTCTGCTCTTTGTGCAACGTGCCCATACCCCCGCCGAACCAAAAGGGGCTCATGGCCCCATAGGTGGTCGTGGTTTCCCACGACACATGTGAAAACAAGAATTATCTATACCAATATAAAAAGACCCAAAGGGGCTGATCCAATTGATCTCGGCCATCGGACTAAGTCAATCCAATGACCTAGACTGCTCCAATGGCGAGTGTTTAACGTGTTTAATGTGCAATTAATATCATACCAAATATTGCACTAATCACAGGATTCACACACAACTAATAGCATACCTAATATCCACGTGTAATTAATATATTGCCTAAATATTAACGTGCATTGCACATGCGCATTTACTAGTACCATAAAAGCTTGTGGTAGTCACATCACGACATATCATGGCATGAAATAAATTCTAACAGTTAGATAGCATGAAAATCCTCTACTTCATGTTCAAAGTTAATCCATATGATACAAAAATAACAAAGTTGTCACATCCCTAGCCTTGCTATGCACTTGGACTAGCTTGGTTGCTGCATCATGTCTAAATTTCATTTAAACTTGAATTGGGAACTGTTAAACCCTAGCAACAAATGAAATTCAAATAGGTTCAACCTAAAATAATCTTCAATGAACCGAAAATGCCCTTTGAAAATGTTCATGATTTCTGATAAATGTGAAAACCTCTGCCAAAAATGATGAACATATTTATAGGTCATCTCTGGATTTTTGATTTAAATCATTATGTATTTGAATTTGATCATTTAATTACTATAAATATTTAAAATGCTCAAATAATTCTGAAACTAAATGTGGGCCACTGGAATAATCCAGGGAGTGTCCACAATTTATTTCATGATTTTACAAAATGCTTTAGTATTTTTACTTAAACCAAAACAGTTGCAGAAAACAGAAACAAATTAGAAAACAGAGAGGGAGGGATGCTCAACTAGGCCTCACCTGTGCTGGCCTAGCCCACTTGGTCTGGTGCCAGTCATCCCTAACCTCTGCCAGTAGGCAGAGGAGGGACAGCACACGCGCGCGCGAGGCGCCACGCCTCCTCCTGCTTGCCGCCGAGCCTCTGGACGCGTGGGTGAACGCCCCGGAGCCGTCCCGATCCAGCCAACACCCCACTCCCCCTGCTCTCTCCCTCGACTCTGCATTGCTGCAGCTGAACGCTGCCGTCGTTGCCCACCACGGCCATCGTCCACCACTCACCTTGTCGACGCGTCAGGAAGAACCGCAGCGCTGTCCTCGTCCTCTCTGCTGAGCCAAGCGTCGTCGGACGCCTCCAAACGCCGCCACGGCCTCGTCTTCAACCTCGGGAATCCGAGATCGTCCCCGCCGTCCCGACTGCTGTAGCCCTTCGCCGAGCCCATCGAGACGCTCGTCTGACTCGCCGTGAGCCACTGACCTTTCTCCCCCTCTCCGTTCTCGCTCTCGTGCGCCGTAGCCACCGCACCTTGCTCGCCCGCACGCGCCGCAGCCTGTGCTTGCCGCTGACGTGTCTCCGGCCACCTAACGGTCCAGCCATTGTGCTCAGCTTCCTTCCCTCGCCGCGTAGAGCACGTAGGAGCCCCGCACGAGCTGCTCCGCCTGCCGTAGCGTCGACCCCGAGCTCACCCGAGCTCCGGCGACCACCAAGGTCGACGCCGCCGATGACTCCGGCAACCCCAAGCCCAACCACCATAACCACCGCGTCACACAGATGCCCTCCGCCGTCCATTTGGTCGCCGGAGGAGGGAACCCGAGCCCTCCGCCACGTCTGGCCTCGCCGGCGTCAAGCCGCGGGCGAGTTTGACTCATTTAACCAGGGGTTTGACCCCCCCTAGGTCATTGACATGTGGGTCCCTGAGCCTAATTAGGTTAGTCTAAATTTCCTATTTAGATTAGTACTAATCTTGTGGACCACACGTGTCTGCTTTGACTTTGACCAAGTCAGCGTTGACCGGTCCCACCTGTCATTGATCCTAACCAACACCGTGACACTGACATGCGGGTCCCACTGGTCAGATTTGACCAGGAACGGTTCCGTTGACTTTCTGACGTCATGCTTACACAATGCTGACGCAGTTAATCATTTTCTGGATTAAAAACAATCTAGAAAATTCCAGAAATTAGTTTAAACTTCAGAAATTCATATAAAATCAACCGTAACTCCAAATGAAATGATTTATATATGAAAAACTATTAGGAGAATCCAATCTATCCATCTGTACCATTTCCATGCATGTTAGAACAACTTTTGGCTGTTGTTTTGGACAAATCAAATGAAATGGCATTTAAATAACAACATGTGGAGTTTGAATTTGAACCTTGGGTTCAAACCAACTTCATTTAATTGTGTTGCTAGTTGCATTAGCTAAATCAACAACATATTTCCATGTCATGATCATGCATCATATTATTGCATTGCATTGATTGTGTTCTTTCTCTGTTGCCAGTGTTTGTCCCCCTTAAGTGGACGTTGTTCTGACATTGGGATCGTTGACACCGATGAAGAGCTATTACTATTTTCAGAAGTGCAAGGCAAGCAAAACCCCCTTGTTCATTCTGATATAATCCCACTCTCTCGCTCCCGCTTTCTTTTACTGCATTAGGACAACAACGATTCATCTGTTACATGTTGCGGTAGTTGAACCCCTTTCCTCTGCATGACCTGTCATTGCCACAGTAAATAGATGAAACCCACTAGCATGAGTAGGAGTTGTTTGAGCCCTGATGTGCCTACTCATTCATGCTTGTTTGTCATGCCTGCTACTGCTTAGAGTTGAGTCAGGTCTGATTCATCGGGGATGAATTGGAGGTGTGTGAACATGTCCTACTGTTGAGAGCTAAGTGTGTGAACACGATTTGGTAAAGTTATCGATGAGAGGCCATGTAGGAGTACATGGTGGGTTGTTTCATTGGAACTGTCCTTAGGATTTGAGATATGTATGTGTGATTTAAGATCAACTACTACCACACATTGGGATCCTTAATTGACTCTCTTGACTTATTAACCGCCCCTGTCCTCTGTCCAGGAGTTGCAAGTAGTTTCTGGTATTTGTACTATGCTGGAGGCCATGCGCAGCGCTGACCTGAGGAGTGGGCTGTGATGCGGTAGGTGATACGTCTCCAACTTATCTATAATTTATGAAGTATTCATGCTATTATATTATCCATCTTGGATGTTTAATGGGCTTTACTATACACTTTTATATTATTTTTGGCACTAACCTATTAACCCAGAGCCCAGTGCCAGTTTCTGTTTTTTTCCCTTGTTTCAGTGTTTCGCAGAAAAGGAATATCAAACGGAGTCCAAACGGAATGAAACCTTCGGGAGAGTTATTTTTGGAATGGAAGCAATCCAGAAGACTTGGAGTGTACATAAGGGAAGCAACAAGGAAGGCATGAGGCAGGGGGGCGCGCCCTCCACCCTCGTGGGCCCCTCGTGGCTCCCCTTATCGACTTCTTTCGCCTATATATATCCATATACCCTAAAAATATCGGGGAACAGAATAGATCGGGAGTTCCGCGGCCGCAAGCCTCTGTAGCCACCAAAAACCAATCGGGACCCTGTTCCGGTACCCTGCCGGAGGGGGGATCCCTCACCGGTGGCCATCTTCATCATCCCGGCGCTCTCCATGACGAGGAGGGAGTAGTTCACCCTCGGGGCTGAGGGTATGTACCAGTAGCTATGTGTTTGATCTCTCTCTCTCTCTCTCTCTCTCTCTCTCTCGTGTTCTTGAGGTGATACGATCTTGATGTATCGCGAGCTTTGCTATTATAGTTGGATCTTATGATGTTTCTCCCCCTCTAATCTCTTGTAATGGATTGAGTTTTCCCATTGATGTTATCTTATCGGGTTGAGTCTTTAAATATTTGAGAACACTTGATGTATGTCTTGCATGTGCTTATCTGTGGTGACAATGGGATATCACGTGATCTACTTGATGTATGTTTTGGTGATCAACTTGCGGGTTCAGTGACCTTGTGAAGTTATGCATAGGGGTTGGCACATGTTTTCGTCTTGACTCTTCAGTAGAAACTTTGGGGCACTCTTTGAAGTTCTTTGTGTTGGTTGAATAGATGAATCTGAGATTGTGTGATGCATATCGTATAATCATACCCACGGATACTTGAGGTGACATTGGAGTATCTAGGTGACAATAGGGTTTTGGTTGATTTGTGTCTTAAGGTGTTATTCTAGTACGAACTCTATGATAGATTGAACGGAAAGAAAGCTTCGTGTTATTTTAATACGGACTCTTGAATAGGTCGATCAGAAAGGATAACTTTGAGGTGGTTTCGTACCCTACCATAATCTCTTCGTTTGTTCTCCGCTATTAGTGACTTTGGAGTGACTCTTTGTTGCCTGTTGAGGGATAGTTATATGATCCAATTATGTTATTATTGTTGCTTGCACTAGTTAAAGTATGAACCCTAGGCCTTGTTTCCTAGCATTGCAATACCGTTTACGCTCACTTTTATCATTAGTTACCTTGCTGTTTTTATATTTTCAGATTACAAAAACCTATATCTATCATCCATATTGCACTTGTATCACCATCTCTTCGCCGAACTAGTGCACCTATACAATTTACCATTGCATTGGGTGTGTTGGGGACACAAGAGACTCTTTTTTATTTGGTTGCAAGGTTGTTTGAGAGAGACCATCTTCATCCTATGCCTCCCACGGATTGATAAACCTTTGGTCATCCACTTGAGGGAAATTTGCTACTGTCCTACAAACCTCTGCACTTGGAGGCCCAACAACGTCTACAAGAAGAAGGTTGCGTAGTAGACATCAAGCTCTTTTCTGGCGCCGTTGCCGGGGAGGTGAGTGCTTGAAGATACATCTTTAGATCTTGCAATCGAATCTTTTTGTTTCTTGTTTTAGCACTAGTTTAGTTTATCAAATAAAACTACAAAAAATGGAATTGAGTTTGTCTCATACGCTTCATCTTTTTAATATCTTTTGTGAGTATGATGGAAAGGAAAATTGTGCCAAGGTGTTAGAAGAAGAACGCATTAAATGTTTAGCACTAAATCTTTGAATGATGAGCATGATTGCAATGTTTTTAGTATGAACTCCTTGAATATCCATGGTACTAATGATGATTGCACTAGTCATGATGAAAATATCTCTTATAAGCATGTCGATTTTTGTGGAGTGCATAGAGTTTGCAAATACATACCAAAAAGGGAAGATAGATTTTGTAAGAGGCACAAGTACTTAGAAACTAAATGGTCGCAAGAGAGGCTAAATGTTAGTGCTGAAAATTTAAAATATCTTAGCCATACTTGTGAACATTGCAATGAACATGGTCATTTAAATATCAAATGCAAATTGTTTCATGATCGAATCGTGTCCAAAAATTGTGATGACTTGATTTCCCTTGCACATCATAATGAACTTAGTCTGCTTTTGGGTTATGAAGAATTGAAACGTCAAACTAAGTTTATTCCATAATATAACCTCGAGAAATTCCTCGATATTGATCTAGAAGAAATTTATATGTATTGTGCGTTGCATTGGAAATCTTTATATTTCCAATTACATAAAGAAAAGAAAACAAATATAAGATGAAGAGAATACTAACGAAAGGGAAGAGACTTCCCAAGGTCCTCCTATTATTTCTTATGATGAATCAGGTAACGAGGAGGAGCCTTCTATTCAATCAATCTCAAGGAGCTCCAAAAAGAGGATTGAACCCACACTTACTGTGAAGAAGAAAAAGAAAAGACGGAGAAACAAAGGTAAAAAGGTATCCCTCCCAAATGATGTTGGTCCTATTACTCATCGTGATGATGATAATTGCTATACTATTGGTGCTATCCATACTATTAATGATGAGAGTGATTATGCTTATGATATGAAAAGGCCCAAGCTTGGGGATGCTATGTTTGATGAAGATGATGCTTTTGAGAATATATTTGCTGCATTTAAAGTTTGTCCCAAGCTTGGGGATGCTATGTCTAATGAAGATGATATTTTTAGCCTCTCAAGTTTTGATATGCAAAGTTGTTATGTTGATAGCATGCCTTCTACCTATGATGATTATATTGATGAAAATGGGTTTGGAAGAGTGTCAACTTTAGGAAGTAATGATCCCACTATTTTGGAGGATGTTGAATCTTATAATATTTATGAAAGTGGATTTGGAGAGGTCATGACTTTATTTAGTGATGAGTCCACTATCTTGGAAGAGGTTTCAATCGATTATGATGAGAACAAAGTTGCGACTTATGATGATTATTGTGATGAAACTTATGCTATAAAAAGTAGTGATGATTATATTTATAAAACTTGTCATGATTATGATTACCCTTGTTCTGAACATTACTCTTTTAATGTGGAAACAATTTATAGTATTCAAGTCTCTTATGATACTCCCACTATTCCAAATGAGAAGAATTTTGCTTATGTGGAGAGTAGTAAAATTTCTATGCAAGTAGATCATGAAAAGAATGATTTAGGTGCTGGTTATATTGTTGAATTCATTCATGATGCTACTGAAAATTATTATGAGGGAGGAATTTATGTTTGTAGGAATTGCAATAATATCAAGTTTCCTCTCTATGTGCTTAAAATCTTGAAGTTATGCTTGTCTTACCTTCCTATGCAAGTTGATTCTTGTTCCCATAAGTTGTTTGCTCACAAAATCCCTATGAATAGGAAGTGGGTTATACTTAAATGTGCTAGTCATATTCTTTATGATGCTCTCTTTATGTTTCAATTCTTATCTTTTATGTGAGCATCATTGAAATCATCATGCCTAGCTAGGGGCGTTAAATGTTAGCGCTTGTTGGGAGGCAACCCAATTTTATTTTAGTTTCTTGCTTTTTGGTTCTTTTTAGGAATAAATAATCCATCTAGCTTATGTTTAGATGTGGTTTTGTGTTTAATTTAGTGTTTTTGCCAAATAGAACCTTTGGGAAGACTTGGGTGAAGTCTTTATGATCATGCTGTAAAAAACAGAAACTTTAGCGCTCACGAGTTTAGCTAAAACTTTTTACTGGAGAGTGCTATTTAGTTGATTATTTTTGCAGATGATTACTAGACAAATTTCTCAGGTCCACCAATTTATTTTAGAATTTTCCGAGTTCCAGAAGTATACGTTTGATACAGATTGCTACAGACTGTTCTGTTTTTGACAGATTCTGTTTTCTATGTGTTGTTTGCTTATTTTGATGAATCTATGAGTAATATCGGAGGGTATGAACCATAGAGAAGTTGGAATACAGTAGATATTACACCAACATGAATTTAGAATGAGTTCACAACAGTACCTAAGTGGTTTTCTTTTCTTATACTAACGGAGCTTACGAGTTTTCTGTTGAGTTTTGTGTTGTAAAGTTTTCAAGTTTTGGGTAAAGATTCGATGGACTATGGAATAAGGAGTGGAAAGAGCCTAAGCTTGTGGATGCCCAAGGCACCCCAAGGTAATATTCAAGGACAAACAAGAGCCTAAGCTTGGGGATGCCCCGGAAGGCATCCCCTCTTTCGTCTTCGTTCATCGGTAACTTTACTTGGAGCTATATTTTTATTCACCACATGATATGTGTTTTGCTTGGAGCGTCATGTCATTTTATTTAGCTTTGCTTGCTGTTTGAATAAAATCCAAAGATCTGAAATTCTTAAATGAGAGAGAGTCTTCACATAGCTACATAATTATTTAACTACTCATTGATCTTCACTTATATCTTTTTGGAGTAGTTTGTCATTTACTCGTGTGCTTCACTTATATCCTATGAGTAAATGGTTGAATGATTTGAATGTCATAAATCTGAAATTATATATGTTTCATGCCTTTCCCATGGGGAGTAATGCCTTCACATATAAGAAGTAGAGGTGGTAAATTTATTGAAGGTTAGCAAACGTTGTATTGTTCACTTGAACAATTCATGAAAGAATATTGAAGGAAGAGAGATTTCACATATAAATATACCATCTTGGACATCTTCTATGATTGTGAGCCCCATTAATTATTTTCAAACCTGAGAAATTAGTTGAAGTTGGACAAGGAAGACAACATAATGAGTTATGCTTGGGTATATTTGTATAGAAGTTATATTGTTATAGATCCTCTAACATGTGGTGCTTGCTATTTAGAATCCTTTGCTAGCCAAAATATCTGTACTAAGCGGGAATACTGCTTGTGCATCCAAACTCCTTGAACCAAGTTTCTTTCATGAGTGTCCACCATATCTACCTATATGCGGTATTTACCTGCCGTTCCGAGTAAATTTGCATGTGCCAAACTCTAAACCTTCAAATAAAAATCTGTTTTCTATACCCGAATCGCTCACGTAGCGACTAGGGGCTGTCAGTATCTTCCATGATAGGTGGGTTATTCTCACGATGAGTGGACTCCGCTCATCATTCACGAGAAAATGACTGGTAACTGGGATGCCCAGTCCTATGATCAAAAGATCAAAAACAAATTCGCAAATAATTTAAACAAAACTCCCCCAGGAATGTTGATAGTTGGACGGCACCCGTTGTTTCGTACAAGCCGTGGAGTGTGAATGTTGGTGGAGGGGGAGTAAAATTTTTACCTTTCTGCGTGGGAACTGCCTATAATGTATCTAGTATGGAAGATATTGGGAACTCTTGACAATGAAAGCATACCTCACAAAATTATTTTCATCTCTGTTTTAGCTTCGAGCTCTGGCACCTCTGCAAAACCCTGCTTCCCTCTATGAAGGGCCTATCTTTTACTTTTATGCAAGAGTCAGTAGTATTCCTTCTCATTCCAACCTACTCTTTAGTTGGCAAGCATCATGTGAAGAAAGATCTAAGCATATATGGCCATTCAAATATATTTGAGCATGAATTATTATTGTTGACATTACCCTTGAGGTAAAAGGTTGGGAGGCGAAACATTAAGCCCCTATCTTTCTCTGTGTTTGATGAATACTATTTGTTCTAAAAATATGCTTTGAGTGGTAGCTGTTGGGGAATGTAGTAATTTCAAAATTTCCTACGCACACGCAAGATCATGGTGATGCATAGCAACGAGAGGGGAGAGTGTTGTCTATGTACCCTCGTAGACCGTAAGCGGAAGCGTTATATCAACGCGGTTGATGTAGTCGTATGTCTTCACGATCCGACCGATCCAAGTACCGAAAGCACGGCACCTCCGAGTTCTGCACATGTTCAGCTCGATGACGTCCCCGCCTTCTCGATCCCGCAAGAGGGGTGAAGTAGTAGATGAGTTCCGGCAGCACGACGGTGTGGTGACGGTGTTGGTGAAGAACAATCTCCGCAGGGCTTCGCCTAAGCACTACAAAAACTATGACGGAGGATAAACTAGAGGGGACGGGGTTTCCGGCACACGCCTTGGTGTTTTTTGATCTGTCTCGGGTGCTAGCCCTACCCCTCTATTTATATGTTGAGCCTTGGGGTCGAAACTTGGAGTAAAAGCCTCCACAAAGTCGGTTTCACCCGAAAGGCAAGAGTCCTTCTCGGACTCCAGGGCCAGACGCCAGGGTTCCCGGCATCTGGACCCAGACGCCAGGGACCTGGCGTCTGGCCCCTGGACTCCACAAAACTTCCTTTTGCGCTTTCCAAAAACCTCGTGGGCTTTCCCCTTTGGCCCAGATAAAGTGTTCTCGTGCCCAAACATTTCGGGAGACATCCGGAACCCCTTCCGATGGATTCTGGAACCTTTCTGGAGATCAAACACTAGTATCCACATATCAATCTTTTCTTCCGGACCATTCCAGAGTTCCTCGCCATATCCGTGATCTCATCCAAAACTCCGAACAACATTCGGTCACCAACATACATAACTCATAGTACTATATCATCAACGAACGTTAAGCGTGCGGACCCTACGGGTTCGAGAACTATGTAGACATGACCGAGACACCTCTCTTGTCAATAACCAATAGCGGGACCTGGATGCCCATATTGGCTCCTACATATTCTACGAAGATCTTTATCGGTCAGACCGCATAACAACATACGTTGTTCCCTTTGTCATCGGTATGTTACTTGCCCGAGATTGGATCGTAGGTATCTCAATACCTAGTTCAATCTCGTTACCGGCAAGTCTCTTTACTCGTTCCATAATACATCATCCCGCAACTAACTCATTAGTTGCAATGCTTGCAAGGCTTATAGTGATGTGCATTACCGAGTGGGCCCAGAGATACCTCTCCGACAATCGGAGTGACAAATCCTAATCTCGAAATATGCCAACCCAACAAGTACCTTTGGAGACACTTGTAGAGCACCTTTATAATCACCCAGTTACGCTGTGACGTTTGGTAGCACACAAAGTGTTCCTCCGGTAAACAGGAGTTGCATAATCTCATAGTCATAGGAACATGTATAAGTCATGAAGAAAGCAATAGCAACATACTAAACGATCGAGTGCTAAGCTAACGGAATGGGTCAAGTCAATCACATCATTCTCCTAATGATGTGATCCCGTTAATCAAATGACAACGCATGTCAATGGCTAGGAAACTTAACCATCTTTGATTAACGAGCTAGTCAAGTAGAGGCATACTAGTGACACTTTGTTTGTCTATGTATTCACACATGTATTATGTTTCCGGTTAATACAATTCTAGCATGAATAATAAACAATTATCATGAAATAAGGAAATAAATAATAACTTTATTATTGCCTCTAGGGCATATTTCCTTCAGTAGCAATCATGGAAGACTAAATGATAGTTGAGTATGTGAAGTTTGCTTAATCAAAGCTCTTACATAGACTCTTCCTGAAAATAAGATGAATTGTAATTGTTTGATGACTAATAACATGGTTGTTAGTTTTCAAGAAAGTTTATGATCTATACTTTAGCATGTGAACAGTTTGTTACTTGATCATGAAAATTTTTATGAGATGAGCTACTGTTATGACTGGTTATCTTTGCAAGTCTCTTCGAATTATCAGTTTGGTTTGGCCTACTAGATTGATCTTTCTTGCAATGGGAGAAGTGCTTAGCTTTGGGTTCAATCTTGCGGTGTCCTTTCCCAGTGACAGTAGGGGCAGCAAGGCACATATTGTATTGTTGCCATCGAGGATAACAAGATGGGGTTTATATCATATTGCATGAGTTTATCCCTCTACATCATGTCATCTTGCTTAAAGCGTTACTCTATTCTTATGAACTTAATACTCTAGACGCATGCTGGATAGCGGTCGATGTGTGGAGTAATAGTAGTAGATGCAGGCAGGAGTCGGTCTACTTGTCTCGGACGTGATGCCTATATACATGATCATACCTAGATATTCTCATAACTATGCTCAATTATGTCAATTGCTCAACAGTAATTTGTTCACCCACCGTAATACTTATGCTCTCGAGAGAAGCCTCTAGTGAAACCTATGGCCCCCGGGTCTATTTTCCATCATATTAATCTTCCAACACTTAGCTATTTTTATTACCTTTTATTTTACTTTGCATCTTTATCATAAAAATACCAAAAATATTATCTTATCATATCTCACTCTCGTAAGTGACCGTGAAGGGATTGACAACCCCTTTATTGCGTTGGTTGCGAGGATTTATTTGTTTGTGTAGGTGCGAGGGACTCGTGCGTGGTCTCCTACTGGATTGATACCTTGGTTCTAAAAAACCGAGGGAAATACTTACGCTACTTTGCCGCATCACCCTTTCCTTTTCAAGGGAAAACCAACACAGTGCTCAAGAGGTAGCAAGAAGAATTTCTGGCGCCGTTGCCGGGGAGTCTACGCAAAAGTCAACATACCAAGTACCCATCACAAACCCTTATCTCCCGCATTATATTATTTGCCATTTGCCTCTTGTTTTCCTCTCCCCCACTTCACCCTTGCCGTTTTATTCGCTCTTTCCTTTCCGTCCGCCTTCCTCTCTCTATTTTCCCCTTGCTCTTTCTGCCGTTATGTCTGAAATTGGGGAAATTATTGTCGATATGAACAATAATAATATCATGGAAAATTCCGATGCTCCTGCTGAAGAACCCCCTATCTTACATAAAAAAAAATCCGAATTGGTAGTGGTAATATTATTGGAAAAGGAGTTATCCAAGATTTCTTTACTTGTGTCGGTGCTTTGCCTTCTATGGGTAGTTCTATTCTTCATAGAACTAGTAGTCTTGCGGACGCTATCGCCATGCTTGTAGTTGAACTTGAAAGACAATTTATGCACTTGCATCCTTGCGTACAAAGGATTTTCCTAGAATTTTCTAATATTGAGCATTCTTCTGTTAAGCGTGCCGCTACTATCTCTTTGGCTCATGAGTTTAGATTTATAATAAAAGATGCCAAAGATATCTTTGCGCATTATAGGGTGGACGATGGCCGTCCTCCCATAGAGGCTATCCTCTTTGATCAAGAAGAAACAATGCGTTTTCAATCTCTAGACTATGTTGCTTTCAATGAAAATCTTAGAAAAAGGATTCCTACCAATGTTCTAGTTGATAGAATTTCTGAACTTAATAATGATTTGGCTATTCGGAATAATGAGCTAGGATATTCTCTCGAGTATAGGCTCACAAAGTTCTGTCAAAAGAATGCTTATAATGATAAATTGGTTGTGCAATACGAAGGGCCGAAGGAGGAACCTATACCCCCTAAAGTTGATCTTGGGGACTTTTGTCCCATTAAATTTAGCCCTTTTGATTACTTTTGCTTGCCTCAAAGAAAACTTGCTGCTGAACATAGAGAATATGAAATGAGTTTTACTGATCTATCCTATTATTATGGCAATACCTAGATCTATCCTTGCTTTTATGCCTAGCTAGGGGCGTTAAACGATAGCGCTTGTTGGGAGGCAACCCAATTTTATTTTTAGTTTTTTGCTTTTTGCTTCTGTTTAGGAATAAATATTTGATCTAGCCTCTGGTTAGATGTGTTTTTATGTTTTAATTAGTGTTTGTGCCAAGTTTAACCTATAGGATCTTCTTGGATGATAGTTATTTGATCTTGCTGAAAATTGCAGAAACTTTCTGTTCACGAAAATAATTGTTAAAAATCACCAGAACGTGATAAAATATTGATTCCAATTGCTGCTGATCAATAAACAAATTTTCTAGGTCGTCCTGTTTTGGCTGAATTTTTGGAGTTCCAGAAGTTTGCGTTAGTTACAGATTACTACAGACTGTTCTATTTTTGACAGATTCTGTTTTTTGTGTGTTGTTTGCTTGTTTTGATGAATCTATGGCTAGTAAAATAGTTTATAAACCATAGAGAAGTTTGAATACAGTAGGTTTAACACCAATATAAATAAATAATGAGTTCATTACAGTACCTTGAAGTGGTGTTTTGTTTTCTTTCGCTAACAGAGCTCACGAGATTTTCTGTTAAGTTTTGTGTTGTGAAGTTTTCAAGTTTTGGGTAAAAGATTTGATGGATTATGGAACAAGGAGTGGCAAGAGCCTAAGCTTGGGGATGCCCATGGCACCCCAAGATAATCTAAGGACACCAAAAAGCCAAAGCTTGGGGATGCCCCGGAAAGGCATCCCCTCTTTCGTCTACTTCCATCGGTAACTTTACTTGGAGCTATATTTTTATTCACCACATGATATGTGTTTTGCTTGGAGCGTCTTGTATTATTTGAGTCTTTGCTTTTTAGTTTACCACAATCATCTTTGCTGTACACACCTTTTGAGAGAGACACACTTGATTCGGAAATTATTAGAATACTCTATGTGCTTCACTTATATCTTTTGAGTTATATAGTTTTTGCTCTAGTGCTTCACTTATATCTTTTAGACCACGGTGGTGGTTTTGTTTTATAGAAACTGTTGTTCTCTCATGCTTCACTTAGATTATTTTGAGAGTCCTACAAAACAGCATGGTTGTTTGCTTTGACAATGATAGGCATTCAAGATTAGTAAAAAAAAATCTTATGAGTGTGTTGAATATTCTGAGAAGTTTGATACTAGATAATTGTTTTGAGATATGAAGACGGTGATATTAGAGTCATGCTAGTTGAGTAGTTTTGAATTTGAGAAATACTTGTGTTAAAGTTTGTGATTCCTGTAGCATGCACGTATGGTGAACCGTTATGCGATGAAGTCGGAGCATGATTTATTTATTGATTGTGTTCCTTATGAGTGGCGGTCGGGGACGAGCGATGGTCTTTTCCTACCAATCTATCCCCCTAGGAGCATGCGCGTAATAATTTGCTTTGATAACTTGTAGATTTTTGCAATAAATATATGAGTTCTTTATGACTAATGTTGAGTCCATGGATTATACGCACTTTTCCTCCTTCCACCATTGCTAGCCTCTCTAATACCGCGCACGTTTCGCCGGTATCATACACCCACCATATACCTTCCTCAAAACAGCCACCATACCTACCTATCATGGCATTTCCATAGCCATTCCGAGATATATTGCCATGCAACTTACCACCGTTTCGTTTATTATGACACGCTCCATCATTGTCATATTGCTTCGCATGATCATGTAGTTGACATCGTATTTGTGGCAAAGCCACCGTTCATAATTCTTTCATACATGTCACTCTTGATTCATTGCATATCCCGGTACACTGCCGGAGGCAATCACATAGAGTCATATTTTGTTCTAAGTATTGAGTTGTAATTGTTGAGTTGTAAGTAAATAAAAGTGTGATGATCATCATTTTTTAGAGCATTGTCCCAAGTGAGGAAAGGATGATGGAGACTATGATTCCCCCACAAGTCGGGATGAGACACCGGACAAAAAAAGAGGCCATAAAAAAGAGAGAAGAAAAGGCCCAAATAAAAAAAGAGAAAAAGAGAGAAGGGACAATGTTACTATCGTTTTACCACACTTGTGCTTCAAAGTAGAACCATGATCTTCATGATAGAGAGTCTCCTATGATATCACTTTCATATACTGGTGGGAATTTTTTTTCATTATAGAACTTGGCTTGTATATTCCAATGATGGGCTTCCTCAAAATGCCCTAGGTCTTCGTGAGCAAGCGAGTTGGATGCACACCCACTTAGTTCCTTTTGTTGAGGTTTCATATACTTATAGCTCTAAGTGCATCCGTTGCATGGCAATCCCTACTCACTCACATTGATATCTATTAATGGGCATCTCCATAGCCCGTTGATACGCCTAGTTGATGTGAGACTATCTTCTCCTTTTTTTGTCTTCTCCACAACCACCATTCTATTCCACATATAGTGCTATGTCCATGGCTCACGCTCATGTATTGCGTGAAGATTGAAAAAGTTTGAGAACACTAAAAGTATGAAACAATTGCTTGGCTTGTCATCGGGGTTGTGCATGATTTAAATATTTTGTGTGGTGAAGATAGAGCATAGCCAGACTATATGATTTTGTAGGGATAACTTTCTTTGGCCATGTTATTTTGAGAAGACATAATTGCTTAGTTAGTAAGCTTGAAGTATTATTATTTTTATGTCAATATTAAACTTTTGTCTTGAATCTTTCAGATTTGAATATTCATACCACAATTAAGAGAATTGCATTAAAATTATGCCAAGTAGCATTCCACATCAAAAATTCTGTTTTTATCATTTACCTACTCGAGGACGAGCAGGAATTAAGCTTGGGGATGCTTGATACGTCTCCAACGTATCTATAATTTTTGATTGTTCTATGCTATATTATATTCTGTTTTGGACATTAATGGGCTTTATTATACACTTTTATATTATTTTTGGGACTAACCTATTAACTGGAGGCCCAGCCGAGAATTGCTGTTTTTGCCTATTTCAGAGTTTCGCAGAAAAAGAATATCAAACGGAGTCCAAACGGAATGAAACCTTCGGGAATGTGATTTTCGGAACGAACGTGATCCAGAGGACTTGGACCCTACGTCAAGACATCAACCAGGAGGGCACGAGGTAGGGGGGCGCGCCTACCCCCTGGGCGCGCCCTCCACCCTCGTGGGCCCCATGTTGCTCCACCGACGTACTTCTTCCTCCTATATATACCTACGTACCCCCAAACTACCAGATACGGAGCCAAAAACCTAATTCCACCGCCGCAACCATCTGTACCCGTGAGATCCCATCTTGGGGCCTTTTCCGGAGCTCCGCCGGAGGGGGCATCGATCACGGAGGACTTCTACATCAACACCATAGCCTCTCCGATGATGTGTGAGTAGTTTACCTCAGACCTTCGGGTCCATACTTATTAGCTAGATGGCTTCTTCTCTCTTTTTGGATCTCAATACAATGTTCTCCCCCTCTCTTGTGGAGATCTATTCAATGTAATCTTATTTTGCGGTGTGTTTGTTGAGACCGATGAAATGTGGGTTTATGATCAAGTTTACCTATGAACAATATTTGAATCTCCTCTGAATTATTTTATGTATGATTGGTTATCTTTGCAAGTCTCTTCGAATTATCAGTTTGGTTTGGCCTACTAGATTGATCTTTCTTGCAATGGGAGAAGTGCTTAGCTTTGGGTTCAATCTTGCGGTGTCCTTTCCCAGTGACAGTAGGGGCAGCAAGGCACGTATTGTATTGTTGCCATCGAGGATAACAAGATGGGGTTTATATCATATTGCATGAGTTTATCCCTCTACATCATGTCATCTTGCTTAAGGCGTTACTCTGTTCTTATGAACTTAATACTCTAGATGCATGCTGGATAGCGGTCGATGTGTGGAGTAATAGTAGTAGATGCAGGCAGGAGT
Organism: Aegilops tauschii subsp. strangulata; assembly: GCF_002575655.3. Taxonomy (NCBI): domain Eukaryota; kingdom Viridiplantae; phylum Streptophyta; class Magnoliopsida; order Poales; family Poaceae; genus Aegilops; species Aegilops tauschii. The sequence continues at coordinate 217,314,618 of NC_053038.3, forward strand.
CGGTCTACTTGTCTCGGACGTGATGCCTATATACATGATCATACCTAGATATTCTCATAACTATGCCCAATTTTGTCAATTGCTCAACAGTAATTTGTACACCCACCGTAATACTTATGCTCTCGAGAGAAGCCTCTAGTGAAATCTATGGCCCCCGGGTCTATTTTCCATCATATTAATCTTCCAACACTTAGCTATTTTTGTTACCTTCTATTTTACTTTGCATCTTTATCATAAAAATACCAAAAATGTTATCTTATCATATCTATCAGATCTCACTCTCGTAAGTGACCGTGAAGGGATTGACAACCCCTTTATTGCATTGGTTGCGAGGATTTATTTGTTTGTGTAGGTGCGAGGGACTCGTGCGTGGTATCCTACTGGATTGATTCCTTGGTTCTCAAAAACTGAGGGAAATACTTATGCTACTTTGCTGCATCACCCTTTCCTCTTCAAGGGAAAACCAACGCAGTGCTCAAGAGGTAGAAGACCTCGGAACCGAGTATTATCCCATCGGAGGTTGGGGCGAGTCATGTGTATGCTTGATCTCGGGCACGACCGTTCCTGTCTAACTAGGCGTCGTAGCCGTCAGGCCCGGTGGGCGCCTGTCCTCTTGACCCATAGATGGACCGAGGAGGTGCTCGGTTTGCCTCAATGTGACGTCGAACGTCGTGAGGGTCTAGGTAATTTAAGGGGTCCTTGCGATAACGGCATGGAGCCGGTCGGGTATTGAGGTGTTCCTGCATTGGCCTGTCCCGACCTCTAGGGGGTCGGTCAGGCACATCTGCAGCTAATTTGTTATCGAACTCCAGCAGCAGACGCCTGCGAGGATATGATTTGGGTGCGCTATGGAGTTGGTCTTTGAGATCTTGTTCGGTCGAGAGTACTTCGACCCACTTTTTGTTCAGCGCGTATGTACTAGCTTGCAGCAGCCACTGCTTGCGTTTCATGCTTCGAGCGGTGCCGACGAGGCGCCGCCGGAAGCACTCTTGTTCGAAGGGGCCTTCAGGGACAATGTATTCCTCGGTGTCGAGGCTCTCGTCTTCATTGGACTCCGGCAAGTAGTTTTCATCGGCTCCTTCAAAGAGGTCATCGGGATCCAAGTCCTCGAGATTTCCTTCGGGACTGTCATTCTGTACTAGGGAGGCTTCAAAGTCCTCTCGAGTCTTGTCAACATCGCCAGCAGTCGCGTCACCGTTATCGGTGGTGGCATTGTTCCCATTGGGTTCCCTGTTGGTACCCCTTCTGCGTCTGTGCTGACGTCTTGGAGGGGATTTGGGAGCGTCAGCCTTGTAGACATCATAGGTGGATGTTCCAGTCCACTTGCTAGTGTTTACTAATGGCGAAGTGTGTTCTGTGGGGCCAACGACATCTTCATCCATGTCTATGGCCTTGTCGTAGTCTAGCATGTCGGTTAGGTCATCGACTGTGGCGACTCGGCGGGTGCTGGGTGGGATATAAATTTCCTGGTCATCGTCTTTAAGGCCGACCTTGTCGTGAATCGAAGTCTTGCTCTCCGAGATTGACATGCTCTGGATAAGATCAAGCATCTCGTTCAAGTGAGATAGTTCTTCAGAGTTCATGGCCTACCTATAAGCAGGGCTGACTTGAAGTATGCCCTGCATATAGCTCGGCCCTTTTTTGATGCAGAGAGGATCCGAAAGCGACTGTAGATCCTGCGCTGAGGTCGGCTCTAAATCCGACGTAGCTTCTGAGATACGGGCCGGGCTAGAGTCCAGGCCTGGGGTCAAGACGAGATCATCCGGAATCGTCAACTCGGGGTCTTCTGAGGATGCCAAGGGGCCTGGTCTGACGTCCTCGAAGGAGATCGGTTCCAGAGTCAAGCGTCCGGTGTTGGGTAGGTGCTCAACCCGGCCGGGCGTCCAGCCTGACAGGGTGAGCTCGCCGCGGGAATCTGTGGTGTACTCTAGGCCTCCAAAGGTCACGATCTGACCCATGGCATAGTTCTCGACGGAGGTTAGATGACCAGTCGAGTCGGCGTAGAAGATCATGCTACCGAACACGAACGGCTGGTCAGGGACGTAAACGTTCCCATTGCTATTGTCGCAGTTGATCTGCAGATGAGCCATCGATCGTTTTGTCAATGTCACAATAGAACTCTCAATGAATGCACCAGTGTAGGTGTGAAAACCGGCAGACCTCGGGGTAGGGGGTCCCGAGCCGTGGATCTCAGACAGATGGTAACAAGAACATGAGACAATGTTTACCCAGGTTTGGGCCCTCTTGATGGAGGTAAAACCCTATGTCCTGCGCTTGTTTATATTGATGGAGATGTATCAAATACAGAGTTCATCTACCTCAAGATCATCAGATGTATTGTAACTCTAGGGCTAGGTGAATGAGATTGCGTTGATGTCCGCTCTACAAGCTAAACCCGTTGGCTTATATACACGCCAAGTAGGGTATCTAGGGTAACAAGGTCGGTATCTTGGCGAGGCGGCAGGAGAAGTCTTTGAGTATATGACAAGTCTTTGGTAGATGCAGTCTCGATCATGCCTCCAGCGTACATCTTCCGGAGTCCATCTTGAGAAGAATGAGGGCCCATCAGCCCAATCTGAGGAGCATGGGCCAACTAGGTAAGTTCCCCTAGTCCATAACACCGTCAATGACCAATGCCATGGTTGTAGCTGCTGCAGCCACGTCTCCTTTTCCTCACTTAGTCGCCCGCCTGTTCGTGGCCTCCTCCTCTGGACGCATCTTTTAGGTAGCTCACCCCATGCCCGCCTATGCACCCACATGCCGCCTGGCGACCTCTGACCTTTCTCGACGCCTCCTGGTTTGCCGCCGCCGTCGCAGTTCCGTCTGCCGACGAGCCTCCATCCGTGACGCCTCCTCCTCTCTTGCGTCCCAAGCTCGCCGCCCTACCTCTGCGCTGCACGCGCCTATCCTCTGCTTGTCTCCTCGCCCTTGCTGCCGCTGTGGGTCGACCATCTTGTCGCTATGGAGGGACCTCCATGCTAGCCTTGATCATCTCCTTCACCCTGTGCACCTTTTGACGCCCCTGCTGCCTCATTCGTTGTTGCCTGCAAGACCGCAACATCGTGTTGGGAACGTAGTAATTTCTAAAAATTTCCTACGCACACACAGGATCATGGTGATGCATAGCAACGAGAGGGGAGAGTGTTTTCCACGTTCCCTCGTAGACTGAAAGCGGAAGCGTTAGCACAACGCGGTTGATGTAGTCGTACGTCTTCACGATCCAACCGATCCAAGTACCGAACGTACGGCACCTCCGAGTTCAGCACATGTTCAGCTCGATGACGTCCCACGAACTCCGATCCAGTAGAGATTCACGGGAGAGTTCCGTCGGCACGACGGCGTGATGATGGTGATGATGTTGCTACCGATGTAGGGCTTCGCCTAAGCACCGCTACGATATGATCGATGTGGAATATGGTGGAGGGGGGCACCGCACACGGCTAAGAGATCAAGAGATCAATTGTTGTGTCTAGAGGTGCCCCCCTGCCCCCGTATATAAAGGATGGAGGAGGGGAGGCCGGCCAGCCCCTAGGGCGCGCCAGAAGTGTGGAGTCCTACTAGGACTCCCTAGTCCTAGTAGGATTCCTCCTCCCACATGGAATAGGAAAAAGGGAAGGGAAAAGGAGAAGGAAGGAAGGGTGCGCCCCTCTTCCCTAGTCCAATTCGGACCAGACCATGGGGAGGGGTGCGCCACCTTTTGAGGCCTTTCTCTCCATTTCCGTATGGCCCATTAAGGCCCAATACCAATTCCCGCAACTCTCCGGTACTCCGAAAAATACACGAATCACTCGGAACCTTTCCGATGTCCGAATATAGTCGTCCAATATATCAATCTTTACGTCTCGACCATTTCGAGACTCCTCGTCATGTCCCCGATCTCATCCGGGACTCCGAACTACCTTCGGTACATCAAATCACATAACTCATAATACAAATCGTCACCGAACGTTAAGCGTGCGGACCCTACGGGTTCGAGAACTATGTAGACATGACCGAGACACATCTCCGGTCAATAACCAATAGAGGCACCTGGATGCTCATATTGGCTCCTACATATTCTACGAAGATCTTTATCGGTCAAACCGCATAACAACATACGTTGTTCCCTTTGTCATCGGTATGTCACTTGCTCGAGATTCGATCGTCGGTATCTCAATACCTAGTTCAATCTCGTTACCGGCAAGTCTCTTTACTCGTTCCGTAATGCATCATCCCGCAACTAACTCATTAGTCACATTGCTTGCAAGGCTTATAGTGATGTGCATTACCGAGAGGGCCCAGAGATACCTCTCCGATACACGGAGTGACAAATCCTAATCTTGATTCATGCCAACCCAACAAACACCTTCGGAAACACCTGCAGAGCATCTTTATAATCACCCATTTACGTTGTGACGTTTGATTGCACACAAAGTGTTCCTCCGGATATTCGGGAGTTGCACAATCTCATAGTCCGAGGAACATGTATAAGTTATGAAGAAAGCAGTAGCAATAAAACTGTAACGATCACAATGCTAAGCTAATGAATGGTTCTTGTCCATCACATCATTCTCCTAATGATGTGATCCCGTTCATCAACGACAACACATGTCTATGGCTAGGAAACATAACCATCTTTGACGAATAAGCTAGTCAAGTAGAGGCATACTAGGGACACATTGTTTTGTCTATGTATTCACACATGTATCATGTTTCCGGTTAATACAATTCTAGCATGAATAATAAACATTTATCATGAAATAAGGAAATAAATAATAAATTTATTATTTCCTCTAGGGCATATTTCCTTCACATCGGCCACCAAGGACCCAAGGCCAGCCACCTTTGCCGCCCCATTGATGTTAAGACCCCCAAGAACCGGCGTTGCGTGTCTTCGCCGTTCCATGAGCACAAGATGCTCTACCGCCAAGTTCATCTACATCATTGTCAAGTGCCCGGACCGCCGCAAGAACCACACCCATGGCATGTCAAGTTCGTCTACGGAGTGGGTATCACTACCGTCACCAAGACCGAGACCGCCAAGTACCCGACGACCCTAGGATGTGTCAAGTTCTTCACCGACGTGTACGACTACCGTCACCTCAAGACCCGAAGGGCTACGGCACAAGAATATATACTTCCCATGACAACCGCCAAGTACGTCTACCCTCAAACCCGAAGACATTAGATTCATCAAGTTCCTTCCCGATGTCGTGTACCACTACTTCCACTATCGTCATGAGAATGACTATTTCCCTCGACGAACTCGAACCGCCCCGATTGCCTGCTTTGGAGGTATAACGCGAGACGACCACCCATCAACGAATGCACGTGTTTTGATGACATGCACCCTATGTTTGCACTGTGCCCAATTTTTGTGCATGTTCATCATATGCCTTGCCACCGACACGTGGGACACCCGGTATCTGGGATCACTCCCTGTCGCTCTTGCATGTTTCACACACCTACACTTGTTCCTTTGCATGGATATCTCAATGAGTTGCCAGATCACCGAAATGTTGTTGTGGCATCGTTTTCGTTGACGTCATCGTGGTACCTAATTCTTTCCGTCATGGTGACAAATGCTCCATATTATATTATGCCAATACTTTCACAAAATTGCACAAATTGAATATGTCATCCTCATGCATATAATAACTCACGAACGTGCACCAGATTAAAATGTGTCATATATGAAACTTCCTTATAATTTCATGTGGATTCATAATATGCAACTCCTTCACATGTTAAAAACATTTAAATTGTTGTTTGCATTAAAATTGCTAAATAACTTGTTAAAATGGTTTATTTAATAACTTAATAATGGTAGCTCCGAATTAAATAAATTATATATGTAACTTGTCTAGAAAAGCATGTAGATTAACATGGTGCACTTACTTTGCATGGTTAACAGCACTAAAATTGTGTTTTAGGCAAAACAATACCAAATTCGAAAATTGCATATGGGGTTTTCCGGAATCGCTATGTGTTGTTTCCGGCCTCATTTAAACTTTCCTAGATAGGTAGTTGGCATACGCTTCATCTCTTGCCATGGTAAACAACACTTCAAATTGTGGAGTACAAAAACAGGATGAAATTAAATGTTCGAATGTGGAGTTTCGTCAATATGCAACTCGTTGCATACTGATCTTCTTTTAATGTGTAGTGATTGCTTGTGCACTTTGCCATGCCATGATTCATTAAACTGTGACATGCATTATACTTGATTGTGCATCATGCCATGATTATGCTTGTTTGTTTACCGTGGTGTTTGCTTCTTTCCTGTTGTGCTTCTTCTCGATAGTTTCGGTAACATTGTGAGTGTGAGGATTCATTCGACTACGTTGGTTCGTCTACTTCATGGATTCGGTCTTCTTCCTAGCAGGATTCTAGGCAAGATGACCATTACATTGGATATCACTACTATATTTGCTTGCTAGTTCTGTTGATGCTATTGCTATGTCTCGCTACCGAGCTCTTGTTTGTCAGCCTTCCAAAATGCCATGATAAGCCTCTAACCTCCACCATCCTAGAAAATCGTTGTTTGGCTATGTTACTGACACGTCCATTTTGCATCATGCTTTTATCGATATTTATTGCATTATGGGCTGTTACTACACGTTATGTCACAATACTTATGCCTATTCTCTCTTATTTTACAAGGTTTACATAAGGAGGGAGAATGCCGGCAGTTGGAATTCTGGGCTGGAAAAGGAGCAAATATTAGAGACCTATTCTGCACAACTCCAAAAGTCCTGCAACTCCACGAAAGTCATTTTTGGAAATAATAAAAAATATTGAGCGGAAGAAGTACGCCAGAGGGGGACCCACCTGGCCAGGAGGGTGGGGGCGTGCCCTACCCCCAGGGCGCGCCCCTGCCTCGTGGGCCCCCTGTTGGCTCTCCGGTGGCCATCTTCTGCTATATGAAGTCTTTCGTCAAGGAAAAAATCATAAGCAACCTTTTGGGACGAGACTCCGCCGCCACGAGGAACCTTGGCGGAACCAATCTAGGGCTCCGGCAGAGCTGTTCTGCCGGGGACACTTCCCTCCGGGAGGGGGAAATCATCGCCATCGTCATCACCAATGCTCCTCTCATCGGAGAGGGAAATCTCCATCAACATCTTCACCAGCACCATCTCCTCTCAAAACCCTAGTTCATCTCTTGTATCCAATTCTTGTCTCCAAGTCCGGGATTGGTACTAGTAGGTTGCTAGTAGTGTTGATTACTCCTTGTAGTTGATGCTAGTTGGTTTACTTGGTGGAAGATCATATGTTCAGATCCTTTATGCATATTAATACCCCTCTGATTATGAACATGAATATGCTTTGTGAGTAGTTACGTTTGTTCCTGAGGACATGGGAGAAGTCTTGCTATTAGTAGTCATGTGAATTTGGTATTCGTTCGATATTTTGATGAGATGTATGTTGTCTAACCTCTAGTGGTGTTATGTGAACGTCGACTACATAACACTTCACCATTATTTGGGCCTAGAGGAAGGCATTGGGAAGTAATAATTAGATGATGGTGCTAGAGTGACAGAAGCTTGAACCCTAGTTTATGCGTTGCTTCGTAAGGGGCTGATTTGGATCCATATGTTTCATGCTATGGTTAGTTTTACCTTAATACTTTTGTTGTAGTTGCGGATGCTTGCAATAGAGGTTAATCATAAGTGGGATGGTTGTTCAAGTAAGAACAGCACCCAAGCACCGGTCCACCCACATATCAAATTATCAAAGTACCGAACGTGAATCATATGAACGTGATGAAAACTAGCTTGACGATAATTCCCATGTGTCCTCGGGAGCGCTTTTCTCTATATAAGAGTTTGTCCAGGCTTATCCTTTGCTACAAAAAGGATTGGGCCACCTTGCTGCACTTTATTTACTTTTGTTACTTGTTGCTCGTTACAAATTATCCTATCACAAAACTATCTGTTACCACTTATTTCAGTACTTGCAGAGAATACCTTGCTGAAAACCGCTTATCATTTCCTTCTGCTCCTCGTTGGGTTCGACACTCTTACTTATCGAAAGGACTGTGATAGATCCCCTATACTTGTGGGTCATCAAGACTCTTTTCTGGCGCCGTTGCCGGGGAGTGAAGCGCCTTTGGTAGGTGGAATTTGGTAAGGAAAAAATTATATAGTGTGCTGAAATTTACTGTCACTTGTTACTATGGAAAGTAATCCTCTGAGGGGCTTGTTTGGGGTATCTTCACCCTGACCAGTAGAGCAAAGAGTTGCTCCTCAACCTACTGAACCTACTGAAAATGAAACTGTTCCCTTTGAAGTTCCTTCGGGTATGTTAGAAAAACTGCTAGCTAATCCTTTTGCAAGAGATGGAACAAAGCATCCTGATGAGCACCTAATCTATGTGGATGAAGTTTGTGGATTATTTAAGCTTGCAGGTATACCCGATGATGTTGTTAAGAAGAAGGTCTTCCCTTTATCTTTGGAGGGAGATGCATCGACATGGTATAGGCTATGTGATGATACGGGGTCATGGAACTACAAATGATTGAAATTGGAATTTCATCATAAGTTTTATCCTATGCATCTTGTTCATCGTGATCGCAATTATATATATAATTTTTGGCCTCGTGAAGGAGAAAGTATCGCTCAAGCTTGGGGGAGGCTTAAATCAATGTTATATTCATGCCCCAATCATGAGCTCCCAAGAGAAATAATTATTCAAAGTTTTTATGCTCGGCTTTCTGATAACAATCGCACCATGCTCGATACTTCTTGTGCTGGCTCTTTTATGATGAAGACTATTGAATTCAAATGGAATTTATTGGATAGAATTAAACGCAACTCTGAAGATTGGGATCTCGACGAAGGTAAGGAGTCAGGTATGCCACCTATTTTTGATTGTGTTAAGTCTTTTATGGATACCGATGTTTTCCGTAAATTTAGCACTAAATATGGACTTGACTCTGAGATAGTAGCTTCTTTCTATGAATCTTTTGCTACTTATGTTGATCTCCCCAAGGAGAAGTGGTTTAAATATCATCCTCCCATAGAAGTAAAAGTAGCTGAACCTAATAAAGTTGAAGAAAAGACTATCACTTATAATGATCCTGTTGTTCCTACTTCTTATGTTGAGAAACCACCTTTCCCTGTTAGGATAAAGGATCATGCTAAAGCTTCAACTGTGGTTCGTAAAAGCAATATTAGAACTTATACACCTCCTGAGAAAATCAAAGTTGAACCCAATATTGCTATTGTTAAAGATCTCTTGGCTGATAATATTGATGGGCATGTTATTTATTTCTGCGGTGAAACTGCTAGAATTGCCAAGCCTTGTGCTAAAGATAAACATAGACCTGTGGTAGGCATGCCTGTTATTTCTGTTAAAATAGGAGATCATTGTTATCATGGCTTATGTGATATGGGTGCTAGTGCTAGTGCCATACCTATTGACTTATACAAAGAAATTAAGCATGATATTGCACCTGCTGAGTTAGAAGATATTGATGTCACAATTAAACTTGCCAATAGAGATACTATTTCACCAATGGGAATTGTTAGAGATGTTGAAGTATTGTGTGGGAAAACAAAATATCCTGCTGATTTTCTTGTTCTTGGTTCCCCACAAGATAGCTTTTGTCCCATTATATTTGGTAGACCCTTCTTGAACGCAGTTAATGCTAGGATAGACTGCGAAAAGAGTGTTGTTACTATTGGCTTGGGTGATATGTCTCATGAGTTTAATTTCTCTAAATTTAGTAGACAACACCGTGAAGAAGAATTGCCTAGTAAGGATGAAATTATTGGTCTTGCTTCTATTGCCGTACCTCCTAGTGATCCTTTAGAACAATATTTGCTAGAACATGAAAATGATATGTTTATGAATGAAAGAAGGGAAATAGATGAAGTATTCTTTAAATAGGAACCTATTCTGAAACACAATTTACCTGTTGAAATCCTAGGGGATCCTCCTCCACCCAAGGGTGATCCCGTGTTTGAGCTTAAACCGTTGCCTGATACTCTTAAATATGATTATCTTGATGAAAAGAAGATATATCCTATTATTATTAGTGCTAACCTTTCAGAGCATGAAGAAGAGAGATTATTGAAAACTCAGAAGAAGCACCGTGCTGCTATTGGATATACTCTTGATGATCTTAAGGGCATTAGTCCCACTCTATGTCAACATAAAATAAATTTGGCAGAAGGTGCCAAACCAGTTCATGATCATCAATGCCGGCTGAATCCTAAGATGAAAGAAGTGGTAAGAAAGGAAATACTAAAGCTCCTTGAGGCAGGTATAATTTATCCCGTTGCTGATAGTCAGTGGGTAAGTCATGTCCATTGTGTCCCTAAGAAGGGAGGTATTACTGTCATTCCTAATGATAAAGATGAATTGATTCCGCAAAGAATTATTACAGGTTATAGGATGGTAATTGATTTCCGCAAATTAAATAAGGCTACTAAAACGGATCATTACCCCTTACCTTTTATCGATCAAATGCTAGAAAGATTACCCAAACATACACATTTTTGCTTTCTAGATGGTTATTCTGGTTTCTCTCAAATACCTGTGTCAGCCAATGATCAATCAAAGACTACTTTTACTTGCCCTTTTGGTACTTTTGCTTATAGACGTATGCCTTTTGGTTTATGTAATGCACCTGCTACCTTTCAAAGATGCATGATGGCTATATTCTCTGACTTTTGTGAAAAGATTTGTGAGGTTTTCATGGACGATTTCTCCGTCTACAGATCCTCTTTTGATGATTGCTTGAGCAACCTTAATCGAGTTTTGCAGAGATGTGAAGAAACTAATCTTGTCTTGAATTGGGAAAAGTGCCACTTTATGGTTAATGAAGGTATTGTCTTGGGGCATAAAGTTTTTGAAAGAGCTATTGAGGTCAATAAAGCCAAGGTTGATGCCATTGAAAAGATGCCATGTCCCAAGGACATCAAAGGTATAAGAAGTTTCCTTGGTCACGCCGGATTTTATAGGAGGTTCATTAAGGACTTCTCAAAAATTTCTCGGCCTATGACTAATTTATTACAAAAGGATATACCATTTTTCTTTGATGATGATTGCGTAGAAGCATTGAAATACTTAAGAAAGCATTGATCTCTGCACCTATTGTTCAGCCACCTGATTGGAATTTACCCTTTGAAATTATGTGTGATGCTACTGATTATGCTGTAGGTGTTGTTCTAGGGCAAAGAGTGGATAAGAAATTAAATGTTATTCAATATGCTAGTAAGACTCTAGACAATGCTCAGAGAAATTATGCTACTACTGAAAAAGAATTCTTAGCAGTTGTATTTGCTTGTGATAAGTTTAGACCTTATATTGTTGATTCCAAAGTAACTATTCACACGGATCATGCTGCTATTAAATATCTTATGGAAAAGAAAGATGCTAAACCTAGACTTATTAGATGGGTTCTCTTGCTACAAGAATTTGATTTGCATATTGTTGATAGAAAGGGAGCTGCGAACCCCGTGGCAGAAAACTTGTCTAGGTTAGGAAATGTTCTTGATGACCCACTACCTATTGATGATAGCTTTCTTGATGAACAATTGAATGTCATAAATACTTCTCGTACTACTCCATGGTATGCTAATTATGCTAATTATATTGTTGCTAAATTTATACCACCTAGTTTCACATACCAACAAAAGAAAAAGTTCTTCTATGATTTAAGACATTACTTTTGGGACGACCCACATCTTTATAAAGAAGGAGTAGATGGTGTTATTAGACGTTGTGTACCTGAGCATGAACAGGAACAGATCCTACGCAAGTGTCACTCCGAAGCTTATGGAGGACACCACGCTGGAGATAGAACTGCACATAAGGTATTGCAATCCAGTTTCTATTGGCCTACTCTCTTCAAGGATGCCCGCAAGTTTGTCTTATCTTGTGATGAATGTCAAAGAATTGGTAATATTAGTAGACGTCAAGAAATGCCTATGAATTATTCACTTGTTATTGAACTATTTGATGTTTGGGGCTTTGATTATATGGGACCTTTTCCTGCCTTTAATGGATATACACGTATTTTAGTTGATGTTGATTACGTTACTAAGTGGGTAGAAGCTATTCCAACTAGTAGTGCTGATCATAACACTTCTATGAAAATGCTTAAAGAAGTTATTTTTCCGAGGTTTGGAGTCCCTAGATATTTACTGACTGATGGTGGTTCACATTTTATTCATGGTGCCTTCCGTAAAATGCTTGCTAATTATGATGTTAATCATAGAATTGCATCTCCTTATCACCCACAGTCTAGTGGTCAAGTAGAATTGAGTAATAGAGAGCTCAAATTAATTTTGCAAAAGACTGTCAATAGGTCTAGAAAGAATTGGTCCAAGAAACTTGATGATGCATTATGGTCCTATAGAACTGCATATAAAAATCCTATGGGTATGTCTCCGTATAAAATGGTTTATGGAAAAGCATGTCACTTACCTCTCGACCTAGAACATAAGGCATATTGGGCTATTAAAGAGCTCGACTATGATTTCAAACTTGCCGGTGAGAAGAGGTTATTTGATATTAGCTCACTTGATGAATGGAGAACTCAAGCTTATGAAAATGCCAAGTTCTTTAAAGAAAAAGTTAAAAGATGGCATGACAAAAGGATACAAAAGCGTGAGTTTAATGTAGGTGATTATGTATTGTTATACAACTCTCGTTTAAGATTTTTTGCAGGAAAACTTCTCTCTAAATGGGAAGGCCCTTACGTTATCGAGGAGGTCTATCGTTCTGGTGCCATAAAAATCAACACCTTCGAAGGTACGAATCCGAAGGTGGTGAACGGTCAAAGAATTAAACATTATATCTCAGGTAATCCCATAAATGTTGAAACCAATGTTATTGAAACCGTAACACCGGAGGAATACATAAGGGACACTTTCCGGAACATTTTAGACTCCGAAAAGGAATAGGTATGTGTTACGGTAAGTAAACCGACTCCAAAACAGTTTTTAAGGCAATATTTCTCCGTTTTGGAATATTTATAAAAATAGAAAAATAAGAAGCAGTCTGGGAAGGACACAAGGGTGGAGGGCGCGCCCTACCCCCTGGGCGCGCCCCCTACCTCGTGGGCACCTCGTGTGCTCTCCGGACTCCGTTTCTTGCGCGATACGTATTTTGGTCGGTAAAAATTCATTATATGTTCTCCCAAAGGTTTTGACTCCCGTATCATGCAAATATTCTCTGTTCTTGTTTCGAGCTGTTGCTGCTGCAGATTAGAGCAAGATGTCTTCTCAAGAGTCAGTCGGGGAGAGACGGGTGTCCCATTCGGCATCGGAACCAGGGACAAAGAGCGATGCTGACCACTTTGGGCCAGCAACGGAGGAAGAGATGGAGGCTGATTTGATGAGGATAGATGCCATGGAGGATCAAGAAGTCACTTCTCGCTTCCGAGCTGGGTTCACGATGGGAGAACTGCAGAGCTCAGCCATTCCAAACTCGGTTATCCCTTCCAATGTTAGATTTCTTTCTTATGAAAATATGAAGAGTGTCACTTGTTCTCCCACAGCTATGCAACACCCTTGGGTGCAAGGAGCTTTAGCCGTTACAGGAAAGCTTCGTAAGGAAGTAATGGACCTCAAGCAGCAAATCAATAAGCTTGAGGAGGAGAATCGTATCCTGAGGGGCATCATCGCCAAGAATATCGCACCATCACCTCCGAAGAAGGAGATATAATCACATGGGTATGGGCACTCCCCTTGCCAACTGCCAAGCTTGGGGGAGGTGCCCCGATATCGTATCACCATCACACTCCTATCTTTACCGTTTTTCTTAGTTCGATCCTATTAGTAGTATCTTTATCTAGTAGAATAAATGTTTATGGCATGATCTAGTTTTGAGTTTTGCTTTATGATCCCTCTATGTAATCGAGTCCGTGAGCTATATATAATAAAGATTAGTGTTGAGTCAAGGGCTTGATTATTTTGCCATGATCTTGAGTGAATAAAAGAAAAGAGAAAAAAGATAAAAAGGAAACAAAGAGATCATATTGATCTTATTGAGAGTAATGACTTCACATAGAAAGAGTATGATGATTAAAAATTGTTGGGAGTTGGCAAACATAGCTTTGGTCATCGTTGCAATTAATAGGAAGTAATAAAGAAAGAGAGGTTTCACATATAGATATACTATCTTGGACATCTTTTATGATTGGGAGCACTCATAAAATATGACATGCTAAAGAGTTGATGTTGGACAAGGAAGACAACGTAATGGGTTACGTTTTCTTATATCTGAGATAAAGTATATTGTCATGGATCATCCAACATGTTGAGCTTGTCTTTCCCCCTCATGCTAGCCAAATTCTTAGCACCAAGTAGAGATACTACTTGTGCTTCCAAAAACCCTTAAACTAGTTTTGCCATGAGAGTCCACCATATCTACCTATGGATTGAGTGAGATCCTTCAAGTAAGTTGTCATCGGTGCAAGCAATAAAAATTGCTCTCTAAATATGTATGATTGATTGGTGTGGAGGAAATAAGCTTTATACGATCTTGTGATGTGGAAGAAATAAAAGCGACGGACTGCATAATAAAGGTTCATATCACAAGTGGCAATATAAAGTGACGTTGTTTCGCATTAAGATTTTGTGCATCCAACCCTGAAAGCGCATGGCAACCTCTGCTTCCCTCTGCGAAGGGCCTATCTTTTATTATTATCTTCTACCTTATGCAAGAGTCATGGTGATCTTCACCTTTCCTTTTTACATTTTATCCTTTGGCAAGCACAGGGTGTTGGAAAGATCCTGATAGATATATCTAATTGGATGTAGGGGAGCATGAGTTATTATTGTTGACATTACCCTTGAGGTAAAAGGTTGGGAGGCGAAACTATAAGCCCCTATCTTTCTCTGTGTCCGATTAAAACTCCGTAACCACAAGTATTGCGTGAGTGTTAGCAATTATGAAAGACTAAATGATAGTTGAGTATGTGGACTTGCTAGAAAGCCCTGACATAGACTCTTTCTGATGTTATGATAAATTGCAATTGCTTCAATGACTGAGATTATAGTTTGTTAGTTCTCAATAAAGTTTCTAATTCATACTTTTGCATTGTGAATAGGTTATTACTTGAGCATAAGAAATCATATGACAATAATCATATATGTTGCTGTTATGAGAATAATCATGATGCCCTCATGTCCGTATTTTATTTTATCGACACCTCTACCTCTAAACATGTGGACATATTTATCGTTATCGGCTTCCGCTTGAGGACAAGCGAGGTCTAAGCTTGGGGGAGTCCATACGTCCATTTCGCATCATGCTTTTATATCGATATTTATTGCATTATGGGCTGTTACTACACGTTATGTCACAATACTTATGCCTATTCTCTCTTATTTTACAAGGTTTACATAAGGAGGGAGAATGCCGGCAGCTGGAATTCTGGGCTGAAAAAGGAACAAATATTAGAGACCTATTCTGCACAACTCCAAAAGTCCTGAAACTCCACGAAAGTCATTTTTGGAAATAATAAAAAATATTGAGCGGAAGAAGTACGCTAGAGGGGGACCCACCTGGCCACGAGGGTGGGGGGCGCGCCGTACCCCTCAGGGCGCGCATCCCTGCGTCGTGGGCCCCCTGTTGGCTCTCCGGTGGCCATCTTCTGCTATATGAAGTCTTTCGTCAAGGAAAAAATCATAAGCAACCTTTCGGGACGAGACTCCGCCGCCACGAGGCGGAACCTTGGCGGAACCAATCTAGGGCTCCGGCAGAGCTGTTTTGCCGGGGACACTTCCCTCCGGGAGGGTGAAATCATCGCCATCGTCATCACCAACGCTCCTCTCATCGGGAGAGGGCAATGTCCATCAACATCTTCACTAGCACCATCTCCTCTCAAAACCCTAGTTCATCTCTTGTATCCAATTCTTGTCTCCAAGTCCGGGATTGGTACTAGTAGGTTGCTAGTAGTGTTGATTACTCCTTGTAGTTGATGCTAGATGGTTTACTTGGTGGAAGATCATATGTTCAGATCCTTTATGCATATTAATACCCCTCTGATTATGAACATGAATATGCTTTGTGGGTAGTTACGTTTGTTCTTGAGGACATGGGAGAAGTCTTGCTATTAGTAATCATGTGAATTTGGTATTCGTTCGATATTTTGATGAGATGTATGTTGTCTAACCTCTAGTGGTGTTATGTGAACGTCGACTACATAACACTTCACCATTATTTGGGCCTAGAAGAAGGCATTGGGAAGTAATAAGTGGATGATGGGTTGCTAGAGTGACAGAAGCTTAAACCCTAGTTTATGCGTTGCTTCGTAAGGGGCTGATTTGGATCCATATGTTTCATGCTATGGTTAGGTTTACCTTAATACTTTTGTTGTAGTTGTGGATGCTTGCAATAGAGGTTAATCATAAGTGGGATGCTTGTTCAAGTAAGAACAGCACCCAAGCATCGGTCCACCCACATATCAAATTATCAAAGTACCGAACGCGAAACATATGAACGTGATGAACTAGCTTGACGATAATTCCCATGTGTCCTCGGGAGCGCTTTTCTCTATATAAGAGTTTGTCCAGGCTTGTCCTTTGCTACAAAAAGGATTGGGCCACCTTGCTGCACTTTATTTACTTTTGTTACTTGTTGCTCGTTACAAATTATCCTATCACAAAACTATCTGTTACCTCTTATTTCAGTACTTGCAGAGAATACCTTGCTGAAAACCGCTTATCATTTCCTTCTGCTCCTCGTTGGGTTCGACACTCTTACTTATCGAAAGGACTACGATAGATCCCCTATACTTGTGGGTCATCAGTTACCGCTTTGCTCGGCCCCTCTTATAGCGTTTCTAGTTGCAGGTTGTTCCATGTTGATACATGGATATCATGGGATATCAGAATATCTCTTATTTAATTAATGCATCTATATACTTGGTAAAGGGTGGAAGGCTTGGCCTTTTGCTTGGTGTTTTGTTCCACTCTTGCCGCCCTAGTTTCCGTCATACCAGTGTTATGTTCCACGATGAGCGCTCCTAACATGTGTGGGGTTCTATGGGGACCCCCTTGATCATTCGGTTTAGAGTAAAACTCTTACAGCAAGGCCCAACTTTCATTTCAAATTTGCCTAATAACAACTAAAACTTGCATACGGACTTTTCTGGACGTCGTGGATAATTAATCAACAACCCGGGCCAGTGCTCCTCATGAGTGTTGGTCTAAACTAGAGCACTGTGCGGGCCACACCTTGGCAACATGGGGTCTTTGGTACCTGTACACATAGCTTATCCGGTGTGCCCTGAGAACGAGATACGCGCGGCTCCTATCGGGATCGCCAGCATACCGGGAGGTCTTGCTGGTTAGTTTTACCATTGACGATTGTCTTGTCCATCGAGATTCCTTATAAGCATCGTGTTATCACGATGTGAGGGTTTTCCATTGGATGCATGTGGTAATTTATGATGGACTACCTGGAGCACCCCTGTAGGTTTAAATCTTTCGGAAAGTCGTGCCCGCGGTTATGTGGCGACTTGGAAATTTATAATATCCGGTTGTAGAGAACTTGACACTAAACCCAATTAAAATACACCAACCATGTGCGTAATTGTGATCGTCTCTTTTCAAGGGAATTTGGGAAGAGAACATGGTGGGGTTATGTTTGACTCGTAAGTAGGAGTTCAGGATGACTTCTTGATCATATTAGTTTGTGCTCGATGATGCGTAGTTTACTCTTCTTATTCTTGTACTCGTAAGTTAGCCACATACAAATGCTTAGTGATTGTTGCAACCTCACCACTTAATCATTCCGTACCAATTACGCTATGCTAGTTTTGATACCCTTGGTAACGATATTGCTGAGTCCCTGTGGCTCATAGATTACTACAACAACAGGTGCAGGTACAGGTGAAGCGATGCATTGACGTGAGAGAGATGCTTGTTATATTTGGAGTTCTTCTTCTTACCCTTCATCGATCATAGGATGGGTTCCCGGTTAGCAGCCCAGGACTAGCAGAGTGAATGTTGTTCTTCTTTTTTGTTTGATTTCATCCGTAGTCGGATCCCACTCTTCTGTATTTTGATTGCTATGTATTGATGTATTGATGCTGAAGCTTGTGGCGAGTGTAAACCTTTATCTGGTATTCTCATCTGTTCAGTACCTGGTATGTTGTAATGGTATCCACCTTGCAAAGTGTCTCTGATATGCGCTTCTATCCTTGGCGGTACTTCCAAGTTCATCAAGGATAGGACCGCATAATGGGCATTGCATGCATGCTGAGATGCCTCAATGCCATAATATTTTTCAAACAAAGTTTGTTGTCAAACGACATTCTGTTCATGCGATCGTTGATGGTGGAAGTTGCAATATTTGGCGAGTATAGAGATGTTAGCGAAGCTTTGCCTCACCACTACGAGACACCACCATCCATACTACATCCAATGGTTGAACGACTGTGGTAAGTTGAAGGTAATGTATCGTGTGAGAGTCCATTTTACACTTGGTTCATACCATGATTATGTTGACTGTTGTGTCTGTTGGGTAACGTAGTAGAAAAAAAATTGTCCTATGATCACCTAGGAACAATATGAAGATGCATACACTACAAAAAAAGACACATCCATGACATTATGGCCCAAACGAAAAAAATTCATGTCATGCTTATGACACTTCTATGACGATAATTGTGACAAAAACACGTATCATCATAGATGTGGTGGGCTCCTACTTCTATGGCAAAAAATCATGATAGAAAATGGGCTTTTCATCCTGGGCGGGCCGGAGACGCACCTGCAAGACATTCTTTGGGCCGTCCATGACGGAAAAAATCGTGGTAGAACCGAGGGCGAGGAAAATGATGGGGAGTTCCCAGTTACGGTCGGTGGTCGGGGCCGAGCGATGCACTGTGGTTTGCGTGTTTCTCTCGTGTAGACGTCTGTGTGCGAGGCGTTGGCTAACTGAACCCGAGCGATCGCACTAGCGACGTTACTGAGCCCAAGCGATCGATCCCTTGGCTGTTAACTGAACCCGGGCGATTCATTCGCTGCTGACTAAACCCGAGTGATTCCTATGCTATTGCTGCTTACTGAAGCCGATCGAGCCCCCTTGCAAGACTCAGCTAGCCAATGTTGGATCGCCTCCCGATGAATAGTGACCGTTGCTACCGTGCACGCGATACGTAGAATGAGTCGAGACGTGGTGAGTCGAGCCGGTTGGTTGGCTGTGGATGAACAGTTCCCGGTGGGGGTTGGATGAACAGGACCCCGTGGTAGTAGGCCATTGCCACTGGATGAACAAGACCACGAGGAGGCCGCCACACCCAGCCGGTTGGGGGTGGTTGAACAGGACCCCGTGGACGCTCCATGAACAGTAACGGTGGAGACTGGAGGACGACGGTGGGTGAACAGTACCTTGTGGAGGCTGGAGCGAGAGGCAGTTGATGGTGGATGAACAGTAGACCGTGGAGTCCCGTTTTGCGGTATGCTAGACCCCTCCTGATGAACAAGACCCCATTTCGATGGTAGGCTCTCCAACAGAAGTCAGTTTCCTCTGTTTTGTGGTACGCCAGACCCCTCCCGATGAACAGGATCCCATTTTGACCGTAGGAGGTCAAACAGAAGGCCATTTCCTCCATTGTGCGGTACGCTAAGCCTCGTTTCGGCTGTCCCGTCCAAGCCGATTGGCTCCCGATGAACACGACACATTCCATTGCCTCCCAGTGAACACGACGCGGTTTCTCTGTTCCGACCCAGCCGTTTGGCTGTCGATGAATAGGACGTCCTTGCTTCCGTCCGCTGCCTCTCCATGTACACAAGCCCTAGCCGATGCGCGAGTAGCCGTTCGAGACCCCGCCCGTATGTACGTATGTGGCAGTATTTTTTGGCATTTGGTTGTACATACGTGTACACGTTTAGACTGGACTGCCTGAACTGCTACATCGGGAGCTCTACTACTACACGTCCCGTTGCTTGCTCGGCCACGGTTCATCATTGCAGAGAGACCGATCGACCAGTATGTACGTACACGTTCGCGACCAAACAGACAACGCTACGTACGCTTTGATCGGGTGGGTCCCAGCTATGAGGGAGGATAAGGAAACACTTCCTTGCGTGTGAAGATATAGCTGGTGGGTCCCAGCTATCAGGGGGAGAATCATTTTTTCGCGCCTAATATGGAGGCACTTCCTTGCGTCCGAAGATATAGCTGGTGGGTCCCAGTTGTCAGGGGAAACATTTTTCCGCAAAATACAGAGGCCCTTCCGGTGGATACCTGTTGTCTGGTGGAGGAACCATTATTTTGCGCCTAATAAGGAGGCACTTCCTTGCTGCGGCCATGGACCCAGTTGTTAGCCTCTCCACATACAGTCCTCTCCGATGGACGTCGCTCCTTGACCATGTTGAGCACGCCACGCCGACAGCACATAGGCGATGGACGATGGTGAGACCTAGGGAGGGAATGGCCCGGAGCCGAGGAAGACTCGGCAGTTGTTTCCCTCGCGGAGGGGAGTATGCGGGTTTAATGGTTTGGTTGTAGTGTAAGGCTGCCGTCGCCGGAGAATAACAGGAGGTGTGAGTGAGTAGAGGGATGGCAGCACAGCTGGCCATGCGAGGTAGGAGCAGGCGTTCCAGCCGGCGCTGGTTTCGGCGACTAGAGCAAGAAGATCGGAGATTGAAGAAGCAACTCTGTCGTTGGATGTTAATCCAACGGTCACTGCTGCTAGGATTGTTTGTTGACTAGGTTAACAAAGCCCTGCGTACGTGTCAAATCATTAGTCACACAAGTCAGCCTCTGAATCAGGTGGGTCCGAGCTAGTTGGGGGAGGAATCGTTTTTCTTGCGCGTTATCAGGAGGCACTTCCTTCCATGGGAAGATGTAGATCGTGCGTCCCAGCTATCATGGGGGGGGGGACCTTTTTCCGCGTAATAAGAATGAACATCCTTGCATGCGAAGATTGTACCTGGTGGGTTCAACCTGTCAGGGGGAGCGAGCATTTATTCCCGCATAATGAGGAGGTGCTAGCTTGCGCGCGAAGATGTAGCTGGTGGTTCCCAGCTGTCAGACTCTCGACATACTCCATGTTGGCTCTTGTTGTTGACCAGGCATCGTTGAGCGAACCACAGCGGTGGATGACGGCGAGGCCTAACATGGGAACGATCTGGAGGCATGGAACAAGGGGCACTGGAGTCCCTGGCGGAGGGCAGTACAAGGGACTGGTTCGACTGCGGGGTGAGGCTACCGTCGCCGGAGAATAACATAAGGTGTCGGTGAGTACAGGTATGACCTGGCCACCGTTGGGAGTAGGGTGGGGCCGTGAGGCCTATGCGGCAGCACAGTCGGCCACGGGAGGCAGATGCAGGCGCTCCAACCGGCGATGGTTTTGGCGGCTGGAGCAACAGCAACTAGATCAGAGATTGAAGAAGCAGGATAGCCGCTAGATGTAAATCCAACGACTACAGATGTTTGAATAATTTGTTGACTTTGTGTTTTAGACCATTAAATTGTTTTGTTCACTAAATGGACAACACCTTGCGCAGGCTTCGTCTAGTGGGCCAACAAAGTCAGATTCGAAAGCTGTGGCAGAATGCAGTCCATTTATTTAGGTTTTACAACCCATTTCATTTTGTTTGCCAATACATCTATTTCCTGGGCTTCGACTCAAAAATAATCTATTTCCTGGGCTGGGTAAAAATAATAATAATAGCCGATTTACTACTTATGATAATTTACAACGCATTTGATTATTTATTCGAATACACCTATTTACTGGGCTGGGTGGAAAAAAATATTGCGTACATGCAGCCCATTTATCATTTCTGATAATTTATAAGCCATTTGATTTTACCCATTTTCTGGGATGGGTGAAAAATGATGGTCTGGACTGAGCATTTCGTATAAAAAGTATTATTGAGATAGGAATATTATTAAAAAAAGTTAAGTTGGGCTTGGTAATCTTATTATATAAAAAATGAACTGAGTTGTGTATTTTATTAAAGGAAACATAGGCTAGGCTACACTTATTTTAGGATCTTGTGTACAACTATCGGCTTAGTTGCATTGCTGATGTTCAAAGAAAAAGGCAGGTGTAGTACAACACAACTTTACACAACTACTCAATCCACATTCACCGACGCCTGAAAAGGCCCAAACAAGGCTTGTGTACAATTTTTTGAAGTCACTTAGCTCAATTAATAACTTAAGAAAAAGTTAGAGTATAGTGGAACCTAATTAAAAGCTGTCACGAGCGAAGAAATAGTTCAATGGGTCCCACTAGTGTGTATGTGTGTGATAGAGAGGGAGAGAGAGAGACACTCATCGGTCGATGCTTGTAAATACATCTTTCAGCCATATGCATTGCTGATGCTCAGTAAAAACTTATATAGCTGACACAATCATATAGAACATCATAGTACATTGAACTTGCATACAAAAATTTCATGCAAGAGGCACAATCAGGGTGGAATCAGTGGATCGCTACGGGTAGGGCTATGTTGAAACCAACAAACTCATACATAACCGTTCATCGTCTTTATCAATGATGGGAAATATCTTGAATGTTGTGCAAAGAAAACAGATAGACAACACAGTAAGTTCTGCTAGCACATTAAGTTGACGTACAACCCTTTCTAAAAAAAGTTCAGGTAAAAAAAAAGAACATGTCACAATCCAATGTACTGGCACATCAGGGCTTCACACCGATAGCTTGGATTTAACTAGTATCTGAGAAGATTCAGTTGTTACCTCAAATTAGAGCACATCGAGGCAACCACCCTTGCCTCTTCTCCCAAAGAAGTAGTGGCCTCCGCCACGCGATGGAGTAGGCCTTGTGTCATCCATCATTCCAAGCAACACACGGAAAGTCTGACGTTGACTGCTGTAATGGACGTAGTCGACGGACCCTGGCACTAGCGGCGGCGGCGGGACTTCGATTGATGGATTGACCACTTCTTCGACATGCACGAACACTCGATGCAGGTACATCCCTAACGTGGTCTGCGGCGGCCTTGGTGGTGATGAATAGTACAACCCCGGTTCCTACACCGGTATCTCAACACCAATCACCTTCAGTATGGTGGACGGCTTCTTCATCCATGCCATAACCGTCTGAGCCCAGCTGTCTGGAGGAACAAACATACTTACGAGCTCACCTCTTAGGTCGTTGATAAGTTCATTCGTGGACTTGCTGTTCCAAGCACGTCGAGGCATGCCGTGGAAGGTAAGCTTTGTTAAAAACTCAAGCTCAGAGGGCACCGAGCCCCATCCTGGGTGCCACCGATCAAAGCTCACCAGTGCACCATAACTGAACAAATGTCAGGAAGATTCAAACACATGACTGCAGTCGAAAGTTGTCCGAAACCTGACGAAGAAATCAGCCGGTGGCAGACAGACTTCGATGAGCAAGTCACTTATTTCGATGTTGTGCGCAATGCCAAGAGCTTTGACAAGGTCGTCCGACGAGACGGGAGGCCGGTCGCCATTGATGGTTACCATCAGTACTTTGCCGGCAAACTGGTCGTCAAGCGCCGCCATGCCACTATTGAGCGACAGCACGCGGCGCCCGAAGGCAGGACGGACCTCAAGATCTCCGGCTTGGAGATCCGCATTAACCGGCGACATGATAGTGTGCTTGACTACATGGAGTACAGGAGGGGGAGTAGGAATCGAGATTCCAGAGGTGGGGGAGGGGCAGGAGATTGGGGATGAAAAGGTAGCATGAATTTCGAACACATGCCAATACACTCTCGGCGCGCAAGTGCACGAAAACACCGGTGGCGCCCACTTGTCAGCCTAAGAGTCCTTTTTTTCTTTTTTGAGCACCCAGCCTGAGAGCCATAATTGACATGTTTTGCATTGCGTTACTACTCGACCCATATTCAACGACCTCACTGGCCCAAACAAGTGTACATCATCGAAAAGGCACTAAGCTCAAATTATAACTTGAAAAAAAGAGATATACTCTAAACACTGGAGAATGGTGATGCCCTCATTTAGCCCACCAACAGTTTGAGACAATAAACAATTCGAAATAATGATATATACAACATTCAAACACTGACTAGTGACTACTAGTGACATAAACAACAAGACATGATAGTTCATACACTACTGTAGGATGCTGCTAATGCGACACTACGATCAGAGACCCTTTGACGAAACTGTGTGTGATGCATTAATCGCAAACGGGGATGTAAAAAACCATCAAAAAGATGTAAAACATTTGCGATGGTGGAGACATCAAACACGGTTCAAATTTTAGTTGCGCGTCGGATGCGGGGCATACGGTTGATCCATACGAACTGTTTGTGATGAGACAGAACAACAGAAATGGGCAGCCATATAAATGTTTGTGCGATATACGGCATAAAGTTCACTCTGATGAACTATTTGCTATTTGGGAATGCAACAGAAATGGTCAGCCAGATCAAGGTGTGTGTGATATACGACATACGGTTCACTCGGACGAACTGTTTTCGATTAGGGAACACAACAGAAACGGTTCATCTTACCAGGATGTGTGTGATATGCGGCATACTGTTCACATAGATGAACTTTTTGCGATGAGCCAAAAGAGCACAAACGATCTGTGTAAACAAGATGTGTGTGATACACGGCAAACAACCCACTCGGAAGAACTGTTTGCGATGAGAATATATAACATAGATCGTTACTAGAGTTAATTCGTCTGTGATTCTCTGTGTAGAAAAAACTTTGAAAATTGCAAACTAGTTGCTTGCGGTGGCTAGGAGTATCGCACACGATGCGTCTGCGAGTCCTCATGTGTGATGATTAGTAAGTTACACATATGTTTCCTTATGTTAACACGTGTGTGATAAATAACACGTGGCACCACATACGATATTCGGGTTGTGTGCTCCACTTAGTCTTCCTGCGCTCCGCATGGGTGAATTGTAAAATCCCCGCCTCTTCCGTCATCGGTTTCCCGCCACCAACTAATTGCTTGCTGCATATAACCCAGGCGGCAACGCACCATCGCGACAATGTGCACAGATCTAGTCCGCACCCATCTACCATTAGTTATTCCAAGCATTCCAGGCAACGACCAAAGCTTCGACGTCGACCCCTACCTACGTTACATCTTCGGCGAGGAGAATGAGCTGGAGCAGGTCGGGGAGTAAGAGCTTCATCGGCCGGTGCAGGCACCATGGCCCATCGACAGTGATATTAGCATGACAGTCCTTGGGCGTACAATCGTCATATTGTAGAGGAAGTGTGATGAGTAGTTTTCCATCCACCATGCAAAAGATCCAGAGGTGCTCGGCGACATGATCGACGACCCACCCGAAGAGCCGCCGTCACCAGTGCTCATCGAGAGCCTGATGCCCCGACAGGAATGGGCAAAGGACCTCTGTGATTGAGTTAAGACACAGCCAGCCTGCGACTTCATCATTGCCGGCGGCGGCCGTGTCAACCTCGATCCCGACAATGTGGTGGCCAGGCTCGAGCGCATCCTTGGCGGAGTTGACATCCCCGACGAAGTAGAACATCGCTAGCGTGGTATCTTGAGGATGCACGTGATGGATGAAATTTTCTACCAGGCCAGAGACATGGAAATGGAGCGGTTCCGCGGAGATGTCATGCGCGTGATTGCATGCTGTCAAGCTCTTCTGGAAGAGGCCCAGCAGCCCCAAGAGCCTCCCAACGCCAGCAGCTCCATAGGCGGAGGCGGGTCGGGACACTTGGAATGAACGGCCACAAGGGTGCTATGATGATCATGGAGTCTGATAAGACCGTCGTCGGAAGGCCGCCAGCTCAGCCATTTAGCCTATATTTTATTATAGTTGTATGCATATGTAGGTCGTGAGTGTTTTGTGCATTGCCGCATGTGGCATTTGAAATTATCCTGAATATGTAAGACAACTATTAACCGTTGCCATTGTAAATTTGCCTCAACGGCGAGCAGAGCGCGCGTAGGGACGCCAGAGCGAAGTGCGCCGCGGCCACATCAATGGCAAGAAAAACGCGCGGACGGACGCGAGCAGAGCGCGCTGCAGCTCCCTCAACAGCGAGCAACCATGTGGTCAACCTTCTGGCACCCCGTGGGAGGCGCAATGGCGCATCCATCGGACACGACGTTGATGTCTTGACCGCGTGTGATAGTGGGCAGACACGTACACGTACATCCGAGAACGCGGGCCCATGTACACCATCCGGGGACCGTTTTGGGCTTCCGATGCGTGGCATACGGTTGATCCATAAGAACTGTTTGCAATGAGCCAGAACAACAGAAACGGGCTTCGAGCCCAGACCCATCAATACGTTTTGACCTTGTTTCTCGTCACATTGCAGATTACAACGCGATAAGTAATTGCAAATCTGTTCACACCGATCAAACAAAAATGTGTTCACACATAGCACCAGGCTATAAACCTACCCACTCGAAAATTACTTCACAGTTCCTCTCCTCATCACCCACAAAACTGGTCTTTCCTGCCAAGTCGTTTCGCCATGACCGGTAGGAGCAGTTTCGGGTGGACATATAACCAGGGAGAAAAGACCAAGGCCGCGGAAGCACTTGAGAGGTCTCGCCGCTACGTGGCAGACACAAAAGAGATGTCCGCGCCGCGGAGCTCTCGAACGAGCTCTTGCTGGCACACGAGTGCTCTCACAAGTGCACTCGCCGCATCGGCAATCGCGACGAGCTGGTGATGCTGAAGTCCTTGGCCAGCGACGACGACATTCTTGCTGGCCTCATTAATCAGCAGGAGCTGGTCGACGGCTTGATGAAGCTGCTCGAGATCAGCGATGCCTCGGTTGACAAGGCGACCAGCCTCGTCGAGCAACTCATGGGTGACAATAAGAAGCTCCTCAAGGCGCTCGCCGGGAAGGAGGAGGAGGCCACCGGCTGGAAGATGCTGCATGAGCAGAGTAGTGCCTCGGGGATGACGCTGAAAGTAGTCATCGAGGAAATAATGGGTGACTTGAGGAAGCTCCGGATTGAGCGCGAGCAGGAGGTGGAGGAATCCGTGGTTACTGTCAAGCAAAGTCATGAGGAATTGAAGGAGCTGGAGGATGTCGTCGCCCGGTGATCCATCGAGGAGCAGCGACAGTAGCGACCCAGATCATTGTCTGTGATTTCCTTCTTCTCTTGCCCCAGTGTCTTCTGGGCTTTGCCGCATGTGGCATTTTAAATTATCTGGAATATGTAAGACAATTATTATCTGTGCCATGCTACTTCTTGAGCTTGCATTGGTTTTTCCCTTGAAGAGGAAAGGGTGATGCAGCAAAGTAGAGATAAGTATTTCCCTTAGTTAAGAACCAAGGTATCAATCCAGTAGGAGAAGAACGTGCAAATCACCAATACCTGCACGAACAATCAAACACTTGCACCCAACACGATAAAGGGGTTGTCAATCCCTTCATGGTCACTTGCAAAGGTGAGATCTGATAGAGATAGCTAAATAAAACTAAACAAAAGATAAAATACTTTTGGGTTTTTTGGTTTATAGATCTGAAAGTAAAAGATTGCAAAATAGTAGATCGGAAACTAATATGATGGAAAGTAAACCTGGGGGCCATAGGTTTCACTAGAGGCTTCTCTCATGAAGGCAAATAATACGGTGGGTGAACAAATTACTATCGAGCAATTGATACAAAAGCGCAAAGTTATGACGATATCCAAGTCAATGATTATGTAATATAGGCAT
Organism: Aegilops tauschii subsp. strangulata; assembly: GCF_002575655.3. Taxonomy (NCBI): domain Eukaryota; kingdom Viridiplantae; phylum Streptophyta; class Magnoliopsida; order Poales; family Poaceae; genus Aegilops; species Aegilops tauschii. Next base: position 217,342,205 of record NC_053038.3, read on the forward strand.
CACGTCCGTGTCAAGTAGACTGACTCTTGCCTGCATCTACTACTATTACTCCACACATCGACCGCTATTCAGCATGCATCTAGAGTATTAAGTTCATAAATAACGGAGTAACGCCTTAAGTAAGATGACATGATGTAGAGGAATAAACTCATGCAATATGCTGTAAACCCCATCATTTTAACCTCGATGGCAACAATTCAATACGTGTCTCACTACCCCTACTTTGTCAGTGGGTGAAATCACGCAAGATTGAACCCAAAGCTAAGCACCTCTCCCATTGCAAGAAAAACCAATCTAGTTGGCCAAACCAAACTGATAGTTCAAAGAGAAATTCAAAGATATCAAATCATGCATATAAGAATTCAGAGAAGATTCAAAAAATATTCATAGATAAGCTGATCATAAATCCACAACTCATCGGATCTTGACAAACACACCGCAAAAGAAGATTACATCAGGTAGATCTCCAAGAACATCGAGGAGAACATGGCATTTAGAATCAAAGAGAGAGAAGAAGCCATCTAGCTACTAGCTATGGAGCCATACGTCTGTGGTAAACTACTCACGCTTCATCGGAAGGGCAATAGAGTTGATGTAGATGCCCTCCGTGATCGAATCCCCCTCCGGCAGGATGCCGGAAAAGGCCCAAGATGGGATCTCACGGGAACAGAAGGTTGTGGTGGTGGAAAAGTGTTTTCGTCGATGCTTCTGGTGGTTCGGGAATATATGTGAATATATAGGAGGAAGAACTAGGTCAGGGGGGTCACGAGGGGCCCACAAGGTAGGGGCGCGCCCTCCACCCTTGATGCCGCCTTGTGGCTCTTCTGACTTGAACTCCAAGTATCCTGGGTGTCTTCTGGTCCAAGAAAAATCATCACGAAACTTTTATTCGGTTTGGTATTCCTTTTCTGCGAAGCTCAAAAACAAGGAAAAAACAGAAACTGGCACTGGGTTCTAAGTTAATAAGTTTGTCCATCACGAAACTTTTATTCGGTTTGGTATTCCTTTTCTGCGAAGCTCAAAAACAAGGAAAAAACAGAAACTGGCACTGGGTTCTAAGTTAATAAGTTTGTCCCAAAAATAATATAAAATAGCATATTGATGCATATAAAACATCCAAAACAGATAATATAATAGCATGGAACAATCAAAAATTATAAATATGTTGGAGACGTATCAAGCATCCCCAAGCTTAATTCCTGCTCGTCCTCGAGTAGGTAAATGATAAAAACAAAAAAATTGATGTGGAATGCTACCTAACATATTTGTCCATGTAATTTTGTTTATTGTGGCATGAATGTTCAGATCCGTGAGATTCAGAACAAAAGTTTAATATTGACATAAAAACAATAATACTTCAAACATACTAACAAGGCAATTATGTCTTCTCAAAATAACATGGCCAAAGAAAGTTATCCCTACCAAATCATATAGTCTGGCTATGCTCCATCTTCATCACCCAAATATTCAAATCATGCATAACCCCGATGACAAGCCAAGCAATTGTTTCATACTTTTGTTGTTCTCAAACCTTTTCAATTTTCATGCAATACATGAGCATGAGCCATGGACATAGCACTATAGGTGGAATACAATACGGTGGTTGTGGAGAAGACAAAAAAGGAGATAGTCTCAAATCAACTAGGCGTATCAACGGGCTATGGAGATTCCCATCAATACATATCAATGTGAGTGAGTAGGGATTGCCATGCAACGGATGCACTAGAGCTATGAGTTTATGAAAGCTCAAAAGAAAACTAAGTGGGTGTCCATCCAACTTGCTTTCTCACGAAGACCTAGGGCAATTTGAGGAAGCCCATCGTTGGAATATACAAGCCAAGTTCTATAATGAAAAATTCCCACTAGTATATGAAAGTGAAAACATAGGAGACTCTCTATCATGAAGATCATGGTGCTACTTGGAAGCACACATGTGGAAAAAGGATAGTAACATCGCCCCTTCTCTCTTTTCTCACATTTTTTGTGTGGCTTCTTTGGCCTCCCTTTTTTTTGTTGGCTTCTTTGGCCTCTTTTATTTTTTTCTCCTTACATGGGGCAATGCTCTAATAATGAAGATCATCACACTTTTATTTACTTACAACTCGAGAATTACAGCTCGATACGTACAACAAAATATGACTCTATATGAATGCCTCCGGCGGTGTACCGGGATGTGCAATGACTCAAGAGTGACATGTATTAAAAATTATGAAAGGTGGCTATGCCACAAATACGATGCCAACTACATGATCATGCAAAGCAATATGACAATGATGGTATGTGTCATAATAAACGGAACGGTGGAAGTTGCATGGCAACATATGTCAGAATGGCTATCGAAATGCCATAATAGGTAGGTATGGTGGCTGTTTTGAGGAAGGTAATAGGTGGGTGTATGGCACCGGCGAAAGTTGCACGGTACTAGAGAGGCTAGCAATGGTGGAAGGGTGAGAGTGCGTATAATCCATGGACTCAACATTAGTCATAAAGAACTCACATACTTATTGCAAAAATCTATTAGTAATCAAATCAAAGTACTACGTGCACGCTCCTAGGGGGATATATTGGTAGGAAAAGACCATCGATCATCCCCGACCGCCACTCATAAGGAAGACAATCAATAAATAAATCATGCTCCCACTTCGTTACATAAGGTTCACCACACGTGCATGCTACGGGAATCACAAACTTTAACACAAGTATTTCTCCAATTCATAATTACTCACTAGCATGACTCTAATATCACCATATTTATATCTCAAAACAATCATAAGGAATCAAACTTCTCATAGTATTCAATGCACTTTATACGAAAGTTTTTATTTTATCCCTCTTGGATGCCTATCATATTAGGACTAGATTCATAACCAAAGCAAATTACCACGCTATTTAGAGAGACTCTCAAAATAATATAAGTGAATCATGAGAGTTCAATAATTTCTACAAAATAAAGCCACCACCGTGCTCTAAAAAGATATAAGTGAAGTACTAGAGCAAAATTGCCTAGCTCAAAAGATATAAGTGAAGCATATAGAGTATTCTCATAAATCACGCTTCATGCGTGTCCCTCTAAAATGGTGTGTACAGCAAGGATGATTGTGGCAAACTAAAAAGTAAAGACTCATATCATACAAGACGCTCCCAGCAAAACACATATCGTGTGGTGAATAAAAATATAGCCCCAAGTAAATTTACCGATAGACGAAGACGAAAGAGGGGATGCCATCCGGGGAATCCCCAAGCTTAGGCTCTTGGTTGTCCTTGAATATTACCTTGGGGTGCCATGGGCATCCCCAAGCTTAGGCTCTTGCCACTTGTTATTCCATAGTCCATCAAATCTTTACCCAAAACTTGAAAACTTCACAATAGAAAACTCAACAGAAAATCTCATGAGATCCGTTAGTATAAAAAAATCACCACTTTTGGTACTATTGTGAACTCATTTTTAATATTGGTGTAATATCTACTGTATTCCAACTTTTCCATGGTTCATAACCCGCCGATACAACCCATAGATTCATCAAAATAAGCAAATAACACATAGAAAACAGAATCTGTCAAAAACAGAACAGTCTGTAGCAATCTATAACTCTCGGAAGCTTCTGTAACTCCAAAAAATCTGAAAAATTAGGACAACCTGGGAAATTTGTGTACCAATCTTGTGCAAAAAGGTTCAGATCAAAAGCCCACTTCTGTACAAAATTATAATTATTTTCATGGGCGCAAAAGTTTCTGTTTTTCGGTAAGAATAAAACAACTATCACCGTAAGCCACCCCAAAGTTCTTACTTGGCACAAACTCTAATTAAAACACAAAAACACATCTAACCAGAGGCTAGATGAACTATTTATTGCAAAACAGAACCAAAAAAGCAAGAATAAAAATAAAATTGGGTTGCCTCCCAAGAAGTGCTATTGTTTAACACCCTTAGCTAAGCATAAAAACACATAGATATAAGTATTACCATCTTTGGTATGCAATTCTTTTCTCATCAAATCCTCCAAAACTCGTCTTAATAAACCAATCCTTTCCTTTATTTCCCTTCTAGTAGATGAACTTAAATCATGAAAAGGACTTTGATTAGTGATTTTGACATTCATAAACCCGTAATCAAGATCATCACCATATATATCATCATACAGAACACATATCTCGTTTCTAACAAGTTCCTTCATCACCTTATTCAACCAATTCCTATTAAATCCTACATAAATTCCCCTTGTAATCCAATAAAATTCTTCATAGGTTTCAAGGTACAAAGCTTGAGAGATTCCTGAATAGGGAACTCTCCTCCTAAGATTCTCGCTATAAGATTGATAATCCCTAGATTCCAAACTACGCATAGTTTCTTTATCATGGAGGATATCTTCAATTGGAGGGTGTTCAACATCTATTATAGAAAGCAAAAATATTCCTAGCCTCTTGTGTTATAAAATCAAATTCTCGCATAAGGATGATAGTGGAAATCTTTTTAGCTACAGGATGATTAATATTGGGAAGTTCTAAAACACCTTTTGCAAAGCAGGATGGATGTGCACAAATTTTCTTTCTAGTTTCTCAACGAGCATAACAATGGCATCCGCATAACAATTTGTGTCGAGAATAATAGATCTTTTAATAACAGGCATAGATCCCATAAAATCAAAGAATTCCTGAATAACACTTTTCCCTATAATATTACCATCCCCCACACGAAAAGTTTTTGCTTTGTAATTAGGAGGAGTTTCAGTTTCGTGATCCAAAGAACAAGATTCAGGTTTTTTCTCAAGATTTCCAACGATAACTTCAATAGATTCAGACATGGTGGCAGCAAATCGATCTAGCAAACAAGCAAACCAAAATCAAACGAAAGAAACGAACGGAAGAAGGGTGAATAAAAAGGCAAATCTTTTCGAAAAATCATTTTAGAAGTGGGGGAGAGGAAAACGAGAGGCGAATTGTGAATACTGTAATCCAAGAGATGAGAGTTTATGATGGGTACTTGGTAGGCTTGATGGAGATCTTGACTTGGCATAGATCTCCCCGACAACGGCGCCAGAAATTCTTCCTGCTACTTCTTGAGCTTGAGTTGGTTTTTCCCTTGAAGAGGAAAGGGTGATGCAACAAAGTAGAGATAAGTATTTCCCTTAGTTAAGAACCAAGGTATCAATCCAGTAGGATAAGAACGTGCAAATCACCAATACTTGCACAAACAATCAAACACTTGCACCCAACGCGATAAAGGGGTTGTCAATCCCTTCACGGTCACTTGCAAAGGTGAGATCTGATAGAGATAGATAAATAAAAGTAAACAAAAGATAAAATATTTTTGGGGTTTTTTGGTTTATAGATCTGAAAGTAAAAGATTGCAAAATAGTAGATCGGAAAACAATATGATGGAAAATAGACCCGGGGGCTATAGGTTTCACTAGAGGCTTCTCTCATGAAGGCAAATAATACGGTGGGTGAACAAATTACTATCGAGCAATTGATAGAAAAACGCAAGGATGGAGTAACGCCTTAAGTAAGATGACATGATGTAGATGAATAAACTCATGCAATATGTTGTAAACCCCATCATTTTATCCTCGATGGCAACAATTCAATACGTGTCTCGCTACCCCTACTTTGTCATTGGGTGAAATCAAGATTGAACCCAAAGCTAAGCACCTCTCCCATTGCAAGAAAAACCAATCTAGTTGGCCGAACCAAACCGATAGTTCGAAGACAAAGATATCAAATCATGCGTATAAGAATTTAGATAAGATTCAAAAAATATTCATAGATAAGCTAATCATAAATCCACAATTCATCGGATCTCGACAAACACACCGCAAAAGAAGATTACATCGGATGGATCTCCAAGAACATCGAGGAAACACATGGTATTTAGAATCAAAGAGAGAGAAGAAGCTATCTAGATACTAGCTATGGACCCGTAGGTCTGTGGTAAACTACTCACGCTTCATCTGAAGGGCAATAGAATTGATGTAGATGTCCTCCATGATCGAATCCCCCTCCGGCAAGATGCCGGAAAAGGCCCCGAGATGGGATCTCACGGGAACAGAAGGTTGTAGTGGTGGAAAAGTGTTTTCGGGGATGCTTCTAGTGGTTTGGGAATATGTGAATTTATAGAAATAATAATTAGGTCAGGCGGGTCACGAGGGGCCCACAAGGTTGGGGGGCACGCCCCCCTTGGGCGCGCCCTCCACCCTTCCCGCCACCTCGTGGCTCTTTGGACTTGAACTCCAAGTCTCCTGGGTGTATTCTGGTCCAAGAAAAATCATCGCGAAAGTTTTGTTCCGTTTGAACTCCATTTGGTATTGCTTTACGATGAAGCTCAAAAACAAGGAAAAAACATAAACTAGCACTGGGCTCTAGGTTAATAAATTAGTCCCAAAAATAATATAAAATAGCATATTGATGCATATAAAACATCCAAAACAGATAATATAATAGCATGGAACAATTAAAAATTATAGATACGTTGGAGACGTATCACACCATTGTAAATTTGTCGTTGTATTATCCATTGCCATTTTATTTGTCATTGTATTATCCATTGCCATTTTATTTGTTGTCGTATTATCCGTTGCACTATGTGGCATTTTAAATTATCTGGAATACGAGTGGAAAACACGAACATAGCAAATGCTAACGTTGAGCGGGGCCAAGGGATCACAAGCAAACACCCTCCGTTCAGGTGCTTTAATTAACTGTTGTTAAACAGCAGCTCGGCCACCATTAATGGAGAAGTTGTCAGCGAGGCGGGTGGCTGGTGGAAGGAGGTCAAGGAGGTCGCTTCCCAGTGAGCATGGGCGGCCTTGCTGCTCGCATGTGTGCCATCGATCCTGTGAGGTGGATAGGATGCACGCGCCCCGTCGAGCCTGCGCGACGGACTACTCGCACGCGTCTCGTCGAGCCTCCATGGCAGACTTCTCGCGCTTGTCCCGTCTAATCAAACAGCTGCGCGCACGTCACCGATTATGGTTAAATTTTGGCACAAAATACAAAGATGACCAATGAACGAGGACGGAGGTAGTACTATCCCATAAGAAAAGAGGGACGTGTGGCCGCACTTAAATTGTTACGGGAACACATGGTTCATATAATACAATCGTTTGCGATATTAATGTGTCAGCTACTTGTTTCAAAAGGACTTCGTTGGCTATTAATGTGTGTGCCTTGTCTCAAACTCGAACTGGAAGATTTTTTACCACGGCGTATATGTACCATGTCATGAAACCATGCCAAGTTTCATGTTTTTTCGGTGAGTTTTCGATTTACTGGGATTTAAAAACCGAGATTCTCAATGTTTCAGGAGGACAAGACGTTTGTAATTCATTCCCATTCCTTCAATGAGACCTAAACATGCACCCAATGACACATGTACGATTTTCCACCCATTTTGCTTCGCTGGAGCATGTGCTTGTAGTTTAAATTTGAATTATGGACTACATTAAATGCCTAGAAAACTCAATTAATACATAAAATGGCCAAACGAACCCTGAATAGTTTGAAATTTTAGCACGATACTCCTGCTATTCTATGTTGCTTGTAGAAAACCAAATTCAAGGCAAGAAGAGCCTGCGATTATCGTTTTGCCCACAAGAGGGGCATGTTTCCCTACCGAAACCACGAGGGTTGCGAGAACCTTTGGTTTGTAAGAGGCTTGTAATATAGCTTGGCCCAAATTGGATAGTTTTTTTACAACGACATATATGTGCCATGTAGTGACACCATGCCAAGTTTTATGATTTTCTAGTGAGTTTTGGATTTACGGAGATTTAAAAACCGAGATTCGCAATGTTTGAGGCCCAGCCTGGACACCGAGACGGTTGAATTCATTAGCATTCCTTCCATGGGACCTAAACATGCACCCAAAGGACACATTTACGTTTTTCTAGCCATTTTGGTGCACTCAAGAATGTGTTTGTAGTTTAGGTTTGAATTATGGACTTTAAATGCCTAGAAAACTCAATTAATGAATAAAAAAGGTCAAACAAACCCTGAATAATTTTAAATTTCATCGCGAATCTCCTGTTGTTACATGTTGCATGTAGAAGAAAATACAATGCTAGAAGAGGGAGCGATTATTCTTTCGCCCACAAGGGGACACGTTTCCCTATCGAAACCACGAGGGTTCTTGTGACACGCTCCGGTTTGTAAAAGGTTCGTAATAAAGCTTAGCCCAAATTGAACAATGTTTTTACCACGACTATATGTGCAATGACATGACACCATGACAACTTTCATGACTTTCTGGTCAGTTTTGGATTTACGAGGATTTAAAACCAAGATTCCAAATGTTTAAGGACAAGCCAGAACGACGATACGGTTGTAATTCATTCACATTCCTTGCATGGGACCTAAACATGCACCTAAGGACACATGTATGATTTTTCTAGCCATTTTGGTGAACTGGAGCATGTATTTCTAGTTCAGATTTGAATTATGGACATTAAATGCTTAGGAAACTCAATTAATGTATAAAAAGGCCAAACGAACCCTAAATAATTTTAAATTTCAGCACGAATATCCTGTCGTTCCATGTTGTCTGTAGAAGAAAATACAAGGCTAAAAGAGGTAGTGATTATCGTTTCGCCCACAAGGGGGACACGTTTCCCTATCAGAACCACGAGGCTTCTTGAGAGAAGCTCCGGTTTGTTAGAGGCTTGTAATAAAACTTGCCCCAAAATGGAAAAAAAATCCTCAACATATATGTGCCATGTTGTGACACCATAACAAGTTTCACGATTTTCGGGCGAGTTTGGATTTACGGGGATTTATAAACCGAGATTTTCACGAAATGTTTTCAAATAGCTGTCCAAATTTTGGGATGTTAATAATAAGTTATGATTGAGTGAGTTGTTGTGGTATTCACGTAAATTAGAAACTTTTTGGGACTTGTTGAAAAATCAAATTGGATTTCTTTGTTTTGGACTCGTAAGAAATATTCTGAACCACCTTCAAATTTATGGAGTGAGAATAAAATGACTTTCTCAGAAAAAATTGGTGGATGAATATTTTGTAAAGGAGTTATTTGAAATTTGGAGGTCCATTCGAAATTGGGTCTTATTTGGAGTTTCATTTTAAATTCAGAATTTTTACGGAGTTTACAAAAAAATGTACTCGGTTCATTTGAATGTGTTTTGAGTAGTAATTATCAAAAACTATTAGCAAACGGAAATAAGTAAAGTCTAAAACAATCCTGGACCTACTGGGCTCACCCATTCTTTTATCTCGCTATTTTACGCACGCGAGCACGAGCAAACTGGCCAGTGTGGCGCATCTAGCTGGAGTCAACCCATCTTTTTCCTAACTCTTTTTCCTTTCCGTTGGGCCTATTTTCTCCCACTAAAGCCCATCCCAAAGTGAAAGCCCAGTCATGGTCATCTTCCTCCTCTGTTCTGTACGTGAACATGAACATAACCTACAGAACCTCCACATTCATTGTTAGAAGGGAGAGAGGGATTGATGGAATAGTTGTTGTATTGCTTCAGCCTCGTGGGCATATATATATGAGTACATGATCTACTAGGAGTACAAGGCAAGCCAGAATATTTCCTAGTCTAACCTATGTTTCTAATCTAATCAATGTACTCAACATCCCCCCGCAGTCACAACGGTAGCGACGCAGACGGTGAGACTGGAGAAGAATCCGAAGGCACACCGACGGACACCCCCCACATTCCTAACGGTCGATGCATCGCGAAGTCGTGGCTAGAGTGGAAACCGACGAGGTTGCTCAAACAAGGCAGTATCCCTTTGTGCCATTTGTCGAGGTAACCGAGAAGATATGGTGGTGGAACCCTGGTCGAGGTAGCTGTGCGAAGAATGCAGTGGTCGATGTTGAGTCGGGGTGGCCGGTGTCGAGAAAGTCACTGTGGAGCCGCGGGCGCAAGGGGGCGCCGAGTTAGCATGGACGCAGTGGTGTCGAAGTAGTTGTGTGCCGAAAAGGAGATATTGTTGACGACGCGTCCTGGCGGGTTTGCCAAGCCCGGGGAACATCGTAGACGAAGGCACACACCGGTGTTGCCAGCACCGGGCATGCGTAGACGGACGAAGACGAAGTTGACGAAGCGCCGCACCAGGCTTGCCGGGCCCGGGGACACGTCATGGATGAAGGCACGCGGCGGTGTTGCCAGCACCGGGCATGCGTAGACTGGGACCTGCACAAGCTGTACGCCATGTCGAAGAAGTTGGAGAAGCCACCAGAGAAGGACTCGGCGACAGTTGTGGCGCCAATCGGCGCGGGCTGATATCGCCCGCGGTTGTCGGAGTAGACGAAGTGGTCACGGTAGATGACGGCGACACTGGTGACGGGCTGGTGCTGGACAAGACGAAGGAGGTTGACGGGCGGTGGAGGCTACGGGGGTAGCGGCGGCTGCGGCCAAAGAAGAGCGGCGGCGGCGGCCTAACGGTGGTAGCGGCGGTTAGGTTAGGAGCGCGGCGGCGGTGCTTGAAGTAGGCGAAGAGCCCTAACAGCATGACGAAGACGGGCGTGGACGGTGGCGTTCCCGCGCGAAGGGAGACGGCGCGACGCATACCACGGGACATTGACGCGCGGTGACGGCGGAGTGGACCGCGGGCCGTGACGCTACGGCCCGAAGGGGCGACGCGGTGGTGGCGGGCAGGTCGGGGCGACGACAGGAAGACCTCGGGACAGCGGCGATGACCGCGGGCCGCGGCGCTACGGCCTGAAGAGGCGGCGCAGCGGCGAAACGCGGGTCGGTGCAACCGCAGGGACAGCCTCGGGCGGCGGCGGAGACTGCGTGCCACACTCGCTACAGCCCGATGAGGCGACGCAGCAGCAGCGCGAGGGTCGGTGCAGCCACGGAGACGGCCTGGAACAGACGTCCTTGAGGCGACGGTAGACCGCGGGCCGCACACTATGGCCAAAAAAGGAAATGCAGCGGCAGCACGCCGGTCGATGCAGCCGTGGGGAAAACCACAGGGCGATGATACTACGGCCCAACGGGGCGATGCAGCGGTAGCCGGATGCTCAATCGATGTAGACGCGCTGTATCGACGACGATACACGTACATTTGGTTGATCAGACCGAATGCACTAGAAAGATGGAGCGGATCGCGTGCTTTCGAGTCATCAAAGTCGATTTCTTGCGGGATCAACGAAGCTGCTCGGCGTGACCACGTACGGCTAGACGGGATTCGGCGTGGCGGTACGATGCATACATGCACACCCGAGCACACCCGCACATGCACAAGTAGCAAGACTTGCACATGGGATACACCACGGTGTGGATGGACGTGGCCATGTGCCAGGCTCGAGCGGGCGACCACACATGTGGTAGCCACGCGCGACGGCGTGAGGAGCTGCCGCATCAGCACACATGACGCCGTTGCGCGCGTCCAAGCCAGGGTGCCATGCAGCAACTGATATTGATTCGTTGTCGAAGTAGAGCGCGACCGGGTCGACAGCGGCGGCAGGCGACGCAAACCGATCGTAGATCGGAAAACTAAAAAGTAGACGCTGATCAAAGCAAACAGCAAGAGAGAGAAAACCTTAGATCAAAGGATCGGGAAAAAGACTCTTTAGGGCAGCCGATCAACACGACCGGCGGACGAACCCTAGGTACGGGTGGCGCGGCCCCCGGTGGCGGTCATGGAGGCCGACCGCCCCGGGGGCAGCGCGCGGATGCGGAAGCGGCGGCGACTAGGGTTTAGGATCGAGGTAAGGCTGATACCATGTTAGAAGGGAGAGAGTGACTGATGGAATAGTTGTTGTATTGATCGAGTGTTCATATATATAGGAGTACATGATCTACTTGGAGTACAAGGCAAGTCAGAATATTTCCTACTCTAACCTATGTTTCTAATCTAATTAATATACTCAACATTCATGACTTCCACCTCGTCCTCTCCTCCTCCCACTCAATTCATTTCCCATTACAACTTGCCACAAATAAAAAATTATTAAGGAATGTCAGGAGAACTCATTAAGGGAATTAAAACTCAATTTCGTTGCTTTAATTGGACACACGGAGCCGTGGAACGTACACGCACAAATGCCATTAATGGCCACGATGAGCTCTCTTGATCTCTGTTAGAGTAGTCATTATGGTATATGACTTTTAGTCCAAGTCAGTTTTGTACCCCTACCTCAAGTCGGTTTGTACCCTCTTATATACTCTTGTATGCCGCACCAAATCATCAATAAGCAACAGTTTTATTCAGCTTTCATGGTATCAGATACCGGTCCCAGGGTTTAGGGTATGGCTCCGCCAACGCCACCGCCGCCGCCCGGCTACTTCGAGCGGCGGGCCGCACTCATCGCCAAGGCTGCCAACGCCGCGGCCGCTTCTCTCTCGGCCCTCACCATAGCTCCACAAAACTACCCTGCACCCATCCTCGCCGCACAAATATCTCTTGCTGACACAATCTCCGACGTCAGCCCCTACATCCCCATAGTTCTTGATCTCGCCGCCCACAACTACTACCATTGGAGACATCTCTTTGATCTCCACCTCGGCTGCTGCAACCTGCGCTCGCATGTCGCCGCCAACTGTCTTCCCCGCCCCGATGATCCGCAATGGTTGAAAGACGATCTCGCGATCGTCCAGTGGTTCTACACCCACATCACCACCGAGATCTTCAACATGCTCGATCACGACGGCGCCACCGCTGCCAACATCTGGCACTCCCTCCGTCAGCTCTTCCAAAGCAACACCGACGCTCGGAAAAACGCTCTCCACACCGAGCTTCGCAATATGGTGCAAGGAGACGCCCCGGTGAACCTATTCTGCCAGCGCGTTAAGACCATTGGCGATGAGCTCTGCGAACTCGGCAATATAGTTAGCGACTCACAGCTAATCAATATCGTCGTCGTCGGCCTCAGCGAAGACTTTGACAAGCAAGCCTCGTTCATACCGATGATACGGCCCCCTCCTACCTTCGCTGAAGTACGTTCCTTGCTACAACTCGCAGCGGAAACACAAGCTCGCAAGGACTCTCGCCCCAAGGTCTTTCATGCCGCGGCTCGTCCTCCTCTGTCGTCTACACCGGCGCCACCTTCCAGGCCGACTCCTGCCGCCGGGCCGTCCGCATCGTCATATGTTGAACCGCCCCCAGGCTGGCGTCCTAGCCCGAACTACCGCGGCAAAAACCCTATCTATAGGCCGCCGCCGACTCGTTCGGTTCCGCCTACGACATCACCAGCACCGAGTCCTGCACCACCCACCAGTGCTCCATCTGTGGTTGCATGGCGGCCTCCTCATGATCCTTGGACGGGGCTTGTTCAAGCATGGCCCATGCCCTGGTCCGCTCCGTCCACCCTCGGTGCTCCGCCGGCATACTCAGGTGCCTGGCAACCCGGCCTTCGGCCGCCTACTGGTGCTCCCGGGGTTCTCAACCCCCGACAGCCGGCCAATGCCTATCACGCCGCCCCGACGTATGCTCCTTATGGTCATTACAGCACCGACGGCGGCGCCTACTACACACCTCAGCCGGCCCTGCTCCCGACGCCACCCCCACCACAGCCGGCCAATGCCTACTACACTCCCCAGCCGGCCCTACTGCCTTCACCATCGTATCCGCCGGCACTGCTTCCGACGCCACCCTCACCTGCGACGCCGAGCTGGGATCAAGCTGCCTTTCTCCAGGCCATGAATAACTTTGCTGCACAAGGAAACTCAGGTACGGATTGGATCTTTGATTCAGGGGCCTCTAGTCATATGTCTGCATCTAGTAATTGGTTATCTTCTTGCACTAAATCTCCTTTCCCTTCCATTATCCTTGGAGATGGATCATCTATTCCTATATATTGTGTTGGTCAGGCTCAACTTCCCTCTTCCACCAAACCTCTTTTACTTCGCGATGTTCTAGTTGCACCCGCCCTCATTAAAAATCTTATCTCTGTTCGCCAATTTACTTGCGACAATCTAGTTTCGGCTGAATTTGACCCTTTTGGTCTATCTGTGAAGGATTACCTGACCAAGGCCGAGATCGCTCGCTTCAATAGCTCCGGTGATCTTTATTCTCTTAATGGAGTTCGTGCCGCCACCCCTCCAACATCCATACTGGCCTCTGTCGATCTCTGGCATCGTCGCTTGGGCCATCCCAACCCCGCCGTCTTAGCTTCTATGCTTAGTGAATTTACCATACCATGTAATAGGGACTCTCATAATTCTGTGTTTTGCGAGTCTTGTCAATTAGGCAAACATGTGCGTCTTCCCTTTAGTTCCTCTAGTTCTTGTAGCACTTATCCCTTTGAATTAATACATTGTGATTTATGGACCTCTCCCATTGCAAGTGTTTCGGGTTTTAAATACTACCTTGTTATCCTAGATGATTTCACCCACTTTGTCTGGACTTTTCCTCTACGCAACAAATCCGAGGTCCATTCTCTTTTCCTTAATTTTCAACGCTATGTGTCTGTTCACTTCTTCCTCCCAATTCGCTTTATCCAATGTGACAATGGTCGCGAGTTTGATAACATTAAAAATCGTACTTTCTTCTTACAACATGGCATCCTGCTTAGGTTCTCATGTCCCTACACCTCCCCTCAAAATGGTAAAGCAGAACGCTCTCTTCGCACTCTCCTCATTCAATCATCTATGCCTCCCAAGTTTTGGGCTGAAGCCCTACACATGGCCACCTTCCTTCTAAATATTCGACCTTCTAAAACTAAACCCAACACTACTCCCTATTATTCCCTCTTTCTTTCCCACCCCGACTACTCCGCGGTTCGTGTTTTCGGCTGTCTCTGTTTTCCCAATGCCTACGCCACTTCTGCAAATAAATTGTCACCACGCTCTATCCCATGTGCTTTTCTCGGCTTCTTTGACGAGCACAAAGGCTATCGCTGTCTCGACCTTCACACCGGACACGTTCATGTCTCTTGTCATGTCACGTTTGCTGAGCACATTTTTCCTTTCTCACAACGCACTACTTCACCATCCAACACCCCTAGCTCCGCAAACACCCCCTCTCCCCGTCCTTTCCAACTATATACTCCCCTACCTGCCGAACACAACTTATCACCACCACCATTAACACCCACCATAGCCAATCCCAACCATACACTCACCCCACCCGAGACGTCCCCAACACCCCCGACCCCTGCTCCCTCCCCAACACCCCCGGCCCCTCCTCCCACTCCACCACCCAGCCCTGCTCCCACTCCACCACCCAGCCCTACTCCTTCGTCCGACTCTTCCGCTGCGCCGGACTCACCAGTACCCACCTTACCCCCTTGTGCTATTCCTACAGCAGCCCCGATTAATGATCATCGCATGTGTACTAGGGCCAAATCAGGATTTCATCAACCCCAAGACCGCCTAAACCTTCATACCTCCGTATCTCTCACTTCTCTTCCAAAGAATTACAAAACTGCTCTACTTGATCCCAATTGGGCCGCTGCCATGCAAGAAGAATATAATGCTTTACTTCAAAACAACACCTGGCAACTTGTTCCTCGTCCTCCCAATACAAATATTGTTTCTGGCAAATGGATTTTTCGCCAAAAGTTCCACTCCGATGGGAGCCTCTCACGATATAAAGCCAAGTGGGTTTGTCGTGGCTTTTCTCAGCAACAAGGAATTGATTACGAAGAAACCTTCTCTCCTGTTGTTAAACCTAGCACCATTCGCACCGTTCTTAGTGTTGATGTCTCCTCTTCATGGCCCATTCACCAACTTGATGTGAAAAATGCTTTCCTCCATGGTTCCCTTCAAGAAACTGTCTACTGCCAGCAACCTCTGGGTTTTGAAAATCCATCCTTTCCAACTCATGTATGTCTTCTTCAGAAATCTCTCTACGGCCTTAAACAGGCCCCACGAGCTTGGTTTCAACGCTTCTCCTCCTTCATTCAAACAATAGGCTTCACTCCATCTCTCTCCGACACCTCTCTTTTTGTGTATCATCAAACTTCTGACACTGCCTATTTACTTCTCTATGTAGATGATATCATTCTTACCGCCTCCTCTCAAAAGTTGTTAGATCATATTGTCTCTCTTCTTAGATCTGAATTTTCTATGACTGACCTAGGACTCCTTCATCATTTCTTAGGCATTGCTGTTGTTCGAGATTCCTCCAGCCTTTTTCTTTCCCAACGCCAGTATATTCTTGATCTTCTTAATCGTGCTGGTATGCTTGACTGTCAATCATCTCGCACTCCTGTCGATACTAGTTTTAAACTTTCGGCTACCGGTGAACCCTTTTCCGATCCTACTCTCTATCGTAGCCTAACAGGTGCTCTCCAATATCTCACCATTACTCGTCCTGAAATCTCTTTTGCTGTTCAACAAGCATGTCTCTATATGCATGATCCCCGGGTTCCTCACTATAATCATGTTAAACGCATTCTTAGGTATTTAAAAGGAACTCTCAATCATGGTCTCCACCTCAATAATTCTTCTCCAAACTCGCTTACCGCATACTCTGATGCAGACTGGGCTGGTTGTCCTGACACTCGAAGGTCCACTTCCGGTTTTTGTGTTTTTCTTGGTAACAATTTGATTTCTTGGTCTTCGAAAAGACAGGTTACAGTCTCACGTTCGTCGGCCGAGGCTGAGTATCGCGCTGTGGCACATGCCGTTGCAAATACAATCTGGATTCGGCAGTTACTCTCTGAGCTACATAGGCCTATTGAGCAGGCCACTATTGTCTACTGTGACAACATATCAGCAGTCTACATGACCAGCAATCCAGTTCAACACAGACGCACAAAGCATATTGAGATTGATATTCATTTTGTTCGTGAAAAGGTTGCTCTTGGTCAGGTTCGGGTGCTTCATGTTCCCTCTACGGCTCAGTTTGCTGACATTTTCACCAAGGCACTGCCTACTAAGCCGTTTCAAGATATCTGTTTCAGTCTCAACGTCGTCGAGCCTGCCGTTGATACTACGGGGGGATGTTAGAGTAGTCATTATGGTATACGACTTCTAGTCCAAGTCAGTTTTGTACCCCTACCCCAAGTCGGTTTGTACCCTCTTATATACTCTTGTATGCCGCACCAAATCATCAATAAGCAACAGTTTTATTCAGCTTTCAATCTCCATCTCCCGGCATCCCCTTCCTCTATAAAAGGAACCGTGAGGAGCGCCTCGCAGCCTCCCACCTCCTCTCCAGAAACCCCTCTACATCTTCCTCCCCATGGTCGTCAATTTGTTGCCGGAGTCCAAACTCCGCCACCGCGCCCGACGAAGTTTCAGTCACGTATGGTGAAACCCCGACCCTTCCTATCATTCATTCTCTCTATTTGTATTTTGCGCACCTCCCTGAATCCTTGAACCTCTCGAATCCACAGCCGGAGCTCACGAACGGCGACAAGCAAAATCAACCAGAAACTCTGGCGAACTCCAGCGGGTTCACATGGCTTCCCGAGGACGAATTGTTCGTGAATGATGACATCACCTTCATCTCCGCGTGGTCTACTTCACCGTCCGCCTCTCCTACTCGCCGGAGCACGCCCGACCGGACCTCCTCCCCCCGGTGAGCATTCTTTCTTCCATCTCTCGATCTATTGATCGATCCATGTGTGCTGTAAAAAAAGAACAGGTATCCACCAACCACGACTTGACACATGGCAGCTTCCTAGTAAATCTCGTATTGCTGGTTCACAAAAATAAAGGCCTAACTTAGAAAAATCGTACTCCCTCCGTCCCATAATATAAGAGCGTTTTTGACACTAGTGTAGTGTCAAAAACGCTTTTATATTATGGGACGGAGGAAGTATCTTTTAAGGGAAACTATTCAGTTCAGCCGGCTGATATTAACGATCGCGTCCGTCACCCTGTGTGTGTGCCACATGTTCGTGGGCTCACAACAGCGGTGGCACTCTTATCCTTCTCCCACCGAGCATTGACAACTACTACACGTATTTGTTTCTCGAGCAATCCATTCCCTCGTGCATCTCCGCAGCGGCAGCCAACAGACGCATGCGTTATCTGAGGTGCCGACGAGCAAGAGCTCCACCGCCCGCGTCCTTCCTATTTTCCTTCTCCCTCTCTCTCTCTCTCTCTCTCTCTCGTCTTGCACGGATTCAATCGGCTGCCGCATCTGGATCGAGCAGCATCGACCGACGGACTGCACAACTTCAGCCGTCCCCCGCCTCTACAAGACACGCCGCCTCTGGAGCCTTGTATGCGGCGGTCCATGGAGTAACATTTCCGGCAACATCTTTGTTGGATAATTTTTTTGCAGCATGACTTTTGTTTCAGAAAAAAAGCACACATTTTTTCTGCAACATGATCTCTACTGCTCAAAAGTTATATACACGTTTCTGTAACATGACCTTTGTTGCAAAAAAAAACTGTAACACAATCTCTATTGCAAATGTTTCTGTAACATGACCTTTGTTGCAAAAAAATCTACAGCACAATCTCTGTTGCAAATGTTTCTGCAAGAAGGCTTTTGTTGCAAAAGTAGAGGACAACGCGTATTCGTTAGATTGTGCGATATCTGACGGCCCGCAAGGCGGCGGATCTTTTTCAAAAATCCGCCGGCGGATGCGTAGCGCCGCCCATCTTTTAAACCGCTTGTCCAAAATTGACAAATAAGATATCGCTGGATTGCTTAGAACATCTAGTTTATTAAAAAAAATTGAAATCCCATTTTTGGGAGATTTAAAATTTAGTTCTGATTTAAATGTTAATTTCAGTAATTTTGATATAACTTTAATTCTATAATTGATATGAAAATCTTTATTATACCAAAATTGGTCCTCGGAACCCTACCTTTCTATTGGAACTCATGTCACAACTTTTCAGCAAGGTTTAGTCACTGTTTTAACATCAACACATCAATTTGACCTTCTTTGATCAGTGTTTAATTACTTCATTGAACTAATATTTAATCCTAGGATAAATCTCTTAGGTAAATCCCTATAAACTTCTCTGGTCATATGCCTTCATTATACAAATTTGGACTTAGGAAATGTTACATAAATTATGTAACATAAGCCTTATGCAATCAACACCAATTACCATTTTTATTGGACCCAAGTCAAATATTCCAATCAAACCCATTATTAACTTTGTCGTAGGACCTTGCCTCACGACCCTTCAACCATGATCCTAATTTGTATAAATTTGATCCAACCCCAGAATATGATTTATGTCATATTTTCAATCAAGCCAACTTGATCCTATCTCAACCCTACCACGCCATAATAACTAGTTTAGTAATAGTAAAAACTAAATAATTTGTAATGTGAATTTGTATCTTTTATTTGCATCTTCATTTGGATTTTGTTGTGTGTTGAAGTATTTTTTTGTTTTATCGTTATATATATCATAACAAGAAGGAGAGACAACTCATAGTAGAATATTTCCTCTTCGAGAACTCAGGCAAGTTGCAAATTGATCATGCTTTGACCTATATTTTCTATTATGCATATCCCTTTCAATTTTAATACTATGCATGTTTTACAAAAGTTTTACAAAGTATTATTACTAGCTAGAGCCATAGGTTCAAGACTTGCAACCATGCTCGGCCACGCTTGCACAAAATGGGTGGGATGAAAACCAAAATTGTTTTAAACCTTTAAACTTGCCTCTTTTGGGGTAAAGTTTTGTGAAAACTTTTGAAAAAAAACTATATATTATTTTACTTCTACTCCCTGGGCGGAATGGTATGACGGGAGCGTTTACAAGTGATTGCACCCATCGGGGTCTTGCAGTGAATGTGCCCGACTAGGGTCTTGCACACAGGTTTTTGGTGGCGACCGCTGTGCAGAGGAATGAGATCTTCCAAGTACAGTTCGATGTAGCTTCCAGTACAACCACATGCTACTCTGGGCTCTGGCTTAGCTTAGTACTAACGGGAAACCCTTACCTCAGGACCGCCATCGGAGAGGGGCCTTCATTGCCTAAGTTGCGGGGAGCTTGGTCAGGTACAGGGTGCTATTACGGAAAGGCTTCGTCACAATCTCCTCCTAGTCGTACACCCAAGTGTGTATGATAAACGGGGTTGGTTGTGTCATGTGGGGAATGTGTACGACCTCTTCAGAGTGTTTAACCTAATCGATTAGTCGTGCCCCCGGTTACGGGCAATTTTGAGCAACTGAAGACTTGGACTGAAGAAGAATCTCCCTTCTCTTGTCTAAGAGTCTATTTTAAGGGTTAAAAGTTGAGGAATGAGCATAGTGAATGTGTTTCACTTCAACCTTATGTATGTTTAAACTAATTTGGAGAATGAGCACTGGTGCGTATATCCAAGTGTCTCACTCCTACCTTTTATATAGAAAAAAATATTATTTTTATTTCAAAATAAGTTTACAAAATTTACCATAGGAAAATTTTGGCTTTATGCAAAGGAAGCCTCCACCAATACTTACCTTGCATATATATTCTGTTAAACTTTCCTTTACAAATTGCGAGTACATTCCACGTACTCACCTGCACTTGTCATGTGCAGATCTCGACAGATTAAGAGACGATAGGGTTATGGTCTACACTCAATGAGCCCAGTGGCGTTGATGGATCCCTAACTTAGCGACTACGTATTATTCCACTGTATTATGTGCCAGCATTGAGATGCATAAATACTATGTATTTACTGAATTTTGGATCTATCGTTGTAGTAAAATGATGTATGTTTTGCTGATATTCATTCTTATTACTGTGTGTGCTAGCTACGATCTAGGGATAGCACAGTAAACACAGAGATTTGGATTTTACCAAATATGGGTCATGACAAAATGGTATCAGAGCATACTTTGACTGTAGGACGTGACCCTAGAAAATGGCTTAGAAATAGGAAGACCTTGATAGGAAAAACTATCTTTTTAGTAGTACCGGTAGGCATTCTCGTACCCTCTGGTTTTATTTATTAAGTTCTCGTCTTCTTTCAAAAACTTAGATGGCAACCTCCTACCCTCCAATGACCTCGACACTGATATGAGCCTAAAGGTTACTTCATGGAAAAGACGTCTCATGTACTGCTTACATCCAAGAAGTTAAAGAAGGACTGAAGACACTCAAGACCAAGATGGTTGTGAAGATTACCACTATAGAGGAATATCCCACATAATTCAATAGTGTCCAAGCCCACCATGAGAATTGTGAAATAAACAAAAGAGTGCAAGTAGAGTACCCGACCATGCCAACTCATGTAAATAAGGGTACCATAGGAATTGTTTGTTTGAAGTCTATGAGTGAATTTGGAGTTTTGTTGGAGTTCTTCGCCATCGATTTGATTTTATTATCATTTTAGTTGTGTGATTTAAAATCTTGCGTTATTAGGATACGAACTTCGTAGGTTTGTATTATTTACTCAACCTCAAGAGGTGCAAGTTATGGATGATTAACACAAGACCTTCATACGGGTGAGATGTCATGCATTGAAGACTTTCAAGAACCGCGAAATGAAGACTTTATGATGAAACGTAGTAAACGAGCCTATTATAATCGTTAGAAAACGATGAGATATGAGTTGTTCAATGACTCTTGTATGTATATGCTTTATCCTTACTATCTAATACTCTACCTCCTCTCTGACCAAACCTTAAACCCCATAGATGGACGAAATTATTTTGATGGGACTAGTGACCCATTCAGAAATAGAAGAGTGGATTCAGAATATGGAAGGTATAATGGATGAGAGAAAAGGAAATCCGAAGGAGAAGGTTAATTATGGTTCTCAATATTTTATCCAAGAGGCTGACACTTGATGGAAGATGCGTATAGCCATCGATGAATCCCAAATGGCAATCACTTGGGAACACTTCAAGGAATCACTACTTCAATCTCATCTTACCATACAAATCTGAAGACAGCAAGTGAAGATGCGAGCGAATTCTGTTATTTTACGGATGCAAGTGTAATGCAACCTGTGTAGGGTAATCGCCACCCAAAGATGTTTTATTAGCTTTACATGTGAAGACCTCTTAAACATGAGTGAGAAAGACTGAGTGTTAGAGCACGTGATTCACCCATCGACATATGCGGTAATGATTTGAGTACGAGATGGATTGATCACCATACCGAAGACTCTTATTATATTCTTTTGTATGTTTGACCGGTAAATCAGAGAGATTTGAGAACCTAGTCGAGTGTCGATACGACAAGCTTGAAACCATAGAATGGTAAGATGTATTGCCCTTATAGATAGGCAACCGTGCCTAATGTAGATGAATGGTGAGGAAAAATGTGAAGAGCTTCAAGGAGTTCCATCGGAATCTATCGACCCCCATGAGAGTCTCGATAGGTAGTTCTGGAACTTATGGATTTTGAGCAAGGTTTGTTCTTTTGAACATTCGCTTCGTCTTCTCCATAAGAGCTCAATGAAGAACCATCACGGAATAAAGAAATTATGGAATCCCCGCAAGTATGTTTTTAAGGGTGGTAGCCCCGATACCCTGAAAGGATATTTGTTACCATGCCCCAACATGGTTGAGACTCAGTGATGGTGTGTAAGTATATGCCGAAGTAACACAGACATAAGGAAACATACCAACAAAAGACATCCCTTAGACGAGAGTGAAGGATAATTGGGTCATACGACAAATCAGTGCAGACTCAAGAATGGTGCCTAGAGTCTCAGACATAGGAATGCTAACTGGAAGGCTAGACTTATATACAGCAGAAGACATTCCCTCAAGACAGAAAGCGACAGGGAAAAACCACAAACCTGCAGTTGTTGTGGGGAAGTAACCCAAGAGGCCCAAACCCCAACCTACTTCTTGCTAGCCTCTGCAAATCTCGAGGACGAGATTTCTTTTAAGGGTGGTAGTTTGTAACATCCCAAAATTTTCCAAATTTTGGAATGTTAATAATACGTTATGATTGAGTGAGTTGTTGTGGTAGTCACGTAAATTAGAAACTTTTTGGGACTTGTTAAAAAAATCAAATTGGATTTCTTTGTTTTGGACTCGTAAGAAATATTCTGAACCACCTTCAGATTTATGGAGTGAGAATAAAATGACTTTCTCAAAAAAATGCTGGACGAATATTTTGTAAAGGACTTATTTGAAATTTGGAGTTCCATTTGAAATTGGGTCTTATTTGGAGTTTCATTTTAAATACGGAATTTTTATGGAGTTTACAAAAAAATGTTCTAGATTCGTTTGAATGTGTTTTGAGTACTAAGAAAACTATTAGCAAACGGAAATAAGTAAAGTCTAAAACAATCCTAGACCTACCGGGCTCACCCATTCTTTTATCTCGCTATTTTACGCACGCGCGCACGAGCAAACTGCCCAGTGTGGCGCATCTAGCTGGAGTCAGCCCATCTTTTTCCTAACTCTTTTTCCTTTCCCTTGGGCCTATTTTCTCCCACTAAAGCCCATCCCGAAGTGAAAGCCCACTCGTGGTCGTCTTCCTCCTCTGTTCTGTACGTGAACATGAACATAACCTACAGAATCTCCACATTCATGACTTCCACCTCTTCCTCTTCTCCTCCCACTCAATTCTTTCCCCATTACGAATTGCCACAAATACAAAAATTATTGATGAATGCCAGGAGAACTCATTCAGGGAATTAAAACTGAATTTCGTTGCTTTAATTGGACGCACGGAGCCGTGGAACATACATACACAAACTGCCATTAATGGCCACGATGAGCTCTCTTGATCTCCATCTCCCGGCCTCCCCTTCCTCTATAAAAGGATCCCTGAGGAGCGCCTCGCAGCCTCCCACCTCCTCTCCAGAAACCCCTCTCCATCTCCCTCCCCATGGTCGTCAATTTGTCGCCGGAGTCCGAAATCCGCCGCCGCGTCCGACGAAGTTTCAGTCACGTATGGTGAAGCCCCGACCCTTCCTATCATTCATCTCTCTATTTGTATTTTGCACACCTCTCTGATCCCTTGAACCTCTCGAATCCACAGCCAGAGCTCACGAACGGCGACGAGCACATCCAACCGGAAACTCCGGCGAACTCCAGCGGGTTCACACGGCTTCCCGAGGACGAATTGGTCGTCAACGAAGACATCACCTTCATCTCCGCATGGTCTCCTTCACCGTCCGCCTCTCCTACTTGCCGGAGCACGCCCGACCGGACCTCCTCCCCCCGGTGAGCATTCTTTCTTCCGTCTCTCGATCTGTTGATCGATCCATGTGTGCTGTTAAAAAAACGAACAGGTATCGCTGGATTGCTTAGAACATCTAGTTTATGATTAAAATTTCAAATCTCATTTTTGGGAAATTTAAAATTTAGTTCTGATGTAAATGTTAATTTGAGTAATTTTGATATAACTTTAATTCTATAATTCATATGAAAAATCTTTCTTAGAACCCTACCTTTCTGTTGGAACTCAAGGCACAACTTTTCAGCAAGCTTTAGTCACTATTTTAACATCAACACGTTAATTTGACCTTCTTTGATCCTCGTTTAATTACTTTGTTGAACTAATATTTAATCCTAGGATAAATCTTTTAGGTTGATCCCTAGAAAACTTCTCTGGTCATATTCCTTCATTATACAAATTTGGACTTAGGAAATCTTACATAAATTTTGTAACATAAGCCTTATGTCATCAACTCCAATTACCATTTTCATTGGACCCAAGCCAAATATTCCAATCAAACCCATTATTGACTTTGTCGTAGGACCTTGCCTCACGACCCTTCAACCATGATCCTAATTTGTATCAATTTGATCCAACCCTGGAATATGATTTATGTCATATTTTCAATCAAGCCAACTTGATCCTATCTCAACCCTACCATGCCATAATAACTAGTTTAGTAATAGTAAAAACTAAATAACTTGTAATTTGAATTTGTATCTTTTATTTGGATCTTCATTTGGATTTTGTTGTGTGTTTAAGTATTTTTTTTATCGTTAGATATATCGTAACGAGAAGGAGAGACAACTCAGAGTAGAATATTTCCTCTTCGAGTACTCGGGCAAGTTGCAAATTGATCATGCTTTGACCTATATTTTCTTTATGCATATCCCTTTCAATTTTAATACTATGCATGTTTTAAAAAAGTTTTACAAAGTATTATTACTAGCTAGAGCCATACGTTCAAGACTTGCAACCATGCTTGGCCACGCTTGCACAAAATGGGTGGGATGAAAACCAAAATTGTTTTAAACCTTTAAACCTGCCTCTTTTGGGGCAAAGTTTTGTGAAAACTTTTGAAAAACAAAACTATATATTATTTTACTTTTACACCCTGGGTGGAATGGTATGATGGGAGCGTCTACAAGTGATTGCACCCATCAGGGTCTTGCAGTGAATGCGCCCGACTAGGGTCTTGCACACAGGTTTTCGGTGGGGACCGCCGTCCAGGGAATGAGATCTTCCAAGTACAGTTCGATGTAGCTTCCAGTACAATCACATGCTACTATGGATCTAGCTTAGCTTAGTACTAACGGGAAACCCTTACCTCAGGACCGCCATCGGAGAGGGGCTTTTATTGCTTAAGTTGCGGGCGGCTTGGTCAGGTACAGGGGGCTGTTACAGAAAGGCTTCATCACAATCTTCTCCTAGTCGTACACCCAAGTGTGTAACGATAAACGGGGTTGGTTGTGTCATGTGGGGAACGTGTACAACCTCTACAGAGGGTTAATCGAATCGATTAGCCGTGCCCCCGGTTACGGGCAATTTTGATCAATTTAAGACTTGGACCGAAGAAGAATCTCCCCTCTCTTTTCTAAAAGCCTATTTTAAGGGTTAAAAGTTGAGGAATGAGCACAATGAATTTGTTTCACTTCAACCTTATGTATGTTTTAAACTAATTTGGAGAATGAGCGCTAGTGCGTATATCCAAGTGTCTCACTCCTACCTTTTATACAAAAAAATATTATTTTTATTTCAAAGAAGTTTAAAAAATTTAGCATAGGAAAATTTTGGCTTTATGCAAAGGAAACCTCCACCAATACTTTCCTTGCATATATATTCTGTTAAACTTTCCTTTGCAACTTGCGAGTACATTCCACGTACTCACCTGCACTTGCCATGTGCAGATCTCGGCAGATTAAGAGACGATAGGGTTATGGTCTACACTCAACGAGCCCAGTGGCGTTGATGGAGCCCTAACTTAGTGACTACGTATTATTCCACTGTATTATGTGCCAGCATTGAACTGCATAAATGTTATGTATTTACTGAATTATGGATCTATCGTTGTAGTAAAATGATGTATGTTTTACTGATATTCATTCTTGTTACTGTGTGTGCTAGATATGATCCAGAGATAGCATAGTAAGCACAGAGACTTGGATTTTACCAAATCTGGCTCGTGACAATAGCACACGGTCCACTCGCGAATGTCGTGTGCCTACCAAATCGTGGCCGATGATGCCCCGTAGCTGCGCGCATGATCTGAGTCGTGCGTTCTGATTGGCCAGAACCCAAACCCCACGGACCATACGTCTGCACCGTCGGATGCTCCCAGATCGAACGACAATCCTCATCCCTTTCGACAACACATGCAGTTCCGATTGTGATTTTATTTATATGTGTAAGCACCGTGCGCATGCTAGCTCATGCTTCCTTCTCTACTAAGTTTTCCATATTAATGTTGTTATATATCCAAACACGCTACCGTTTCCCGCCACTCCTCCCATCGGTTTCCCGCCTCTTCTCCCATCGGTTTCCCTCTACCAATGTCAGTGCTCATAGAAGGCTAGGCGGCAACACACCGGCCATGTAAATATTGCTCACAGTTTCTAAAAGCACAAACGTGTGTCATAGTAGGGAGTAGGTCCCATAGGGTGACCAGCATGAAACGCCTTAAAGGGGAGGAGGCAATTCCTATCAGCAAGGGGCGGCTTCCCATCCGCTAGCCTAGTCGAATTGAACGCAGAAGTTAAGCGTGCTTGGGCTGGAGTAGTCTAAGGATGGGTGACCCAGTGGGAAGTTGCATATCTCAAGCTTCATTTAAACGCTATGATACAGTCATTATAGACATTTATCATCTAAATGTCTCTATAGTGACCTGTCATGATGATTATATAAACCTTGGGATCCTTGTTTTGATAATTTGTAGAATATGTTTTTATTGGTTATTTTTTGTTCTCAAAAATCAAAGAATGATCGACATTTGTAGGCCCACACAAGTTATCCCTTTGACCCAATGCACGAGAAGGGTTTACTCTTTGCTCCGTGTGCTATGCAAGCTTTTAAATCTAGGCTGATACGACCGATATATAGGCCAATATATCACTTTTGGGGCTCTACCGACATAAACATAACATATCATTTTGTAAATATCATTTTCAAACATATCATCAGATATGGACCGAAATATCGATCAATATGGCCGATATCTAGCCCGATATGTCCACCGATATAGAATGATGCATCGATGACAACAATTATTTATTTGAATGCAGTGAAATAAGATTATGCATTTACAACTTCATTATATGTTATCAAAGTCATGCACAATGTTTCGTACAAATGCATATATATCTTATTGTTTTTAATCATAGAGAAAGGATTTTGTGAATCTTTCCTTAATAGTTTCTTAATCAACAAGTTAATAAATTAGGAATCTAAAAGTGTCAGGTTAAATCATTGACATTGTTTTACTAAAAATAAATATTTTGAACAAGAATAATAAAAAAACTAGAAATGTTTTCTCCGATATATCTACATATCGTCTGATATATCACCCGATATCCGACATCCGATACGTCGAAGCCAAACCGATACAAACCCGATATTCGATATTTTGAAGCTTGGTGCTATGTTAGAGCAAATCAATTTTCAGCACATGCGTTGGACGACACCTGGCCCTTACCCCCCACCCGCCTCGAAGTTGCGTTCCCGACATCATACGTCTTTAACCTGGCCGCGGGGGTACGATGTTCAGTTTGTAATATTACTGATGTAGTCGGTGCCCCATCGAACTTGTGCTTTCAGGATTTTAACAAATCACACACCATACCCATACATTTTTTCGGGCCGCATGGTGGGTATAGGGGGCCGTGTGTTCTGATCGAGCATGTCTCCCTTGTGCGGTTTAAAGACGTTGGACATATCTGTGGGCTCCTCGATGTGTGTGTGTATATATATACCCCTATATAGTGTGCGAATAACTTTGAAAGATGGTTGTTGGATGAAGCAAATCCGATGGTGCAGAGATGGCAAATCCGAGCACTACTAGTCGTTGGATATCATCTATACATTCCACCAGATTCTGCCACATGTACAATCTAGAAGACTCCATGGTTGAACTTAAGCATAATGCACAAACCTCAAAACACAAGCACTTCTCCTTTGTTCTAGAATCTTCCATATCATAATTTCCAAAACTTTTTTTCTAGATGAATTTCCATTATTTGTTTTTGCTTTATGCTTTACAATGCACAATTCCATGAATCTTAAAATATATTAACTTTTTTATAAAACCAAATTGATTTTGAATGAGATGAACCATAAGAATTAAATGAACATCTACATCATGCATATATGACTCAAAGCTTACATGCTATAGTGTGGTATTTATTCATATTTTGGTTGCCAAATCTCATGCGTGCAATGCACGTGTACCTTACTAGTATATATATCATCCTTGACCGATAACGAGGGGGCCCATACAATCTATCCCTTTTACCCAACATACAAGAAGGGTTTGACCATGATGGTTTCCTATTGCTATGTGTGCCATGTTAGACCAAATAAAGTTTGAGTGCATGCGTTGGAGGACACCCCCCGTCGCCTCGAAGTTGGGGAACCGACATCGTACGTATTGAACCTAGCTTGGGGTCAGGTACGGTGTTCGGTTTGTAATGTAGTTGGTGCCCCATCAAAGTTGTGCATTGGGGATTTGAACACATCACACACTACCCATACATATTTTGGTCCGCATGAAGTGTATAGGGGGTCTTCTGATTGACCACGTCTCCCTTGTGCGGTTTTTTGTGACGACACGCATATATCTGGGCTCCCCGAGGGTATATGTATCATCCCTTTGACCGATGAGGAGGGGTATGTGTTGGCCATGAATGGATTCCTCCTTGTTTGTGTTAGGGCTGGTCACCGTTGATGTCTACTACACAACCTTCTTGTAGACATTGTTGGGCGTCCAAGTGCAGAGGTTTGTAGGACAGTAGCAAATTTCCCTCAAGTGGATGACCTAAGGTTTATCAATCCGTGGGAGGCGTAGGATGAAGATGGTCTCTCTCAAGCAACCCTGCAACCAAATAACAAAGAGTCTCTTGTGTCCCCAACACACCCAATACAATGGTAAACTGTATAGGTGCACTAGTTCGGTGAAGAGATGGTGATACAAGTGCAATATGGATGGTAGATATAGGTTTTTGAAATCTGAAAATATAAAAACAGCAAGGTAGCAAGTGATAAAAGTGAGCGTAAACGGTATTGCAATGCTAGGAAACAAGGCCCAAGGTTAATACTTTCACTAGTGCAAGTTCTCTCAACAATAATAACATAATTGGATCATATAACTATCCCTCAACATGCAACAAAGAGTCACTCCAAAGTCACTAATAGCATAGAACAAATGAAGAGATATTGTAGGGTACGAAACCACCTCAAAGTTATTCTTTCTGATCGATCTATTCAAGAGTTCGTAGTAAAATAACACGTAGCTATTCTTTCCGTTCGATCTATCATAGAGTTCGTACTAGAATAACACCTTAAGACACAAATCAACCAAAACCCTAATGTCACCTAGATACTCCAATGTCACCTCAAGTATCCATGGGTATGATTATACGATATGCATCACACAATCTCAGATTCATCTATTCAACCAACACAAAGAACTTCAAAGAGTACCCCAAAGTTTCTACCGGAGAGTCAAGACGAAAACGTGTGCCAACCCCTATGCATAGATTCCCAAGGTCACGGAACCCGCAAGTTGATCACCAAAACATACATCAAGTGAATCAATAGAATACCCCATTGTCACCACGGGTATCCCACGCAAGACATACATCAAGTGTTCTCAAATCCTTAAAGACTCAATCCGATAAGATAACTTCGAAGGGAAAACTCAATCCATTACAAGAGAGTAGAGGGGGAGAAACATCATAAGATCCAACTATAATAGCAAAGCTCGCGATACATCAAGATCGTGCCGAATCAAGAACACGAGAGAGAGAGAGAGATCAAACACATAGCTATTGGTACATACCCTCAGCCCCGAGGGTGAACTACTCCCTCCTCGCCATGGAGATCGCCGGGATGATGAAGATGGCCACCGGTGAGGGATCCCCCCTCTGGTAGGGTGCCAGAACAGGGTCCCGATTTGTTTTTGGTGGCTACAGAGGCTTGCGGCGGCGGAACTCCCGATCTAGGTTATTTTCTGGAGGTTTCTGTATTTATAGGAATTTTTGGAGTAGGTCTCACGTTGGGGGGGGGGGTCTCCGAGTCGTCCACAAGATAGGGGCCCACGCCTAGGGGGTAGGGCGCGCCCTCCACCCTCGTGGACAGCTCGGGACTTTTCTGGCCCAACTCTTTTACTCCGTGGGCTTCTTTTGGTCCATAAAAAATGGTCAAAAATTGGCATGTCAATTGGACTCCGTCTGGTATTCCTTTTTTGTAAAACTCAAAAACAAGGAAAAAACAGAAACTGACACTGTGCTCTAGGTTAATAGGTTAGTCCCAAAAATCATATAAAATAGCATATAAATGCATATAAAACATCCTAGATGGATAATATAACAGCATGGAACAATCAAAAATTATAGATACGTTGGAGACGTATCAAGCATCCCAAAGCTTAATTTCTGCTCGTCCTCGAGTAGGTAAATGATAAAAACAGAATTATTGATGTGGAATGCTACCTAGCATATTTATCAATGTAATTTTATTTATTGTGGCAAGAATATTCAGATCCATAAGATTCAAGACAAAAGTTTAATATTGACATAAAAATAATAATACTTCAAGCATACTAAGAAAGCAATCATGTCTTCTCAAAATAAAATGGCCAAAGCAAGCTATCCCTACAAAATCATATAGTCTGGCTATGCTCTATCTTCATCACACAAAATATTTAAATCATGCACAACCCCGATGACAAGCCAAGCAATTGTTTCATACTTTTGATGTTCTCAAACTTTTTCAATCTTCACGCAATACATGAGCGTGAGCCATGGACATAGCATTATAGGTGAAATAGAATGGTGGTTGTGGAGAAGACAAAAAGGGAGAAGATAGACTCACATCAACTAGGCGTATCAACGGGCTATGAAGTTGCCCATCAATAGATATCAATGTGAGTGAGTAGGGATTGCCATGCAACGGATGAGCTAGAGCTATAAGTGTATGAATGCTCAAAAAGAAACTAAGTGGGTGTGCATCCAACTCGCTTGCTCACGAAGACCTAGGGCATTTTGAGGAAGCCCATCATTGGAATATACAAGCCAAGTTCTATAATAAAATATTCCCACTAGTATATGAAAGTGACAACATAGGAGACTCTCTATCATGAAGATCATGGTGCTACTTTGAAGCACAAGTGTGGTAAAAGGATAGTAGCATTGTCCCTTCTCTCTTTCTCTGTCATTTTTTTTCTTTTTTTGGGCCTTCTCTTTTTTTTTCTTTTTTTGGCCTCTTTTTTTATTTTTATTTTTATTAATCATCCGGATTCTCATCCCGACTTGTGGGGGAATCATAGTCTCCATCATCCTTTCCTCAGTGGGACAATGCTCTAATAATGATGATGATCACACTTTTATTTACTTACAACTCAATACTTAGAACAAAATATGACTCTATGTGAATGCCTTCGGCGGTGTACCGGGATATGCAACGAATCAAGAGTGACATGTATGAAAGAATTATAAAGGTGGATTTGCCACAAATACGATGTCAACTACATGATCATGCAAAGCAATATGACAACGATGAAGCGTGTCATAACAAACGGAACGGTGGTAAGTTGCATGGCAATATATCTCGGAATGGCTATGGAAATGCCATAATAGGTAGGTATGGTGGCTGTTTTGAGGAAGGTATATGGTGGGCGTATGATACCGGCGAAAGGTGCGTGGTATTAGATAGGCTAGCAATGATGGAAGGGTGAGAGTGCGTATAATCCATGGACTCAACATTAGTCATAAAGAACTCACATACTTATTGCAAAAATCTATTAGTTATCGAAACGAAGTACTACGCGCATGCTCCTAGGGGGATAGATTGGTAGGAAAAGACCATCGCTCGTCCCCGACCGCCACTCATAAGGAAGACAATCAAAAAATAAATCATGCTCCGACTTCATCACATAACGGCTCACCATACGTGCATGCTACGGGAATCACAAACTTTAACACAAGTATCTCTCAAATTCACAACTACTCAACTAGCATGACTCTAATATCACCATCTTCATATCTCAAAACAATCATATGGAATCAAACTTCTCATAGTATTCAATGCACTTTATATGAAAGTTTTTATTATACCCATCATATTAGGACTAAATTCATAACCCAAGCAAATTACCATGCTGTTCTAAAGACTCCCAAAATAATATAAGTGAAGCATGAGAGTTCATATATTTCTTCAAAACAAAACCACCGCCATGCTCTAAAAGATATAAGTGAATCACTAGAGCAAACGACAAACTACTCCGAAAGATATAAGTGAAGATCAATGAGTAGTCGAATAATTATGCAACTACGTGAAGACTCTCTAACATTTAAGAATTTCAGACCTTGGTATTTTATTCAAACAATAAGCAAAACAAAATAAAATAAAATGACTCTCCAAGCAAAACACATATCATGTGGTGAATAAAAATATAGCTCCAAGTAAAGTTACCGATGAACGAAGACGAAAGAGGGGATGCCATCCGGGGCATCCCCAAGCTTAGGCTCTTGGTTGTCCTTGAATATTACCTTGGGGTACCTTGGGCATCCCCAAGCTTAGGCTCTTGCCACTTCTTATTCCATATTCCATCGAATCTTTACCCAAAACTTGAAAACTTCACAACACAAAACTTAAGAGAAAACTCGTAAGCTCCGTTAGTATAAGAAAATAAATCACCACTTCGGTACTGTTGTGAACTCATTCTAAATTCGTATTGGTGTAATATCTACTGTATTCCAACTTCTCTATGGTTCATACCCTCCGATACTACTCATTGATTCATCAGAATAAGCAAACAACACATAGAAAACAGAATCTGTCAAAAACAGAACAGTATGTAGTAATTTGTATCAAATAAATACTTCTGGAACTCCAAAAATTCAGAAATAAACTGGTGTATGTGAGAAATTTGTCTATTAATCATCTGAAAAAAGAATCAACCTAAAAGCACTCTCCAGCAAAAAATGGCATCTAATCTCGTGAGCGCAAAAGTTTCTGTTTTTACAGCAAGATTGCAAAGACTTCACCCAAGTCTTCTCAAAGGTTCTACTTGGCACAGACACTAATTAAAACATAAAACCACATCTAAACAGAGGCTAGATGAATTATTTATTACTAAACAGGAGAAAAATGCAAAGAACAAAAATAAAATCGGGTTGCCTCCCAACAAGCGCTATCATTTAATGCCCCTAGCTAGGCATGATGATTTCAATGATGCTCACATAAAAGATAAGGATTGGAACATAAAGAGAGCATCATGAAGAATACGACTAGCACATTTAAGTATAACCACTTCCTATGCATAGGTATTTTGTGAGCAAACAACTTATGGGAACAATAATCAACTAGCACAGGAAGGCAAAACAAGCATAACTTCAAAACTTATAACACATAGAGAGGAAACTTGATATTATTGCAATTCCTACAAGCATATATTCCTCCCTCTAATAATTTTCAGTAGCATCATGAATGAATTCAACAATATAACCATCACACAAAGCATTCTTTTCATGATCTACAAGCATAGAATTTTTATTAATCTCCACATAAGCAAATTGCTTCTCATGAATAATAGTGGGAGCAAACTCAACAAAATAACTATCATGTGAGGCATAATCCAATTGAAAACTAAAATAATGATGACATGTTCCATGGTTATCATTATACTTTATAGAATACATATCATCACAATAATCATCATAAATAGGAACTTTATTCTCATAATCAATTGAAACCTCTTCCGAAATAGTAGATTCATCACTAAATAAAGTCATGACCTCTCCAAATCCACATTCATCAATATAATCATCATAAATAGGAGGCATGCTTTCATCATAATAAATTTGCTCATCAAAACTTGGGGGAAAAACATATCATGTTCATCAAACATAGCATCCCCAAGCTTGTGGCTTTGCATATCATTAGCATCATGGGTATTCAAAGAATTCATACTAACAACATTGCAATCATGCTCATCATTCACATATTTTATGCCAAGCATTCTATGTAATTCTTCTTCTAGTACTTGAGCACAATTTTCCTTCCCATCATTTTCATGAAAGACATTAAAAAGATGAAGCATATGAGGCACCCTTAATTCCATTTTTTTGTAGTTTTCTTTTATAAACTAAACTAGTGATAAAACAAGAAACAAAAAGATTCGATTGCAAGATCTAAAGATATACCTTCAAGCACTAACCTCCCCGGCAACGGCGCCAGAAATTGCTTGATGTCTACTACACAACCTTCTTCTTGTAGACGTTGTTGGGCCTCCAAGTGCAGAGGTTTGTAGGACAGTAACAAATTTCCCTCAAGTGGATGACCTAAGGTTTATCAATCCGTGGGAGGCATAGGATGAAGATGGTCTCTCTCAAGCAACCCTGCAACCAAATAACAAAGAGTCTCTTGTGTCCCCAACACACCCAATACAATGGTAAACTGTATAGGTGCACTAGTTCGGTGAAGAGATGGTGATACAAGTGCAATATGGATGGTAGATATAGGTTTTTGAAATCTGAAAATATAAAAACAGCAAGGTAGCAAGTGATAAAGTGAGCGTAAACGGTATTGCAATGCTAGGAAACAAGGCCTAAGGTTCATACTTTCACTAGTGCAAGTTCTCTCAACAATAATAACATAATTGGATCATATAACTATCCCACAACATGCAACAAAGAGTCACTCCAAAGTCACTAATAGCGGAGAACAAACGAAGAGATTATTGTAGGGTACGAAACCACCTCAAAGTTATTCTTTCTGATCGATCTATTCAAGAGTCCGTAGTAAAATAACATGAAGCTATTCTTTTCGTTCGATCTATCATAGAGTTCGTACTAGAATAACACCTTAAGACACAAATCAACCAAAACCATAATGTCACCTGGATACGCCAATGTCACCTCAAGTATCAGTGGTATGATTATACGATATGCATCACACAATCTCAGATTCATCTATTCAACCAACACAAAGAACTTCAAAGAGTACCCCAAAGTTTCTACCGGAGAGTCAAGACGAAAACGTGTGCCAACCCCTATGCATAGATTCCCAAGGTCACGGAACCCGCAAGTTGATCACCAAAACATACATCAAGTGAATCAATAGAATAGCCCATTGTCACCATGGGTATCCCACGCAAGACATACATCAAGTGTTCTCAAATCCTTAAAGACTCAATCCGATAAGATAACTTCGAAGGGAAAACTCAATCCATTACAAGAGAGTAGAGGGGGAGAAACATCATAAGATCCAACTGTAATAGCAAAGCTCGCGATACATCAAGATCCTGCCGAATCAAGAACACGAGAGAGAGAGAGATCAAACACATAGCTACTGGTACATACCCTCAGCCCCGAGGGTGAACTACTCCCTCCTCGCCATGGAGATCGCCGGGATGATGAAGATGGCCACCGGTGAGGGATCCCCCCGCCGGTAGGGTGCCGGAACAGGGTCCTGATTGGTTTTTGGTGGCTACAGAGGCTTGCAGCGGCGGAATTCCCGATCTAGGTTATTTTCTGGAGGCTTCTGTATTTATAGGAATTTTTGGCGTAGGTCTCACGTCAGGGGGGTCTCCAAGTTGTCCACGAGATAGGGGCCCATGCCCAGGGGGTAGGGCGCGCCCTCCACCCTCGTGGACAGCTCGGGACTCTTCTGGCCTAACTCTTTCACTCCGTGGGCTTCTTTTGGTCCATAAAAAATGGTCAAAAATTGGCACGTCAATTGGACTCCGTCTGGTATTCCTTTTCTGTAAAACTCAAAACAAGGAAAAAACAGAAACTGGCACTGGGCCCTAGGTTAATAGGTTAGTCCCAGAAATCATATAAAATAGCATATAAATGCATATAAAACATCCTAGATGGATAATATAATAGCATGGAACAATAAAAAAATTATAGATACGTTGGAGACGCATCAACCGTCACATGTCGTTCAACAAAAGCCTGAGCTCATGCGTTGTCAGGATTCCCTGCCACAGCTCGGATTGCTGGGTTCGACCGACACCGTACCCTGCGTATCTCGTCCTTAACTACCTGGATTTCATGGTTGTTGTCTGTATCGAGAGGAAGACGCCACATCTAAATTGTACATTATTCGATATTGAAAACACACATCACCTCTTCCAACATACATCATTTTGGGCCGCATGCAGGCGTTGCTAGTTTTGTGGTCCCTCTAGTGCGGTTTTTTATGATGGTTCAATCTACTGGACCAAGCGGTTTATATACATATTCTATCCATTTTTATCGACAACAACAGTTGTCGTTTGACCAAGCGATAGATTCACTGGTCCGTCTTATGGTAGGTCATGGCGACATGCATGTATGACCAAAGTATCATTACGTGCATCCGCCCCGCTGACATGAAGTGGGAGGTGGGTCAAGCACCCTAGCTAGGTAGCTATGAAATTATGTCATTATAGACATATCCAAGGGTGCTTTCGGGTTTGCGAGGCAGGTGCCACCAATGTTGTGCATTGTGTATTTAAAGTTTTAAACATCACACCCTTTATTCCTACTTACATTTGGCCACTTCCAGGTGGTTCTTGACCTCTGGCCCCTCTCATTGATCTTCGATGACGCGCCCAACCATGGGCCCACGCGGTAAAAGTTGTGCATTGGAATTTTGAACATCACAGACCACCCTTTTCACTCATATATATTTGGGCCACATGCTGGTGTGGCTGTCTTCTAACCCTCTCCGACGTTTTTTGCTGCAAAGACTTGGATGACGCTCAACAGACACGGGTGTACTGGCTTAACAGTGTGCGATGCAAGTGCACTGTGAAATCACCACAACTGTGCAAGCAAGATCAAGGGTGTAGGTAGTGATTAACCGTGTGCGATGCTAGTGGGCTATGAAATCACGCTACTGCGCAATCGCGAGCAGGGGTGGAGGTAGCGGTTTAACCCTGTGCGATGCAACTACGCTATGAATTACCATGACTACGCAATTGTCAATAAGGTAGAGGTACTGGCTTAACCATGTGCAGTGCAAGTGCGCTGTGAATCACCACGACCGCGCAAGCACGAGCAAAGGTGGAGGTACTGGCTTAACCGTGTGCGATGCTAGTGCGCTGTAAAATCACCACCTGCGCAAGCTTAAGGCGGGTAGTTTATTTAGATTGAATTCCACGTCAAATCTAAAAAAAATACCCGCCTTGAGCATTGCAAAAATCGGCGGTTCCTTCGCGCTTTTCCTTATTACCATACACGCATATTCTTATTGGACCGTGTGTGATCTTGGGTACTCCCGGACCGCACCAATTCCTTTACCCAAATTTTAGTAGTTCTCGTACTTCAACCGTCGCCCCACTCCTCCAGCACCGACCTTATAGTAAAATAGCAGTAGCCGAGGCATTTGAACCGTTTCCCTCCCTCGTCCACCACCATCTCCACCCACCAGTACTAAAATTTTCAGTAGCCGTGGAGTATCCTCAAACACCACCCCGCCCACCCGCCCCCTCCCCCCCTCCATAGCCCCCCACTCGGCCCCCCCCTTAAACCCTAGCTCGCCGCCGTCGCCGCCAACCCCTGCCGGTCTGCCTGTTCCTCCTAGCTTACATAACAAAGTTCACGTTACCAATGATTCCCATACCATTGCCCCACTCCCCTGAGTTTTTAGATGAGGCCTGCGGTGTCCTTCCCCGCCAGATCCACCTCCCCTGCTCTAGAATGTCGCAGCCTAAGCTCGACCACGTATCCAGTGGAGCCCGACGAGCGTTCGGCCAAGAAGAGGTTTATCATGGCCTCTCCGGCGGACGTTGGTGAGGTGGCCGTCGTTCGCCCCGACCTGTCGACCCCGGAGCAACACCTTGCTGCAGAAGCCGGCGAAGATGTTGACTACGTTGCCATGCTAAAGGATTCACGTCAGCGGGCTATCGTATTACTGTATCTCGGGAAAGCTAGCTACGACATCAAGCTCGTCGACAACGATGACTTCACGCGGGCCATGTTACAGGTTAAGTGGTCCATCCCCAACCCCTCTGGTTCAACCACCGTTGATCCCTTCGACGGCCCTGCCACTGATCTCCTGCACCACACAGTCAAGGATTTGCGATCCTTGTACGCCATCGAGCCCATTTTGTCATTTTTGAAGGACACGTTCTATGGCGGCGGCTTGGATCCTCAATTGCCAAGTCCGATCTCATCGACCATGACCACGAGGAGGGTACCCACAAAGGTTCTTCCAAGGTGAAACAACACATCTGTGACATCAGAGAGTGCACCATGGGTGTGTGCTCTTCCAACTGGAAGGATCCCGTCCATGACATGTGAGGCAGCACCCTATCAGCAAATCTTACCATTTCTAGCTTGCCAACCCGTACCCTTTGTTGTAGTAGCTTTTGCCATGCGGTGTTTTAACTGCGTCATGTTTAATTATTTCAGTTATGCAAAAATGTAATGTTCAATAGGGCTATGTGATGTTTAAGTATGAATTGTCCACTTTAGTTTCACGAATGGCTATATTTGGTTGTTTATAGTGAGTAGATGCCTTGTTTATCTGTATTTGGTTGTTAGGTTGGTTGTAGTGAGCATTTGTCTAGTTATCGAGCAGATGCCTTGTTTATCTGTATTTGCTTGTTAGGTTGGTTGCAGTGAGCATTTGTCCAGTTATCACGCAGATGCCTTGTTTATCTATATTTGGTTGTTAGGTTGGTTGTAGTGAGCATTTGCCCAATTATCGAGTAGATGCCTTGTTTATCTGTATTTGCTTGTTACGTTGGTTCAGTGAGCATTTGTCCAGTTATCAAGCAAATACCCTATTTATCTATAGTTGGTTGTTAGGTTGGTTGCAGTGAGCATTTGTCCAGTTTTCAAGCAGATGCTTTATCTGCATTTGCTTGTTAGGTTGATTGCAGTGAGCATTTGTCCAGTTTTCAAGCATGTGCCCTATTTATCTGTATTTGCTTGTTAGGTTGGTTGCAGTGAGACTCTGTCCAGTTTTCAATGGCTATATTTGGTTGTCATACTCATCATCTATGCCTTGTTTATTTCACTCATCCACAATGTGATGTTCATTAAGTGCAAGTCGGAATTGTTCCGCTCGATTGCATCAATACCAGTTTGAACGGCTATATTTGGTTCCAGTTATGCCTGCTGTAGTTAACGCATGCCCTTTATTTCAGTTTTACGCATTTATCTAGTGTGATGTTTAAGCATGACCTACATCCTATTCATTTTCAACAATACCAATTTGAATTGCAACATTTAATGGTTGTTAAGCCTGTTGTAGGTAACATTCCCTTCCATTTTATATCTGCTTTAACAACATGCTAAAATCAATACATTCAAGCTATCATTTGGAGATGATGTTGTTTACCTTTGCTATATTTGTTTGATGTTAAGGTTGTTGTACTTATCATGCCTTTCCACTAATTATGCAGGACAACAATGGGAGGGGCCACCATTTTCGGCCGAGGTTAGTTTCATCCCTCGGCTTGTACTCCCCCCATCGTTCCATAATGTAGTGCATATAGATCTAGCCCTGTACACTTGTTAGCTTCTAATATTGACTTGTTGCTTGTAGGTACATATGCCCTTGGCAAGGATCCATGCATCGACCCTTTTTGCGTATGGGGCAATGAGATATTCGTGAACAAGCATCAAGTGAGGAAACTGATAAGGATTATTAGCAAAAAGATACAAATGGTGGCAAGCAAGTTATTTGTTTACGCTCTATCAAATACAACAGTAAGCTGTAGGATGGTAACTACAAACTCTACAGCCTTCTCTTTTTACTGGCCATAATGAGTTGTTATACAACAATTGTGACAGCCTGGTTTTCGCCCTATTCTCTTTGCCTGATTTTCAGTTGGTTTGGTTTTGAAATTTGGAGTTTTGAATCTTTTCAGATGGACTTAAACACTTGGGTACCCCTTGACTTTCACCCAAGTGCCTCATTTCCCTCTCTAACTATCATTTTCTCTCTGGTTCACCTCAAAATAATATTTTGAATATTTTTCTTAAAGAAAAATATTCATTTTCCCTCTTTAAAACCCTAGCTAGCTCAATGTGCTCCAAAGCAACCCCAATTTTTCTTGCCCACAAAAATCTGAGAAAATTCCCAAATATTCTTCGAACCCTAGGGCACCTTCCTGAGCAAAAATATTTCATCACTTTTTGGAATATTTTTGCTACAGAAAATATTTTCTGTTCTGGACAGAAATGGTGGTTTCTACAGCAACTACCATTTTACTTGCTCTATTGTGGCAGATTTTTCTTGTGCATCCTCACCTTAGTAGATGATTGCTAACCTCCAAAGCCCAGCTCCCAACTCTCAGTAGTTTGACCACAGTAAGCTCTCAAAGTTACTGACCAGAAACTTACCAGGTAGTTCAAATCCATTCTACTGCGTCTGAGTTCAAACCAAAGCGTGGTAACCTCTCAATCTACCACGAACTACACGCCAGACATGAAGTTTGGGCTTAGGTCGGCTTGAGGTCAGAGTTCATGCGGTGACCGCGTTCGTCCAGGCGTGCTGGCATGCGGCTGACGCGCTCTGCGTCACGCCCGCGCATCTGTTGCTCGTGTGATCGCTTCCCCGCCTGCCAAACTTCCCCCCGATCCTCGTCCCGACCCTCATAACTCTCGCCTGGCGCTCACCGACGCCGGAGCTCGACGCAGCGAGCACGGGCGTGGTCCGGCCAACACAACAGTGCGCTGCGCACTGTGTTCGTCGCCACCCTCTCGCCCATGTGCTCGTCTCCGCTCGCCCACAGTTCCGCGTGAGTTGCGTCGCCTTCCCCCTCGCTCACTGACGCTGTTCGTCGCCGGGCGTCGTGTCCAGGTGTCCTCCGGCAGAGCCCGATCCCCTCTCGTCGCTCGGCTATAAATAGAGCCCTCCCCAGCCTCCTCGAGCATCATCCACTCCTCACACACACTCCACGATCTCGGAGAAAGCTGTAGCACGGCCGGGCAGGCCGCGGGCCGCCATCCCCGAGCTCGAGCTCGCCGGCGATCCCCTCGGGTCGTCTCCGCAGCTCCAACCCCTCCCAGGCTCGGGCCACCCTTCCAGGGCCTCCGTCGTGCCTCGGTGGTGCCGTTCCGCCCGGTTGGAGCCCCTGGTGTCGCCTCTAGTCGCCGTCGTCTTCAACTCCGGCGACCTCTGCTTCCTGTCGCCGCTCGAGAGGTTGTTTCCGACGCCGTCCGACCACCCCTAGCTAACCTACGGGTACGGGCAGGTGCGCCTCCGTCTCCTCTTTCGATCCCTCCCTCTAGTTCGGGCCAAGAAGCCCTCCTTGCCGGCGTGTGCTCCGACGAAGCCGCACCGTCCTCTGTTTTCCTCTCCCCCTCCCTCTCACCTGACTAGCGGGGGCTGCTAGTCAGCCACTCTGTACGCGCACGAAGCGGTACGAGTGGTGGCGCCCGCGAGGTTTACGCCTTCGACGTCACCCCCCTCAGTTCTGTTTTATTTAAACTCAAATTTAATTCTATCCAGAGAGCTTCAAACAGTCAAAACTTTTTAACCATAAGTCCAAATGAATTGATTCTTTTTGCATTGTGTTCTTTATGAAGAAATCTAGAAGCTCACCAAAAATGAGATTTTTCTCTGCTGCCTAGATTTTCTAGTGAATTTCAGAAGGGTTCTTGATGTTTTCTTTTGGTGTTTATATTTATTTTCAGAAAGTGAAGCTTGTCTTGAGGATCACCAGGAGGATTGTGAACCTCATCTGCACTAAGGCAAGCCATAGCAACATTTTCATGGTGCCATTACAATATTTGTGATTTTTCAACTTGAATTAATGATTTAATCCATGCATTTAAATCACTAGTATATTATTTATATTCTGATTGGTTGCTTGTTTAAGTTGGTATGCTTAGTTTACAGAAAGTTTGAAGCTAACTAAGTTGGTTAAGTAACTAGAAGTAATATTTGTTATGAAGAAGTAATATGGTTATGGATATAAGTAATTATTTTTGAGTTATTTTCTTAAATGCAATAAATGATAAATTTGCTTAGTAAAGATTCTGTTTAAAGTGATGATTAATCATAACCAGGGAAGTGTTATGAGTTGTTGATGTCTATGGTTAGTGTGGATATAGTTGACCCAGTTATTTCCGATGATGTATGATGCATATATTTGTGTTGTACTTTCATGGCACGTTATGACACCGGTTACTTTCACGTTAAGTTGAACCTGCTAATAACTCAACTTGAATATATCGTTGACCGGGTCATGGTGCCACTGAATCGAGTTTTTTCCAGTGCAACCACATTTGCCTTTATGGGAAGGCCTTTATTCGGTCTATAGTCATGCCTCTGGTCGGTGCCTCTAATGAGGGAAGGTTATGGGCATGCGGTACCCTGGCCCAGTAAGCAGACATAACCTTGTGTGCTCGTTGTTGATGTTGTGGTACCTTGTCCCCGTTTGGGACCGTTTATGTTTTGCCACGACGGTGGCCGTTGGTGTCTTTGGTAGACACGGGGCCACCCAGGACTAGCCCAGTGGGGAGTGAGTCCGAGTGGCCGAGAGAGTGTCATGGCAATGGAGGGGTTTCATCGGAATGCCGTTGGTCCACCTGAATGGGAGTGCGAGGCCATGGGTTCCGTGGTGTGGGTACAGTGCGCTACCTCTGCAAAGTGTATTAAATCTATCGATAGCCGAGTCCACAGTTATGGAAACGCTTGAAAGTAGGTCACACCATGGGTCAACGTTTAAATTAATCTTGCACACTAATTTATGAACGTCGCACTGTTGAGAAGATGATGGTGGGTAAACCATCTTGATGTTGGAGACCAAGAGTTGGTCATGGTTGTGATCGCCGGAAAGATCACCGTTTGAGACCAAGTGTTGGTCATGGTTGTGATCGCCGGAAAGATCACCGTTTGGTTACAAGGTAACCCGATCCAAGACCACGAGGTTGGTCCGTTTGTGATCCGAGAGCGATCACCGTTGGTAAGCAAGTCCGAGGGAATTTTATCACGAGATCATGATCACAGCATGTATGATATGTTGTTGCATTGCTAATTGGTTAAGTATCATGATATTGTTTGTCATTATGTTTATGTTTGTTGTGAGCTTGCAAGTACATTCAATGTACTGACCTGGCGTGTCATGCCAGCTTTCAGGAAAGTCTCATTGGAAAGGAGTGCTGTCCGAGTCTAGATCGTGTCCACATCGGTGCCCCTGTGCTATGGAGTTCCGCTACGATGTTGTTCCGCTGCCACGTAGTTGTTATAATCGAGGCCCCTTTATGTTCACTAAATAATGTACATATTGTTCAGCCGCACCGTGTGTGCCGCTTGGCTTCGCCACCTGTTGTAATGTAAACTATGATCCGCTAGCATCAATAAAGCGGTTGTTTTCTGTACCAAGATGTTGTGTGTTGCTAGAAGACATGGTCTCGGGGCTGGCAATGCATTTTAAACCGGTTGCTCTGAGCCGGGGTGCCACAACGCTTGGTATCAGAGCCGCGCTGACTATAGGCCAGGCTAGACTACGACGTGTTAACCGGACGTTAGTTACGAGTTTAAGTTGAGTGCCGGTAGCATTTGTAGCTGGTTGTTGCATTGCATGCACTCATTTTATTTTTATGCTAACATACTACTGGTTGTGAGTGTAGA
This sequence comes from Aegilops tauschii subsp. strangulata, assembly GCF_002575655.3. Classification (NCBI taxonomy): domain Eukaryota; kingdom Viridiplantae; phylum Streptophyta; class Magnoliopsida; order Poales; family Poaceae; genus Aegilops; species Aegilops tauschii. Next base: position 217,385,947 of record NC_053038.3, read on the forward strand.
TGGCTCCAGTGTCGTATCCGTGCCAGTTGCAGCTGATGCCGTACACGTCGCCGCATCTCCTTCGTAACGTGTGGCGTCGGCTGTACTCCCTCGGTGACGACCCAGTCTATTGTGTGTACCGGGAGCGTCTAGTAGACTCAGTGTATGAGTATCACGCAGTGGTTACTCTGCGCACCAGTTCCGATTCCAGCACTTACACTCGTACCTCCCGGAGCGGTTTTGCCTCTACCGCTTCTCAGGCTGTCCAGTTTGCTGCATTCGAGGTCCTTGTTGAGCTTCGTTATAATGAGGTCCGGATGCAGAACCACCCAGGTTTCTACTACTATCCCTCTCTGCATGACAATGGCCGTGTCCGTTTCCCTCTGATTGATCCGGAGTCTGATAGTGTTGCTAGCCACCTTTCCCGTTATATCACTGCTAGCTATCTTATGATCCACGAGCTGGCTCGAGAGCTGACTCGTGCTCGTACTGCTTTAGCCTCTCTAGATCTGTCACTGCTCCATCCTCTATGGGATTTACTCCTTATATTCCATCCAGTTCTAGTTCCCCTATTTCACCGGTTACTCCTCCGAGTAGCTTGGGCACCTCGACCGTGAATCCTCTCAGTGCTCCTGCCGAGTGGGTTTCACTTCTCACTACCCCTGTAGCCCCGATGCTTCACCCTGCACCTGCCCCAGAGGGAGAGCCCTCGAGGCAGCGTCGTCGTATTACCTTTAACCCGGAGGTTTGAGTTAACCTCGTCAGTTTAGGATCCGAGTCCGCTTCAGGAGAGGACCCCGCAGCACCAGCAGAGCAGTAGAGCTTCTGAGTATCCGCAGTTGTCAGGATGATGTACGGAGGTAGTCGTACGAGTCATGATGTTTCGTTTCCTGTATGAGAGTAGTTGAACCTGACATGATGTTTATCTTTCATGTATGAGTCAATGTATAATTATGTTGGAACTCTATTTTATTCGTCGTATTTTCTTCGTTATTTTGTTTTCTCACAGGATTTGTTGCTGGCTTTTCCCCAATTTATTTTTGGATGTTTCTCATCTCAGTTGCGTTGTCTTGGGAAAAATCCACAATAGGATGACGAGGGGAGGCAGCAGTACCGACGCTCATGAGGATGCTCCCGTTCGTCGTTCCGCACGACAGGCAGGACGCTCCCCCGAGCCGTACGTTCCACCACCGCCTCCACCGCCAAATCCGCCCTCCACCGAGCAAATTCGGTGTATGTTTGAGGAAAGAATGAATAATGATCTGATTGAAATATTAAGGAGTGTGCAAGCTGTGGTTGGACAAAATGGAAATCAGAACGGTCATCACTCCAAGCTGTCAGATTTTCAGAGAACCAAGCCTCCCAGTTTCAGTCAGGTTATTGATCCCTTGGATGCAGACGATTGGTTGCGAACCATTGAGAGGAAGCTCGAGATTGCTCGTACTGAAGAAGATGATAAAGTTCCATTTGCAACCCATTATCTTGAAGGCGCTGCTGCCATATGGTGGGAAAACGCAAAAGCCATGTGGCCTGCTGATGAAGAAATCACCTGGGCAAAATTCAAGGATCAGTTCCGGAAATATCATATTCCTACTGGAATTATGAAGGTTAAGCGGCGTGAATTTCTTGCGCTCCTTCAAGGAAATCAGTCTGTCGGTGAATATTTGCAAAATTTCAATCATTTGGCCCATTACTCCCTTTATGACGTGGCCACCGAAGAAAGAAAGATTGACAGATTTCTTGGGGGATTAAACCCGCAACTCTGATGTACCCTCAGTATGTTTGATTTCCCAGATTTCCAAACTCTGGTAAACAAGGCTTTCATTGCTGAAAGGGAGCACAAGCTCGTATCAGGCAATAGGCCTGCCAATAACGATCACAAGCGCAAGTTCGAGCCAAGGAAAGAAGGGCAGCTAGTGCAAAAGGCTCGTACCTGGCAGCATACTTAGGTGGAATACAAGCCCAATTGGCAACAGAATGTTAACAAGACCACCACACAAGTCAAGAATGTCGTGACCAACCCGGTGCGAGAAGAGTGCCAGCGCAACAATTCTTGCTTCAGTTGTGGGCAAACCGGACATTATGCCAGACAGTGTCCCGAGAACAGCAAGGCAAATGCCCTTTTCAGGCCACAAGTCAACTTTATGGAGTCATGCCCTACCCAGCAAAACATCATTGGGCACGTTCATCACCTCTCCGCAGATGAAGCCCAAGAGAACCCCGAAGTCGTCATTGGTATGTTTTCTGTTAATAACATACCTGTCGTAATTTTATTTGACTCTGGGCTTCCCACTCTTTTTTTCGCGGAGTTTTGTTGCCCAAAACAAATTTCCTTGTTCGCTTTTGGGCAAGAATATGCTGGTACAATCCCCGGTATCCTTAATCAGGAGCAATCTGGTCTGCCATAATCTGGAAATCAATATCAACGGAGCCTGTTTTCCAACTTCCTTGATAATCATTGAGTCTGTAAAGTTGGATGTTATTTTGGAAATGAATTGGTTGACCAAATATCAAGTATGCATAAACTGCGCAACCCGAGAAGTCACTTTGACCAGTCAAGACGGGCAGACTACCAAATTCTATGCTCGCAGAAGCATACCCAAGAAAGAAATGGTTTTCACCGCTATGGCTGGTGAGTTGGGATTAATTCCTGTGGTCAGTGAGTTTCCTGATGTATTTCCAGAAGAACTGCCAGGCATGCCACCCGATGGAGAGCTTGAGTTTGCAATAGATCTTGTGCCCGGAACCGCACCGTTATACAAGAAGTATTACCGGATGCCCTCATCAGCATTAGTGGAGCTAAAGAAACAGCTTGATGAAATGCTCCAGAAAGGATATATCCGTCCCAGCTCTTCACCATGGGGATCACCTGCTATCTTCGTGGATAAGGATGGCAGTCTCCCCATGTGTGTGGATTACCGTCAGCTGAATGATGTTACCATCAAAAATAAATATCCACTGCCCAGGATTGATGACTTGTTTGATCAGCTCAGTGGGGCCAAGGTATTCTCCAAGATTGATTTAAGGACAGGATATCATCAACTCAAGATTAAAAAGGAAGATATTCCTAAGACCGCATTCACTACTCGGTACGGTCTTTATGAATATACAGTTATGTCCTTTGGTCTCACCAATGCCCCTGCCTTCTTCATGCATATGATGAACAAAGTATTCATGGACTTCCTCGATAAATTCGTGGTAGTCTTTATCGATGACATACTTATATACTCAAAAAGTGAAGAAGATCACAAAGAACACATCCGAGCAGTGCTACAACGACTCTGCAACCATTAGCTATACGCCAAATTCAGTAAATGCAAGTTTTGGCTCAAGCAAGTTGGATTTCTCGGACATGTGCTATCCGCTGAAGGTATAGCCATGGACCCGAGCAAAGTAAAGGATGTGCTCGATTGGTTGCCACCCACAACCGTATCACAGATCCGGAGTTTTCTTGGATTAGCCGGATACTACCGTCGTTTCATTGAAGGATTTTCCAAGATTGCTAAACCCATGACGGAGCTGCTCAAGAAGGATAAGAAGTTTGAATGGACTGAGGACTATGAGAAAAGTTTCAATGAGCTAAAGATACGGCTGACGACCGCAACTGTGTTGACTCTTCCAGATATCTACCGCAACTTTGATGTGTACTGCGACGCCTCCAGATAAGCTCTTGGGTGCATACCTATGCAAGACGGCAAGGTGGTAGCATATGCATCACGACAGCTACGACACCACGAGGGAAATTATCCTACTCATGATCTGGAATTGGCCGTGGTGGTTCATGCTCTAAAAATTTGGAGACACTACCTCATCGGGAAGAGGTGCCAAATTTTTACCGACCACAAAAGTCTCAAGTATATATTTACTCAGCCAGATTTAAATCTCCATCAACGAAGATGGCTTGAGTTAGTCAAGGATTATGATCTTGGAATAAATTACCACCCGTGTAAGGCCAACATGGTTGCTGATGCACTCAGTCGAAAACCTGTCAGCCTGAATGTCATAATGAATTCCTTGCCTCCTGAACTTCAAGAGGAGATTGCTTAGCTCAACCTGGTCATAGTTGATGCTGGTCTTGCTAATATTTTGGAAATTACACCTACACTTGAGGAAGAGATCCGCAAGGCCCAGCCAGCTGGCACCGTCCTGCAGAAACATGCCAAGCGTATGATAGCAGGACAGACTTCAGATTTTTCTAAGGATCATCTTGGTACCCTCCGATTCCATGGAAGGATTTGTGTACCCTGTCAGGCGGATTTAAAGAAGAAAATCCTATCGGAAGCACACGAATCTTCGTATTCTATTCACCCTGGAGGTACTAAAATGTATGTAGACCTTCGACAAATATTCTGGTGGGATGGAATGAAGAAAGACATTGCCTGTTTTGTGGCCTGTTGCGACATATGCAACAAGGTGAAGGCAGAGCATCAGAAGCCAGCCGGACTTCTCCAACCGCTGCCAGTTTCGCAATGGAAATGGGATGATGTCTGCATGGATTTTGTCACAGGGCTACCTAAGACTCAGCGAGGCAATGATGTAATCTGGGTCATAGTGGACACCTTAACCAAGGTAGCTCACTTTATCCCGATCAGAACCACATATCGAGCAGATCAACTTGCACAACTGTATGTATCCAGGATAGTCAGTCTGCATGGAGTACCCCGAACAATCACTTCTGACCGGGGGTCACTTTTTACCTCCGCTTTCTGGTCACGTCTCCATCAAGCCTTGGGGACAACGCTAAAATATAGTACCGCTTATCATCCTCAAACTGATGGACAGACTGAGCGGGTAAACCAAATACTCGAAGATATGCTACGAGCCTGTGCTTTGGCCCAAGGATCTAAATGGGAAGACTGCCTGCCGTATGCCGAGTTCTCATACAACAACAGCTTCTTGACCAATCTAAACATGTCCCCGTATGAGGCTTTGTATGGCCGTAAGTGCCGCACTCCTTTGAATTGGTGTCAAACTGGAGATAGCCGTATTTTCGGAATGGACCTCATGATGGAAGCTGAGAAGCAAGTCAAGGAAATCCAAGATAGATTGCAATTGGCCAAATCACGACAAAAGAGTTATTATGATGCAAAGCACCGACAGATCAGTTTTGAACCCAGAGAACACGTATACCTCCGAGTCACTCCTATGAAAGGAGTCAAGAGATTCCAGACTCGTGGAAAGTTGGAACCCAGATTTATTGGTCCATTTCCAGTTATGTCCAGAGTGGGTACTGTTGCATATCAATTGGAACCACCCCCCGAATTGTCGGAAGTACACAATGTGTTTCATGTTTCACAGTTGAGGCGATGTATATCGCCGCCTGAGAAAAAGACTGCTATGAATGAAATAGAGTTGGCAAAGGATTTAACATATGAAGAGAGACCGGTCAAAATTTTGGATCAGATGGAACGGGTCACTCGTAGTAAAGCAAGGAAGTTTTACAAAGTTCAGTGGGAGCATCACACAGAGGCAGAATCGACTTGAGAACGAGAAGAATTTCTAAAGGCACATTATCCAGAATGGTTTTCCCAAGCAACCAAATCTCTAGGACGAGATTCATCCTAAGTGGGGGAGGTTTGTGACAGCCTGGTTTCTGCCCTCTTCTCTTTGCCTGATTTTCAGTTGGTTTGGTTTTGAAATTTGGAGTTTTGAATCTTTTCAGATGGACTTAAACACTTGGGTACCCCTTGACTTTCACCCAAGTGCCTCATTTCCCTCTCTAACTATCATTTTCTCTCTGGTTCACCTCAAAATAATATTTTGAATATTTTTCTAAAGGAAAATATTCATTTCCCTCTTTAAAACCCTAGCTAGCTCAATGTGCTCCAAAGCAACCCCAATTTTTCTTGCCCACAATAATCTGAGAAAATTCCCAAATATTCTTTGAACCCTAGGGCACCTTGCTGAGCAAAAATATTTCATCACTTTTTGGAATATTTTTGCTACAGAAAATATTCTCTGTTCTGGACAGAAATGGTGGTTTCTACAGCAACTACCATTTTACTTGCTCTATTGTGGCTGATTTTTCTTGTGCATCCTCACCTTAGTAGATGATTGCTAACCTCCAAAGCCCAGCTCCCAACTCTCAGTAGTTTGACCACAGTAAGCTCTCAAAGTTACTGACCAGAAACTTACCAGGTAGTTGAAATCCATGTTACTGCGTCTGAGTTCAAACCAAAGCGTGGTAACCTCTCAATCTACCACGAACTACATGCCAGATGTGAAGTTTGGGCTTAGGTCGGCCTGAGATCAGAGTTCACGCGGTGACCACGTTCGTCCAGGCGTGCTGGCATGCGGCCGACGCGCTCTGCGTCACGCCCGCGCCTCTGTTGCTCGTGTGATCGCTTCCCCGCTTGCCAAACCTTGCCAAACCTCGCCCCGATCCTCTCCCCAATCCTCATAACTCTCGCCTGGTGCTTGCCGACGCCGGAGCTCGACGCAGCGAGCACGGGCGTGGTCTGGCCAACACAACAGTGCGCTGCGCACTGTGTTCATTGCCACCCTCTCGCCCATGTGCTCGTCTCCGCTCGCCCACAGTTCCCGCGTGAGTTGCGTCGCCTCCCCCCTCACTCACCGACGCCGTTCGTTGCCGGGCGCCGTGTCCAGGTGTCCTCCGGCAGAGCCCGATCCCCTCTCGTCGCTCGGCTATAAATAGAGCCCTCCCCAGCCTCCTCGAGCATCATCCACTCCTCACACACACTCCACGATCTCGGAGAAACCGGTAGCCCTGCCGGGCAGGCCGCGGGCCGCCGTCCCCGAGCTCGAGCTTGCCGGTCATCCCCTCAGGTCGTCTCCGCAGCTCCAGCCCCTCCCAGGCTCGGGCCACCCTTCCAGGGCCTCCCGCATGCCCCGGTGGTGCCGTTCCGCCCGGTTGGAGCCCTGGTGTCGCCTCTAGTTGCCATCGTCTTCAACTTCGGCGACCTTTGCTTCCTGTCGCTGCTGGAGAGGTCGTTTCCGACACCGTCCGACCACCCCTAGCTAACCTACGGGTACGGGCAGGTGCGCCTCCGTCTCCTCTTTCGATCCCTCCCTCTAGTTCTGGCCAAGAAGCCCTCCTCGCCGGCGTGTGCTCCGGCGAAGCCGTGCCGTCCTGTGTTTTCCTCTCCCCCTCCCTCTCACCTGACTAGCGGGGCCCGCTAGTCAGCCACTTTGTATGCATGCGAAGCGGTACGAGTGGTGGCGCCGGCGAGGTTTACGCCTTCGACGTCACCCCCCTCAGTTCTGTTTTATTTAAATTCAAATTTCATTCTATCTAGAGAGCTTCAAACAGCCAAATTTTTTTAACCATAAGTCCAAATGAATTGATTCTTTTTGCATTGTGTTCTTTATGAAGAAATCTAGCAGCTCACCAAAAATGAGATTTTTCTCTGCTGCCTAGATTTTCTGGTGAATTTCGGAAGGGTTCTTGATGTTTTCTTTTGGTGTTTATATTTATTTTCAGAAAGTGAAGCTTGTCTTGAGGATCACTAGGAGGATTGTGAACCTCATCTGCACTAAGGCAAGCCACAACAACATTTTCATGGTGCCATTACAATATTTGTGATTTTTCAACTTGAATTAATGATTTAATCCATGCATTTAAATCACTAGTATATTATTTATATTCTGATTGGTTGCTTGTTTAAGTTGGTATGCTTAGTTTACAACAAGTTTGAAGCTAACTAAGTTGGTTAAGTAACTTGAAGTAATATTTGTTATGAAGAAGTAATATGGTTATGGATATAAGTAATTATTTTTGAGTTATTTTCTTAAATGAAATAAATGATAAATTTGCTAAGTAAAGATTCTCTTTAAAGTGATGATTAATCATAACCAGGGAAGTGTTATGAGTTGTTGATGTCTATGCTTAGTGTGGATATAGTCGACCCAGTTATTTCCGATGATGTATGATGCCTATATTTGTGTTGCACTTCATGGCATGTTATGACACCGGTTACTTTCACGTTAAGTTGAACCTGCTAATAACTCAACTTGAATATATCGTTGACCGGGTCATGGTGCCACTGAATCGAGTTTTTCCCAGTGCAACCACATTTGCCTTTATGGGAATGCCTTTATTCGGTCTGTTGTCATGCCTCTGGTCGGTGCCTCCAACGACGGAAGGTTATGGGCGCGCGGTACCCTGGCCCGGTAAGCAGACATAACCTTGTGTGCCCGTTGTTGACGTTATGGTACCTTGTCCCCGTTTGGGACCGTTTATGTTTTGCCACGATGGTGGCCGTTGGTGTCTTTGGTAGACACGGGGCCACCCAGGACTAGCCAAGTGGGGAGTGAGTTGGAGTGGCCGAGAGAGTGTCATGGCAATGGAGGGGTTTCGTCGGAATGCCGTTGGTCCACCCGAATGGGAGTGTGAGGCCATGGGTTCCGTAGTGTGGGTACCGTGCGCTACCTCTCCAGAGTGTATTAAATCTATCGATAGCCGAGTCTACGGTTACGGACACGCTCGAAAGTAGGTCACACCATGGGTCAATGTTTAAATTAATCTTGCACACTAAGTTATGAACATCGCACTGTTGAGAAGATGATGGTGGGTAAACCATCTTGATGTTGGAGACCAAGAGTTGGTCATGGTTGTGATCGCCGGAAAGATCACCGTTTGAGACCAAGTGTTGGTCATGGTTGTGATCGCCGGAAAGATCACCGTTTGGTTACAAGGTAACCCGATCCAAGACCACGAGGTTGGTCCATTTGTGATCCGAGAGCGATCACCGTTGGTAAGCAAGTCCGAGGGAATTTTATCACGAGATCATGATCACAACATGTATGATATGTTGTTGCATTGCTAATTGGTTAAGTATTATGATATTGTTTGTGTTTGTCATTATGTTTATGTTTGTTGTGAGCTTGCAAGTGCATTCAATGTACTGACCTGGCGTGTCATGCCAGCTTTCAGGAAAGTCTTGTTGGAAAGGAGTGATGTCCGAGTCTAGATCGTGTCCACATCGGTGTCCCTGTGCTATGGAGTTCCGCTATGACATTGTTTCGCTGCCACGTAGTTGTTATGATCGAGGCCCCTTTATGTTCACTAAATAATGTACATATTGTTCAGCCGCACCGTGTGTGCCGCTTGGCCTTGCCACCTGTTGTAATGTAAACTATGATCCGCTAGCATCAATAAAGCGGTTGTTTTCTGTACCAAGATCTCGTGTGTTGCCAGAAGGCATGGTCTCTGGGCTGGCAATGCATGGTAAACCGGTTCCTCTGAGCCGGGGTGCCACAACAATGTCTGAATCTTTTTCGTTCGAAGTGGTTCCCGAAGCAGTTTACTCAAGATTACCTCGCAAAATACATGATTGGTGGACACGCAATGAATGTTAAAGTATTTCATTCGGACTACGATGAGCATCGAGAAGTCCTAATGAAGATAGTGAAGGATGGATGGGCAGCCATCACAAGGGGTTGGCCTAGAGTCATGCGTGCATTACGCATGGAGGAGGGCACAATATGGGCATTCCGCTTCACCTTCTCCAGCAACCAGAATGCCTTCCGCCCCTCTCTTTACAGTCTTTAGTACAACTTTGGTTCATCATTATTTACTCGGTGCTTCAGTAGATCTTCAGTATATGTACCTGTGCATTGAATTATGCATTCGTGGTTGAATCTATATTTGCAATAAACATGGTTCGATATGAAATAAGTGATTGCCTACTTTCGAATTCAAAATATGTGATTTTTAAATTAGGGATTAATTAGGGATTACACTACACATGGTTTGTGAAAGTGAAACATTTGCGATAGACGTGGAGATCAGACACGTTTCTCGGATCCACTACGTGTCCGATCAATCTCTACTGCACATGTGATCAGCCAGGAAAAAACATGTGCAATTAACAACAACATCGCACACAGTTCCTTCTTATTAAATGTTTGCAAAAGTCATATTATCACACACGCTTAGCAATGATGGATTGTTTATGATGTTGTGTGCATCGCAAACGTTTGGTCATAGAAGAACGCGTGCGATAGGTCTTCATCCTATGCGGGTACGATGGATGAATCATGTGGGATGTATTCAAGTTTTGCATACAGTTTTATAGAGACAACTGTATGCGCTCTTATATCGAATTGCATACAGTCGAGGAAAAGTAAATGTGTGTGATTGTCAGCTTACCGTACACATGCTATAATCGTGAACTGTTTGTGATGGATCGAGCATCATAAACGTAGCACCACAGAATACTGTCTGCAATGGCAATGCAAGCACAAATGAGTTGCAAGGATGAAGCGTTTGGGATATTTGACATATCAGAAATAGTTTAATAGACACAATTGTATGCATCAAGGCTCCCTATCCTCGACGGTTTCTGGGTCATGTGGGGAGGACCCCCCTGTTGCAGTCACTCACTTGGCGACGGTTCCAAATGCCACCTCGGAAAGGGGTTAAAACCGTTTGTATAGCACCTCGCTGTACTAGTGACAAGAAGTCTTGCTACACCACCAAAACGCACACATCTGTAGCGCTCAGACTCTTGTGATCCAGACGAGAATGACATTCTAAAGAGAGGCAACTATTACATGGTAAGAGTGACATAGACGAGGATGACCAAATGGCAAGGAGTCTGTATAACAAAAGAGAGAACTACCCATCCAGAACAAGAAGCAAAGACAACAAGTCATTCGAAGAGGGATGATCCAACATCATCATAATCTGTAGCCCCGCTTCAGCCACCAGTGATTAGGAGACACCAGAACTCCACCCTTTCGATCCAACAACCCAATTACCTATCAACCTGAAGGCTTGAACCACATCACTGCCTGTCAGATTTGAGACGTCCAAGGATCAAAGTTAATCTAGATGCCTTTATCATTCTCACCTTCTTTTGGCTGCAGGCTGTATCATTGACAATCAAGGGAGTTTGCTCCCGAAGTCCTAGGGCTCGTCGTGTAGACATAGTTTTCCCTAGCAAACAGAGCCTCTATACCATAAAGGTCCTTGCCAATGGTGACCTCCTGGTTAATCGGATAATTGAGTTCGAGAAATAGAGAGTATGAACCAAGGCTGTTTACCCACCTCCAACTCAAAAATCCTGAAGGCCCCAACAAGCTGGTATCCTTCTCATAGACGTAACAGGCACTCTCCGGATACTCACGTATTTGACGGTGCTTATACATAGTGGTTTTTTTTGCAATATAACTTTTCTGGCTCATGTGTGTGAATGATCATCAGTCTTTTGTCGTCATCTGATCGAGCGAGGAACCAGTTGTGGTTCCCTGTTTTTGGCAAAGGTGGTGTGATTACAAAGGGCAGTAACTATAGGGGTGCTGCATCATATCAAAAAGGATAGGCATTGTTAATGTAAGATAAGCATTGTTCAGAGTATGAGTAGGATAATGCAAGAAACAACATTGATCTGTCCCTGTTGGAACTGAGAGGAAAATACAAGGAAATGTATACTGTGTTCGAAAATATAGAAGTGCCATGCATGGTTATACTCATGTTATCTCGAAATCGATTCTTCACAGGAAACTACCATGTCATGCATGTTATCTAATCATGTTCTGTCCTCACAAACAAATTCTTCAAGGAAACTAATAGATCATGCATTGTTATATACTCATGTTCTATGGGAAAAATTCTTGTGAGGATATTATGCTAGCCATTGATTGCTGAAGGGCGAATATAGGTATGTACACATGGTAAGCATTACATGATTTCACTACTTCCAAATATAGAGTTCTCCATATGCAGTTTACTTCCCTAATGTATGGTTAGATGAAACCAACAGTGTGATGCATGTTTCTACATCATGAAAATGAGGAAACAAACATGGCTCTTGATACACACTCATATTTAGTAGTATATAGATTACTATAAAGTTAGGAGAATATCCTTATCTTCCTAATCGTTTGATTATTCAGGGGTACAAATTAGTTGTAATGACATGGTCACAATCGCATGAATTAACTCATTCCAAATATAACTGATTTATGGCGTCTCTAATACATTGGCATAGTTCAACTCAAATTCTTCTCAAACAGGGATATGCCAATTATCAACAAAAATTCAAACAGTGTCATGGCGTTATCATTAACATCAGACTAAAACAACTTACACGTGCCGTCCCAGCAACACATGGTGCTGTCTACTTTGTCTATCATGTAGATGATGCCATTGTGTTCAATAGCATCATAGAAGTGTGTATCAGCTTTGACGATCCACTGCGAGGTGAGTTATCTCTAGCTAAAGAAGGCACCGGCGGAAAGATAGGCGAGTCCATGGTCGAACAAGGCAATTAGCTTGAAGTCTGCGTAATCCGCATATCGTGTGGGCACTTGGCAAATCATGATCTTCTGGAAAACAAGGTGCATCCAACTGATGACGTAATCTAGATGACTTGGACCACGATGGTAAAACCCTACATAATCCAACGTAGGAAGGATAATCTCATGGGAGGTGTAGAAGTTCACGAGCACCAACTTTTCCCGATCTTCTCTGACGGCAGCCATCCAGTGGGTGTTCATGCTGACCCACTACATACCTGCCAAGAAGTTTCGGGTGATGTTGATCAGATAAAAGTTAAGGGGCATCATGTGTGGCCACCCAGTACATACCTGCAAAGAAGTTTCGGTGAATGGAGGTCGGATTGAAGTCGAGGGGCATCATGTATGCTTCCATATCATGGTGAGCAAATCTCACAAGACCAGATAGCAGCAAGCAGGGTGTCTTGAAAAGCTCAGGCCTCGCTTCGGTGATGGCCGCGTGCATGGCCCTCGAGCATGCAGCCAGCCGCATGGCGCTCAACATATCCATACACGAACAACAGAGGTGGAGAGGATGTCACTGGGGAGACCGCTCCAGTCGCGGCTCATATGGATGTTGTGCGGTTTGTGTTCGGCCATGGTGGAGTTTGGAAGGTGGGGTTTTTTGGGGCTTGATTTACGAGGGGGGGAGGCTCTCAGTGTTGGAGCAGCTAGCGAGGGAATAGTGGTACTTGGGGAGGCGAGCGAGGCGAGGGTACGCGGGGGCACAGTGAGATGATGAAGAGTGACGTCAAGATCTCCGTCAAGATGGAGATGGAGATGGAGTGGTGCTAGGGGAGAGGAAGACGAGGCGAGGCATGCCATACAGCGGTGGTGATAGTGACTGCACACTGCACAAGGTGAGGCTGACTTTGGTAACCCGAACACGCCGCCTGGACTAGTGTCACCTCGGGCGCAGGGTCTTGTCACTTCACTGTGAGGACCGGATGAATAATTTTTTTTGCGGTGGATATTTGAGAGCTTTATTAGATAAAAGCGTTCACATCACAGTCAGCCAAGAGGCTATTGATCAGGAAGATAGGGGTACTGTCAAGCCAACTCTCAGTCACATCAATTGTGCAAGTATGCTTGGCACAAAGGTGAGCAGGACCGTTCGCTGCCCTAGATACATGTTCAATTACAAAAGAGATAAAAGTACTAGCTAGATCTCCAATTTCTACTAAGATTGGTGCCACAACTGCACGCGAGTCATGGCGATTGGTCCAGAGGTTAATAACCTCTAAACAATCCGCCTCGAGGACGACGCCCGTAAAGCCCCTCAGCTTGGCGAAGATGACACCATCTCGCACTGCCATCGCCTCCGCGATGAGAGGATCCATCACACCTGGGTATGGTTTGCTCCAAGCTCCAAGGAAGGAGCTTGATGATCTTGCCCCGCCGCCTCCTTCGCCTTTCCCTTCCTCGCGCCGAACAGCAACATCAGTGTTGATCTTCACGAGGTCGGCCTTAGGGGGGAGCCAACCATGTCCTGGTAACACAAAAACCTGGCGCCGGGGAACATCCAGAAGTGCAAGTGTCTCCCAGGTCCTCCGGACTGCAGTAGCCGGATCGATTTTATCTTCCCCATGTGTCAGCTTGTTCCTTGAGTGCCAGACCGACCACATAACAGAAACTATGATGGATCGGTCTCTGCCTGAAAAACGATCATCACATATGATATCTTGGGCCCATGTATCTAGATGAAGGCTAGGCAACTGAAAGTCAAACCGTTGCTGGGCCTTCTCCCAAAATAGTTGTGCATGAGAGCATTTTAGCAAGGCATGCTCAAGATTTTCATCCATTGCCAAACAGATTTTGCAAACACTGATCTCTCGCAAATGCTGGTATTTAAGAGTGCTTTCATCCGGCAGAATACCCTAAGAACCCGCCAGAAGAACACCCTAACCTTTGGCAACACGTTTAGCTTCCACAAGGCATTCCACATCCGTTGATTATCAGTTGATGGACCGGTAGCCTGCCCTTCCTCCAGAGCTTGACGCTCTTTTTGAGTCATTCGAGCTCGGTACGCCGACTTGACGGTGTAGTTGCCTGAGGGCTCATGTGCCCATGCGAAGAAGTCCTCTCCACCTCCAGAACGCAGCGGGATATTTAAAATAGCTCCAGCATCCGGTGAAATAAAAGTGTCCCGCACTAGCTGTCTTTTCCATGTCCAGGTTTCAATATCAATCAACTCGTCAACCCTAGATATATTTGTGTTTGGTGGTCGAAACAGCAGAGTCATCGTGGTAGTGGACGGGATCCAACGATCATCACAGACCACAATGGATGACCCAACCCCTACTCTCTTGATCAAGCCAACGAGCAATGCTTCCCTTCCAGAAATGATTGCTCTCCAAGTTGCAGACGAATTCTTGGGGGTTGTAGCTTGCATGAAATCAGAGTGAGGGAAACACCTACCCTTCAGAATTCTAGCACACAAAGTGTTGGGGTTTGTTACAACAAGCCATCCTTGTTTCCCTAACAGGGACATGTTGAAATTGTGAAGATCACGAAAACCCATTCCCCCCTTGCACTTTGGTGTAGAAAGTTTTTTCCATGTAATCCAGTGGAGCGACCGCTTGTCAATCGAGCTGCTCCACCAATATTTCGCCATGCACGACATTAGAATCTTGCACACCTTTTTGGTCAGGAGAAAACAACTCATACTGAAAGTAGGAATTGCTTGTGCAATAGATTTAATGAGAGTCTCGCGTCCCGCGCAAACGAACAATCTTTCCGACCAACCCTGCATCTTGCTCCTTGATCTCTCACCGATGTGGTCGAAAGTTCCACTAGTGATCTTCCCAACCATGGTAGGAAGGCCAAGGTATCTCTCAGTGAACGCCTCGACATGAATATCGAGCGTTGTCTTGATAGTGTGCCTACTAGTGTCAATAGTATTAGGACTGAAGTATATTGCACTCTTGTCTCTGTTGACACACTGTCCTGAGGCTGCACCATACACTTGCAGAATATTGTTCAAACGCACTGCACTTTGATTGTCAGCTTTCATGAATATAAGACTGTCATCAGCAAACAACAAATGATTGACCCATGGTGCACGGTAGCTGACACGAATTCCTCTATCAATCTGGCCATAATGGTTAAGAAGGGAGGAGAGGCCTTCTGCACATATGAGGAATAGGAATGGTGACATGGGGTCCCCCTGCCTTAGACCACAGAAGGGTAAAAAGAAGGGTAATAATTCACCGCACTGAGAATCTAACCGAAGTAACACACTTCATGATTAGTCTCACAAAGTTGATGCTAAAGCCAATTTTTAGGAGTATCGCCTCCAGATAGCTCCATTCCACACGATCATAGGCTTTCATCATATCTAGTTTGACAACGCAAGCACAATTCTTCCCTTTGCGTCTCCTCTTCATCACATGGACACTCTCAATGCCACAAGGACATTATCAGTAATTAACCTGCCGGGAATGAATGCACTTTGCTCCTGGCTGATGATCTCATCCATGAATTCTCGCATCCTGTTAGTGATAGACTTGGCTGCAATTTTGTATAGAGCAGGGCAGAGAGATATAGGACGATATTGGGTAATATTCTGTGGGTTCCGTACCATCAGGATTAGCGTAATGGAAGTGTCATTCAACCCTGTTGGTAGGTTCCAACCATTAAGAAAGTCTAGAACTACAGTTGTTACGTCATGCCGAAGCAGGTCCCAATGCTTCTGAAAAAATCCTGCCGTGAAGCCATCGACACCAGGTGCCTTTGATGGCGCCATTTGGAACAGGGCCTTGCGCACTTCCTCCGGCTCAAATGGTCTATCGAGGACTGAATTCATATCCAGAGTAAGTCGCGTAGGAACATGTGATAAAACCTCGCTTGCCTCTGAGGGCCCCCGCAAAGTATAAAGTTGCTGGTAGAATTGTTGGATTTTTGTTTTCACCTCGTCTACATCAGCACATTCCGAACCATCCAGTCTGCGCAACCCAGTAATCTTGTTGATGCATTGCCGCTGCTTGGCCTGCGCCTGGAAGTACGCAGTGTTGCGGTCGCCGTCGCGAAGCCAAAACACTCGCGAGCACTGCTTAACCCATATCTCCTCCTGCCGGAGAGCATCGCGTAACTTGATTATTGTCCTCTTTTCCTCATCACTTGGGCCATGCCCCACGGATAGACGTCGAAGCTTCTCAAGCCTTTGTTTCAGTTTTCGGACTGTCCTGGCAAGACAACTGAATTCCTTCTTTCCCCGTGGTCCCAATCGCTCTTGCGGGGCTCCCAGCGATTCGACCACACCTTGTAGGCCGGGTGCTCGTTGTTGTTGAAGCCAGCACTCAGTCACCACTCGTTCATAGTCACAGTGCGTCTGCCACACATTTTCATATCTGAACGACTTGATACCCCGTCCTATCTGATCGCCTAGCTGTTTCCTGAACTCCACCTTGACAAAGCAGTGATCGGACTCAACATCACTAATGTGACGTACACACGTGTAACCAAACATCTGTCGGAATTGCTCGTTGGCCAGCACCCGATCAATCTGAGCTTTCACATTTGCTCCTCCATCCTTTTGGTTATCCCAGGTGAAAGGAACACCTATCCAACCAAGGTCCTGGAGAGCACAATCATCAACAGCTTTGCAAAACCCCCGCATCTGCGACTCGGCATGAGCCGAGCGACTAAAGTGTTCGTCGCATGTAACGTTTCGTTGAAATCTCCCATACAAATCCATGCATCATGCTGTAATGAGAACAGAGTTCTGAGGAAACGTCAACTGTGATGTCGGTCCTCCACTCTTGGCGCACCATAAAAACCTGTAAACCTCCAGACAGCCGAGTCCTGCTCAGGTCTCTGCACCACAACATCAATATGGCCGGTACTATAATTTTTCAGCACAACAGATACATCTTTGGACCAAAAAGTCATATGCCCCCACTAAGGCCAATGCTATTGACAGCAAAACAACCAGAGAAACCCAATGTAAACTTCAGGTTCTCAACTCTATCAGCCCTAATCTTAGTTTCCATCACTAAGAGAAGGGCGGGACCTTCCTACTTCACAACATTGCGAAGCTCGCGAACTCCTTGGGGTTCCCAAGCCCCCGGCAGTTCCAGCTAATACAATTCATTACTCCCGGCAGGGCTGCCCAGCAGTCGCTGCCGAATTGTCAGAGTTCGTTGTAGTTGGTTTCTTCTTCTTTGATTCTTGTTCTATGCCCTCATCATCCTCTCCAACCCTGTCCACATTCAGGTCCTTGTCAGTGGCGTTTCCATCCCCTTCATTGGCTGCAGTATGTGTCAATAGGGGCATTATCACCTTCTTGTAAACCTAGGTTGGCGGCCCTCCCTTTCGCTTTTGGGTGTCTGATTCCTTTTCCTTGGTGAATTCACCTCGGTTCCTCCCTCTGCTGCATTGCTCGAGTTCATCGACTCCTGCTTATCTTTCTTCCCTTACTGGTTTTTTGACGAAGAACCCTCGGACGATGCAGACTTCTTCTTCTCCTCCGGCCGCCTGAGTCCCTTGCCAAAAGGCATATCACCATGCTCATCCCGTGTTCCTGGCGTCAGACAGAACAAATCCGAGTGGCCCAGCCGGCCACATGAAAAACAAAAGTGGGGTATGTTCTCGTATTGTATGTCATAAGGATCAGTACTACCCCTCCTTCAAGAGTCAATCAGAATCCACCTCCTCAACGGCTTGGCCACCTCCAAGGTAACTCGAGCGTGCAGGTAGCCTCCGTTGTGATCAAAGTGGATCAGGGTAGCGTTCTTATCAATCTGCTTTGCTATTGATTTCCCCCATCGCTCATCCCTGAGGTTGAACTGGAGGTTTACAACTCTGGCCCAAACTTGCAGTTTATCAAACCTGAGCTCAAATGGTATCATGCACTCGTCGAACTCCGATAGGATCACCGCATGCTTGTTGATATGCCATGGACTTCCTTCCCACACACGGTCCCGATCCCTCTTCGTGGCAAAATCAGCCACAAAATTATTCTCTCCTACTATGCAGAAAGACAGTCCTTTAGGGTTTCTCCATGTCGGACGTAAGGCGTTGGAGATCGTCTAGATGTGCAGTATGTTTCGATGCAGCACTCTACCCACAATCATCCACTTCTCTGGTGCGCCCTCAACTCGGTCATCAAGAACCAGCGGTGTCGCCTCTTCCTCCATGATGGCTAGCTTTCCCAGTTGTTCCTCGAGACGAACCCTAGCTGACCTGGGCGAGAGATCTCCCCCGCCCGTGCTTCCGCCGCTGCCTGAGGGATTCATCTCAAGCTAGCGATCTCAGTTGCGCCCCGCCACTCAGACCGATAGGCGCCGCCAAGGTCCGCTAACCCTAGTCGCCTTAGTCGCCTAAGGAGCGCTAGGGTTTCGGAAGGGTAGTCGCCTAAGGAACTTCTAATCTAGTCGCCTAAGGGTACGCGCCTGATGAATAATATTTTGACCATCAAGTGTACCACAGTTGTACTACTACTAGTAGTAACATACGGAGTAGTAATGTATAGCGGAAATAGGTCTCCCGTGCTAGCATGCCTCTAGGTTCACTTCATCCTCCAGGTAGTATCCACATTGCGAGCAGAACCAAATTCCCGTGCATATGGGAGCGCAAAGAAGGGATTTTCCTTTTTTTAGGATAACCGCATATTCCTTCACCAAAAAAGGTTGTGTCTCACAGGCACGCGCCAATATCAATCCGAAGCAGCTACGACATATTATTTTTGTGCAAAGAGATGGATATTTTCTGTTCGTCCACCCAAGTGGATTTTGCATAGGTCCCACCTATCAGGAGGAGTACAAAAATGAAAAGGAATCACAAAATGTTTCACAACGGTGATTCGACAGAGTGACCTCAACTAACCAGTGGTACATGTAGCAATAGAAGGATGGGCACGTACATGGACATGTACCACGCCTCAGTATGCTACCCGCATAGCCATTTAGTTTTGCAGGCTGTACTACCTAGCCGTCTAATCAACTGCCTGCATGCCACTCCTCCCATTTACTTCTCCATCCGGAACCGATTTTCCTCGGTTTCTTCACCTCTCCTTCATTTGCATTCAAACCCCACTGGATTCACATTGTTTTAACCTTTTTAGATCCTCCTGGAGTAATTCCAAAGCCCCTTTAAATAATCATTTTCTTTAGTTGGACTAGCCATCTTAATCCTAATTCTCCAAACCATAGCCCTCCGGTCCAGCGGTTCCAAATGGCGAAAGAGATCCCTATGCAGGTTTTTAGCGTCACACATGTGCTCGTCGAAGGCTCGTTGAGCATAGTTGCCACTGCCAGCGAGCACCCAAGGGTTGTTTGGGAGTGGATCAACAATGTATGCAACTCTTTCCAAAGGGTGGACATGAAGGTCGTCGGTCTCGACGATGAGTACACGGATCGTGCCACTGGGAAGATCCAACGCGTCGCCGTCCTTCAGTTGTGCCTCGAAGATAAAGTTTTGGTGTATCACGTCTTACATGCCCCCTCCATACCAGGTGAGCCCGCCGATTTCATGTCTTAGGAGGACATATACTTCTGTGGGGAAGCCATCGCAGGGGACATAGAGAAGCTGGCGCCGTACAACCTTGACTTGAAAAACATCGCTGACCTACAAACCAGAATTCCTGTAGACGATTGTGATAAAGAAACGCCATCCCTATTCGACGTAACAAATTCTATGCTCGGAACAAATCTTCAGAGCAGTGACGAGACGCTGGGATTAAGGTCGTCTGGATGGGAGAATAATCCCTTGACCTACGAGTGGATAAAATATGCTGCCCTGGATGCCCGTGTGAGTTTCGAGATAGCTGCAAGGTCGAAAGAGCTTGTTGCGAAGCCGTCTCCCATAAAAAATGAGAAGAAGAAGAAGAAGAAGAAGAAGAAGAAAGGAGAAGAAGAAGCTGCACCAACAGAAGGGCATTATAGATGGATGAACTATTTCCTCACTTGTAAAAATTATATTTCCTCTTTGTGTACATTGATATAGATGAACTATTTCGCTGGTGTGCATGTCTTTGGAACAAGTGTACTCTGTGTACATCTATATATGTCTGCTTGACTATAATGAACTATTGATCCGCCTAGTTTTCTCTACTACTACTCCTTGCAGTGATCGGCATGCAATGCATCTGTCACTAGACATGACAGCTTGTCCATGGAAGTTGAACTAGGACGACCATCACGTTTCTACCACTGCCACACGCGATTCCCACGATGATGCTCCAACCCACGGCATCATGTACCCCGACGTGCGCCACACCCCTCTCGGCCCTACCGCTCCTCTACTTTGTGTGCATGACATGTGGGCCAGCTGAACTGCGGTGACCATCAAGTTTCTACCACAGCCACACGCGATTCCCATGACGCTACTCGAACCCACACTACCGCAGGATGCTGCTAACGCGACACTACGATCAGAGACCCTTTCACGAAACTGTGTGCGATGCATTAATCACAAACATGGATGTAAAAAACCCTCAAAAAGGTGCAAAACGGTTGTGATAGCAGAGCCATCAAACACGGTTCAGATTTTAGTTGCGTGTGCGATGCAGGGCACACAGTTAATCCATTCGAATTGTTTGCGATGAGGCAAAACAAAAGAAGTGAGCGGCCATATCAATGTGTGTGCGATATATGGCATATAGTTCGCTCCGATGAACTATTTGCTATTAGGGAGTGCAACAGAAACCATTAGCCAGATCAAAGTGTGTGTGATATACGGCATACGGTTCACTCAGATGAACTATTTTCGATTAGGGATCACAACAGAAATGGTTCAACTTAACAAGATGTGTGTGATACGTGGCAAACAACGGACTCGGATGAACGGAGCGCACCGCGGCCGCCCCAACGGTGAGCAACCACGTGGTCAACCTTTTGCCATCAATAAATTTTGACCTTGTTTCTCGTCACATTGCAGATGACAATGCAATAAGTAATTGCAAATCTATTCAGACCTATCAAACTAATATGTGTTCACACTTAGCACCGGGCTATAAAAACTACCCACTCGAAATTTACTTCATAGTTCCTCTCCTCATCACCCACAAAATTTGTCTTTCCTATCAAGTCATTCCGACATGACCGGTAGGAGGAGTTTAGGGTGGACATATAACTAGGCAGCGAAGACCAAGGCCGCGGAAGCACTAGAGAGGTCCCGCGGCGAAGCCGCAGCCGCAGCAGAGATGTCCCCGTGCGTCGCGGAGCCCTCGAACGAGCTCTCACAGGCACGGGAGGGCTCTCACAAGCGCATTCACGGCGTCGGCCATCGCGACGAGCCGGCATTCCTAAAGTCCTTCGCCGGTGATGACGACATTCTCGCTGGCGTCACTACGCATCAGGAGCTGGTCGATGGCTTGATGAAGCTGCTCAAGATCAGCGATGCCTCGGTTGACAAGGCGACCGGCCTCGTTGAGAAACTCATGGGTGACAATGCGAAGCTCCTCAAGGCACTCGCCGAGAAGGAGGAGGAGGCCGCCGGCTGGAAGATGCTGCAATAGCAGAGCAGTGCCTTCGGGATGACACTGACAGTGGTCTTCGAGGAACTAATGGGTGACTTGAGGAAGTTCTGGATCGAGCACAAGCAGGAGGTGGAGGAATCTGTGGCTGCTTTCAAGCAAAGTCATGAGGAATTGAAGAAGGAGCTGGAGGACGTCGTCGCCCGACGACCCATTGACGAGTAGAAACAGTAGCGACCCAGATCGTTGTCTGCAATTTCCTTCTTCTCTTGCCCCCGTGTCTTCCGGACTTTGCCGCATGTGGCATTTTAAATTATTCGGAATATGTAAGACAATTATTATCTGCGCCATTGTAAATTTGTCGTCGTATTATCCGTTGCCATTTTGTTTGTGGTCGTATTATCCATTGCCCTATGTGGCAATTTAAATTAGGGCGGAATACAAGTTGAAAACAGGAACAAAGCAAATGGTGCCATGGGATCACAAGCAAACACCCTCCGTCCAGGTGCTTTAATTAACCCATTAATGGAGAAAGTTGTGAGCGAGGCAGGTGGCGACAGGTGCATGGAGGTCAAAGAGCTTGCTTCCCGGTGAGCATGGGCGGCCTTGCTGCTCGCACGTGTCCCGTCGAGCCTGCGAGGGGGACATGATGCACGCGTCCTGTCGAGCCTGCGCGGCAGACTGCTCGCACACGTCCTATCGAGCCTGCAAGGCAGACTTCTCGTGCTCGTCCCGTCTAATCAAACAGCTGCACACACGCCACTGAGTATGGTTAAATTTCGACACGATTAATATAATACAACCGTTTGCGATATTAACGTGTCAGCTTTTTGTTTCAAAAAGGACTTCGTTGGCTACTAATGTGTGCGCCACTTCTCAAACTGGAAAATTTGTTTTACCATGGCATATATGTGCCATGTCATGAATCCATGCCAAGTTTCATGTTTTTTGGGTGAATTTTTGATTTACTGGGATTTAAAAACCGAGATTATCAATGTTTCAGGACGACGACAAGTTTGTAATTCATTCCCATTCCTTAAATGAGACCTAAACATGCACGCAATGACACATGTATGATTTCCCACCCATTTTGCTTCACTGGAGCATGTGCTTGTAGTTCAAATTTGAATTATGGACTACATTAAATGCGTAGAAAACTTAGTAATTAGTAATATATACAATGGCCAAACGAACCCTGAACAATTTCAAATTTCAGCACGACACTCCTGTTATTCTATGTTGCCTATAGAAAACAAAGTTCAAGGCGAGAAGAGGCAGCGATTACCATTTTGCCTACAAGAGGGGCATGTTTCCCTACCGGAACCATGAGGGTTGCGACAGGCTCCGGTTTGTAAGAGGCTTGTAATATAGCTTCGCCCAAATTGGACAATTATATGTACCATGTAGTGACACCATGCCAAGTTTCATGATTTCCTGGTGAGTTTTGGATTTACAGAGATTTAACAACTGAGATTCGCAATGTTTGTGGCCAAGCTAGGACGGCGAGACGGTTGAATTCGTTCCATGGGACCTAAACATGCACCCCAAGGAAACATGTACATTTTTTCTAGCCATTTTGGTGCACTGGAGCATGTATTTGTAGTTCGGATTTGAATTATGGACATTAAATGCCCAGAAAACTCAATTAATGAATAAAAAAGGTTAAACGAACCCTGAATAATTTCAAAGTTCAGCGTGAATCTCCAGTTGTTCCGTGTTGCGTGTAGAAGAAAATACGAGGCTAGAAGAGGGAGCGACTATCGTTTGGCCCACAAGGGGACACGTTTCCCTATCGAAACCATGAGGGTTCTTGCGACAGGCTCCGGTTTGTAAGAGGTTTGTAATAAAGCTTGGCCCAAATTGGCAATGTTTTTGCCACGACATATATGTATCATGACATGACACCATGCCACCTTTATGACTTTCTGTTGAGTTTTGGATTTATGGGGATTTAAAAACCGAGATTGAAAATGTTTGAGGACGAGCCAGGACACCGGTACGGTTGTAATTCGTTCCCATTCCTGGCATGGGACCTAAACATGCACCCAAGGACACATGTATAATTTTTCTAGCCATTTTGGTGAACTGGAGCATGTATTTGTAGTTCAGATTTGAATTATGGACATTAAATGCCTAGGAAACTCAATTAGTGTATAAAAAGGCCAAACGAACCCTGAATAAGTTTAAATTTCAGCACGGATATCATGTCGTTCCATGTTGCCCGTGGAAGAAAATATAAGGTGAAAAGAGGCAGTGATTACGTTTCGCCCACAAGGGGAACACGTTTCCCTATCAGAACCACGATGCTTCTTTGAGAGAAGCTCCGGTTTGTAAGAGGTTTGTAATAAAGCTTAGCCCAAATTGGACAATGTTTTTACCACGACATATATGTGCCATGACGTGACACCATGCCACCTTTGATGACTTTCTGGTGAGTTTAGGATTTACAGGGATTTAAAAACCGAGATTCCAAATGTTTGAGGACGAGCCAGGACGCCGGTACGGTTGTAATTTGTTCCCATTCCTTGCTTGGGACCTAAACATGCACCCAAGGACACATGTATAAATTTTCTAGCCATTTTGGTGAACTGGAGCATGTACTTGAAGTTCAGATTTGAATTATGGACATTAAATGCCTAGGAAACTCAATTAGTGTATAAAAAGGCCAAACGGACCCTGAATAAGTTTAAATTTCAGCACAGATATCCTGACGTTCCATGCTGCCTGTAGAAGGAAATACAAGGCGAAAAGAGGTAGTGATTACGTTTCGCCCACAAGGAGGACACGTTTCCCTATCGGAACCATGAGGCTTCTTTGAGAGAAGCTCCGGTTTGTAAGAGGCTTGTAATAAAACTTGCACCAAAATGGACGGAAAAAATCCTCTACATATATGTGCCATGTCGTGACACCATGCCAGGTTTCATGATTTTCAGGTGAGTTTTGGATTTACGGGGATTTAAAGACCGAGATTCTTCTCACGAAATGTTTTCAAATAGCACACAGTTCACTCACAAAAACCATGTGCCTACCAAACCATGGCCGATGCCCCCTGCTGCGCGCGCGATCTGAGTCCTGCTTTCTGATTGGCCAGAACCGAAACCCCACAGATCGTACGTGTGCACCGTTGGATGCTCCCAGATCGAACGGCAACCCTAAGCCCTTTCGACAGCACATGCAGTACATGGGTAAGCACTGTGCGCATGCGTCGTGCTAGCTCACGCTTCCTTCTCTACTAGGTTCTCTAAACAGGCTGCCGTTTTCCCGGTACCAGTGTCTGTGGTCATTCAAGGCTAGCGGCAACACACCAGCCATGTAAATATCTAAAAGCACAAATGTGTGAGATAGGAGGGAGTAGGTCCCATAGGGTGACCAGCGTGAAACGCCTTAATGGCAAGGAGGCAATTCTTATCAGCAAGGGGCGGCTTCCCATCCGCTAGCCTAGTCGAATAGAATGCAGAAGTTAAGCGTGCTCGGGCTGGATTAGTCCAAGGATGGGTGACTCGGTGGGAAGTTGCATATCTCAAGCTTCATTTAAATGCCATGACATGGCCATTATAGAAATATATTATATCTCTATAGTGACCTATCATGGCAATTATATAAATTAGAGAATGTTTTTATGGGTTATTTTTTGCTACTTTGTAGACTATGTTTTTATGGGTTATTTTTTGCTCTAAAAAATTAGAGAATGATTGACTTGACCTGTCATGGAGATTATATAAACCTACTATGTTTTCATGGGTTATTTTTTGCTCTAAAAATTAAAGGATGATTGACTTGACATGTCATGGCGATTATATAAACCTTTTTCAGGTTGCATGCAGGGTATAGGGGGCAGGGTGTTCTTTTCGAGCATGTCCCCCTTGTGCGGCTTATAGACGTGACACATATCTGTGGGCTCCCCGAGCTATATATACTATCCTTTACCGACAATTAGGGGGCCCCACACAATCTATCCCTTTGACCCAACAACAAGAAGGGTTTGACCATGATGGTTTCCTATTGATACTAGTAAGGTACACGTGCATTGCACGCATGAGATTTGTTAACCAAATTATGAATAAATACCACACTATAGCATGTAAGCTTTGAGTCATATATGCAGATGTAAATGTTCGTTTAATTCTTATAGTTCATCTCATCCAAAATCAATTAGTTTTATAAAAAAACTATTTAAAGATTCATGGAATTGTGCATTGTAAAGCATAAAGTAAAAACAAAAAGTGACAATTCACTAAAAAAAGTTTGGGCAATTAAGATATGGAAGATTCTAGAGAACAAAGGAGAAATGCTTGTGTTTTAAGGTTTGTGCATTATGCTTAAGTTCAACCATGGAGTCCTCTAGATTGTACATGTGGCAGAATCAGGTGGAATGTAGAAGATATCCAACGGCCAGTAGTGCTCGGATTTGCCATCACTGTACCGTCGGATTGGATTCATCCAACGACCAACTTTCAAAGTTATTCGCACACTATATAGTGGTATAGATATAGATGTATCCCATGCTAGACCAAATAAAGTTTGAGCGCATGCATGGGACGACCGCTCAACCCCCGCCCCTGCCGCCGCCACCTCAAAGTTGGGAAACCGACATGGTACGTTGAACTAGCCTTGGAGTCGGGTATGATGTTTGGTTTGTAATGTAGTTGGTGGCCCATCGAAGTTGTGCATTCGGGATTTAAACACATCACACACCACCGTACCTGTCGTGGGTTTGTCACGGCAGATGTCCTAGCATGAGGACTTATTCGTGGAGCCATCGCGACGGGTTAGCTTAAAGGGGTTAAAGCGGGACAAAGGACGCAAGGAGTTTATACTGGTTCGGCCCCTTGTGGTGAAGGTAAAGGCCTAATCCAGTTGATGTGGAATTGCTAGGGTTTCGATGACCAGGGAGCGAATCCGCTTGACCTGGCTCTTGAGTTGTTGTTTGTTGTCCTTGAACCACTGCCGGGTCGTCCCTTTATATACACAGGTTGACGCTCGGTGGTTTACAGAATCCCGGCCGGCTCATACACGTGTCCGGCTCGGTTTCTGTTCTTTCCTACCTTACAACACAAGTTACACATCATATGGCGGTTTATGTCTACGGGCCCTAATCCGCCTTTGGGCCCTGGGCCTTTAGATCTCTACACTAAAGCGCCATACTCCTTGTTTTCATGGGCTTCAATATGGATAAATCATTACGGGTATAACCCGGCCCCTCCTGGGCGGTTTATACTTAGCAGTTATATCCCCAACATTAGGCCCCAGATTGATTTGTACCTGTTCATGTCAATCTTCAACACTTAGGAAAATTCCTTCTTTAGCTCCTTCGCGTAAACCTTGTAATCCGCCATGACATCATCTTCCAGGATTATAATAAACCGTCATGACGTCACCTGCTTATTAAAAAACCTTATATACCTCACCTTTATTAACGAGCCTCTGAAAATCGAGGCGACAGCTCTGTCACATATCCATTTTTTGGGCTCCTCAATTCTCGCGCCTGTCGCTTATCCCTTCGCCTTATAAATAGGGCCGAGGGTCCCTTTCATTTTACCCTCCGTGCCTCTTCACATCGTCCCCTTCCTTGCATCGACCTAGCGCTCGAGCTCTACCGCCGCCGTCGATCTTCTCCTCTGCCCCAACAACGGCCGCTACATCAACCTGGTTCGACCAGATTCTCGTCTGCACACCTCCGCATTCAACAGCCCTGGTGAGTCTTTCTTTGCTCTTCCCATAGATCTGTCATTAGGGTTTCTGCGAGCTCATCGAAGCTCAGTGTTGTTCTTCCTTGTTCTTCTCCGTAGCGTAAATGACGAGCTCAAATATGATATTTTCCTGTGCAGTCATAGTTATAGTTCCCTTTTCCATCATTAGTGCATCCTCTTTGTATAGAAAAATCTCATATGGATCTGATGAACTGCTTAAGCACCTGTATTTTAGGTCTGAATATATTTTGATTTGCTGACACGCTGCAGATCTGAAATTATCATATTAATCCGTGAAACCTGTTTTTCATCACCTAGTTATTTCAGATCTGTACCTTCCATACCGATGTAGGCGGTTTAACTTTTAGAAAACTATAATCCGTTAGGTACCATTAGCCCTCTCTTAAACCGCCGATTCGTCATTCTTGTAACCCTGCCGATGCCAGAATCCGGTTTAACATATATATATGCCTCTGTCTTCTCCCTCTGACCTTGCGACGCATTATACTTGTCATTCATGAATCTTAAACCGGCATTGATCCTTTTCCAGCTTTTCTTTGAAATGGCCAAACAATTCTATGCTTGCAACTGGGTCCCCTCCCGGGTTACTGAGGAACAACTTAATGGATGTGTCGCGACCGGCGCTTTAGCAAAAAGGGAAGTTATCCACTGGAGGGCCCCCGGTCTAGAAAATCCTCCTGAGCCCAAGGATGGAGAAGTAGTCGTGTTCGTTGATCATCTGGGTCGAGGGTTTAGCCCTCCCGGATCAAAAAATTTCCGTGATGTGCTTGCTAGCTTCTAACTCCACCCTCAAGATATTGGACCTAACTCTGTGTCCAATATTTGTAATTTTCAAGTGTTCTGCGAAGCTTATCTGCAGGAAGAACCCACTGTTGAACTGTTCCGAGACTTCTTCTATTTAAACCGCCGTACTGAGTTTACAGATGGGCCCAATACTGAACTTGGTGGGGTTTCAATCTAGAAGAGGAAAGATGTCAGTTTCCCTCACGCCAAGCATCATAGTCACCCCAAGGATTGGAATCAAACTTGGTTTTACTGCCGAGATACGTCTCCAACTGATGAGAATCCTCTGCCGGGTTATTGTCCTCACCGGCTTACCAATACACATCCATTTCCCCAACGACTTAGCGCCAAAGAACGATCCAAATATGCGCCACAGCTTTCAAAGCTTCGGGCCTTCATTGCGAACGGGTTAACAGGCATTGATTTTGTTCGTTGCTGGATCTCCTGGAATATTCTGCCTTTAAGCCGACGCCCCGGTTTAATGTGCGAGTACACAGAGGACTTAAAAGACCCTCAACGGCATATTGACATTCAGCTTATAGAAGCTAAAATTACTGAAGCTGTCAAGAAAATACTGAATGAACCGGAGGCTGTCTGCAGCAAGACAGGGCTAAGTCCCTTCTGCGCTTCCAATAAACCGCCGGCTGTAAGAATCATATAACTCTTGCTTTAATCCAATCCTTTTAAATATTCCCTCAAAAATTTGTCAATCTTCGACAGGGTGATGATCCGTTCTAGAAGAAGAAACCTCAGGATAAATCGGCAAAGACGCCTCG